>NC_092206.1:88522443-88550537 GCF_043381705.1 Parasteatoda tepidariorum | reverse complement strand
TTTTTTTTTTTTTTTTTTTTTTTTTTTTTTTTTTTTTTTTTTTTTTTTTTTTTTTTTTTTTTTTTTTTTTTTTTTTTTTTTTTTTTTTTTTTGCATTGGTGCACGCATTTAACTGTAAGCACAAAGTTTAATAGAGATGTCTACTGTGACGTTATTTTACGTACGAAAAATTTCAGAAAAAACATTGACGCCAGTAATTAAGTGTTTTTTATATAAAGAGATATTTTGTTAAAGAATTCCATAAAAAGATAATTTTAACATAAAATTTATTGTAGACAAATGTTTTTGATTTACTCTGATAATATTTTACTAATAAAAGGGATTATGTTTTACTAACATAAACTTCACTTGATTATTTCCTGAATTAATATTATTTTACTGTTTTTAACATTATTTATTGCTCAGTCATATTTCGAAGTCTAAAGCAACAGTTATACGAATGTTCCATGATTACACTTTACCTATATTTTATAATTTTTGTTAAGAAGAAAGTCAAAAAAGTATACGCATTGAGGATCAAAAGTTATAAAAATCTGAAGAATTATTATCGAGGAAAGCGGATTGAAAACCATCAAAACCAGTTTGATAGGTTGATGAACTTTGAGGGTATTTCTTGTCACATTTTAAATTTTCCCGACACACAAGTAGGTTTAGATTTGATTATTTATTGGTTTGATTTGAGATTGGAATACGAATCGTCTAATAGAAATAGTGCTAACAGAAATTGTTCGAATGATAGTGGAACACTGATCTAGTTTAACCCCTAATTTGGACATACTCTATATACTGAGCAGAGTATATAATATTTACTTTTGATTGTTATTATTTAAATCACTTTTGTTGCAGGTTGAAACTACAAATAAAAAAAAAACATCATCAAATGTCCTTCCTTAAACAAAAAATTTGATTCAAATAGTCACTTAAATTTGTTAATATTCTACAAAAATTGCTAGAGCTCAGGTACCAACTTTCTATGATTTTTTTAAAAATATTCAACAAAGCTTTTCTTGCTTTTCAACATAAATGAGTTACTAATTTTTTTTCCCTAAAGCACCCCAAACCATTGCACTATTCAAGCACGATATGCTGGCAGGTAGTGGAAATTTTCAAATATATATTCTTAAGAACTTCGAGAGTCAATTTAAAGCTTCTCACATTTGTGATGTGAGTCAGGATACATTTGCTGATATGATATCACAAATTTCGATGAAAAAACTAAGCATCATTTGAAAGCTTTAGCTTGCATCCAGGATCCTTATTTATTTCTTATTCTTTGAGATTCCTTAAATAGTTCGAGAAATATTTTCCTTTAAAATGTACAAAATAGGGTTTTTTTTTAAAACTTTAGTATGTGTAAATTTAGTATGTGTAATTCTCATTCAGTAGTTAAATATATACATAACTACTTCTAAAAATCTCAATAATTAAATTTGTAATTAAAAAAAAAAAGAAAAAACTCTTAAGTGTGGCTATAATTTTCAAATGGTAACTTCTGACTTTTTATGCTTTTATTATTTTTATCATAAGATGAAATTGAGAAACAAATAATGTTAGATGTAGGGCATAGCAATATAATTTAAATTTCTAAAATATTAAAAAAGGACTTTATTTATTTTTATTTTTTAAATTAGAGAAAACTTGGGTGAGATAAAAATGCTACGGATCTCTAGATTTTATTTACATTCAGTGTTATTGGGAGTCAAACTTGAAAAGATAACTTTGGGACAGTTTGTATAGTTTCAACTATTATTTTAATGGTAGATAAAAATTAATAATAATTTTAAAAAATTTCTTAATTTTAATTTTTCAACCCATCTAAAATGCATTTAAATTAACCAGTAAACTCTTTTAATAAATACAAATTAACTCAATTTAGGTTAAGTAAATTTTATCTGTTACTCTATTACTTACCCTATTTTATCATCTATAGGAATTTTTACGTATATATGAATTATATTATATGAATGATATTAAAATACATATACGAATGATATTATAATACATAGATAAATTATGATATTTTATCATATATATACTACCTTTTCATGCATCATCCATATGTAAAGAAGGTAGTATTCACCATATCTATAGGAACCTCACCAAAAAAAAAAAAAAATAATAATAATCTAAAACAAATATATAGAATTAGAACTAAGATTTATTTGAACAATTTAAGATGATTATTAAATTCGGGTTTTTTAAAGCAGAATTCGTCAGTTTAAAGAGCCACTAATGTAAAGTATAAAAATATAAAAATGCAACAATTGAAACTAATATAAAATTTGAGTTTCAAAGAAAATGGAAAAAATGTTAATTTGCTCATGTTTAGGAATGAAAGCAAAATGTTTTATTATTTATTTCATTCATATAGATGAAAATCTGGATTCCTAATCCTTTTGATGCAGATGGGACACCGGTGTTCTTTATATAGATTTTTTTTCTGATGCTCTAATTACAAGTAAAAATATATTGTTTGGAATTTTTAATTATAAATGAAACAGTCCAATAGCTACTAAAAAAACTCTGTTAGATTATCGAAATAAAATTTATGCTAAAATTTAAAAAAAACATTTTTTTTTTATTCATATTCAAAAATGTATCTATGATAGATGTTGTAAATTAAAGAAATTTCAATGATGAATAACTATTTCTCTTAGATCTAAGTAACTGCAAATTTGAAAAAATTATTGTTAAGAAGGAGCCATGTTTGGAAAATTTTAACTTTGACGCAGAAAAAGACACCGGTATTTCATGCAGTATTTCATAATCATAAATCATTAAAATTCTAATATTCTTCACTTAATCGAATACAAAATGATTGAAAAAATATGAAAAATATGTTTAATAAAAATTCTGCGTCAAGCAAGTGAGAAGAAATATTTAAAAGGGCCTCGGTTTAATCTAGCATCGGTTCTGATTATAATTGATTCATAAATTGAAACACATGTCCAGTTCATGTCAAAATTAGTTGTTTTAACAAATAAATTAAAACGAGTAATAAAAGAAAATTCTTAATCATGCCAAGTGAATTTTATTTTAATTGAATTAAAAGAAACTCAATATTTCAAACAGGAATTTTCATTAGACATATCATCAACAGATAAAAATAAGAGTTGAAAAAATAATGACGCAGGCTTAAAATCATGTGTCTTCCTGTTTATACATAGTTTCCAGGCGGTTTTATATCGTTGATACCCAACTACTCATTTGCATTGAATTCGAAGATCATAATTTCGAAATAAGTACGAATAAATCATTCTCTGTTTACATGAGACGAAATAAATTCACAATTAACTACGTTAATTCATTCAGATATACATACGTATACTCGACCTCGCATTTTTGAATAATGCTATAACTTATGAAACGTAATTTGTTATCAAATGATACGATTCATCAATATTTCTCCATATGTTATTAAATCTTTCAACGTGTTATAAATTAAGTATTTTTCTTTTCATTTGCAGATAAAAATTAATTAAATGACAAAAAATTATGAGAAATTGTTTAAAAATTATGGTTTTAATTTTAGTACTTCATGCATGTTTGTAAAAAAGATTTTTAAAAAAATGTATAATGCTAGGACAATTATGATTAAAATTTAATTATGTATAAATATGGGATTTTCTAAACTAGTCGAAAAGTATGCAGTTTGTTTTCAAATTTTTAATCCAATATTAAAGTATCCTATCCTTTTGGACTAATTGTTACTAAATCCGCTAACTTTAGATTTTTTCAGAGTAAGTATAACTAAAACTGCAAAATTTAGATTTTTGCACAATAAAAAGAACTAATTTTTTTTCTTCAAAAACGTTTTGAGTTTTGCTCCAATGTTAATTAGAGTCGAAGATAATTTAAAAAACCATTTATTCATAATCTGATTTAGTCATTTAGTTAGTCTTTTTTTAAACCTTATTTTTAAAAATGTATTTTTACGTTATTTCCTCCATTTTTAAAAGTAATATCATAGGACGTGTTTTACTTGAAATTTTGTATAAATGTTCATTACATACAAGTCTAGTGAATAAATTACACATTAACTGATCCAACTATTATCATACATTAAACAAGCCAAATTGAAAAAAACATGTATTTTTAATCTTTTCATTTGCTTATTTATTTTTTTTTTTTTTTTAAACGCGTTGTGATGATTTATTTAAAAACAAGCCGTCTTTGGTGACCAGCTTGGACACCTTTTGAAATTATCTTGTACAAAATATAAACTTTAACGGTAACCAAACCGAATGCACAGCGCACCCGTATTTATATATTCTAATTCGTCCACACCCCCTCCAATCTTAACACCTTAATTATTTTTAAACGATGCATTAACCAATTTTTTTCTCCATCTAGCTGTTGCCCGTGGCTTTGATTTCAATTTTAACTATTTTTAAAAAAATGTCAGCGATGTTGTCAAAGTTCTCCATGCATTGAATTTTAGTAATAATTTAAAATCTGTACGACAGCTATTAAATCAAAATTAAGTATCAGTTCGAGGCAGTTTAGCACAGTAGACAACAAAAGTAATAAAATTATTTCCATCGTGAGAAGAAATAGAAAACTCATTCCAATATTCCTTTACGTGTTGTACTACTTCCTCACTCACCGCTCGAATCATAACGAGAATGTCTAAATGAGTCGTATAATGTATTCCATTGCTCGAAAAAGGTAGGTTTCGCCATACCAATAATTCGTATGACAGTATGCGGCACTATAGCCAAACACCGTTTATGTTTAAAATTTCTACAACCATTTTAAAAAGGATCAAAAATAAATCTAAATAATTTCTTCATTAGTAAGTTTTTATTTCTGTAAAAATACATAATTTTTCTAAATTCATACTTAACGTATAACTAACTTTTCAACACTACTTAAATTATTAATTGAGACAACCTAACAAAATGAATAATAACTTTAGTGTTACAGATAGTTAGAGAAATATCTGATTTTATATGATGCCACATAAGAGAAATAATTAGTAAATTTAATAAACAATCTGTTTTTTTGTTCATTATTTATAAATACTTTAAATAAAAACAAAATTAAAAAATAATTGTTTGCGATAAAAATATGAGATTTTTTAAAAAATATAGTTTCTGTAGCTAAATTAATGATCTGATGGCTTTTCCGCCTTTCAATATATTAATAGATAGTAATTTTCAATATGTTAATCATACTGTTACAACACATTAATTATCATGTTTTAGTATGAAATAATACAAACATAAACCAAAGGGCCGGAATAGCTTGGTAGGTAGACCACTGAGCCCATGTCCAAGTGGTCGTGGGTTCGATCCCCGCCGGCTGAAGACTCCCCGTGTAGTAAATGGTAACTGATACACGTTAAATTTGTACAGTCACAAAGTCCTCCAGGTTCCGATAACAAATCATACCTTTGGGGATACTGATCCAAGAGTTTCCTTGTCTTCTGGATTGGGTTCAAAATCACAAGGCTACGGAGTTGAAAATTAGTAGTCGTAAATCCAAAATTGGGTCGGCAGTTCAACGACGGTTGTAGAAAGAAAAAAAAAAGCATAGACCAAAAAAATATTAATTAAATATTTCAAAATTTGGTCTTGAAAGGTGTTCGAATACCTTTTTTTTACTTTATAGACTTCCTTGGCGACCGTTTTGGTTGCCCTCGCAAACTCATAGCTTCTCTGCTCTTCCTTACCCAGAATTTGGTAACATGACAATTCAATAATTAATTAAAAGATGTGTAACTTTACTGTATTAACTAAAAATTGAGCAGACCAATAAAAATTATGCATGAAATTTAACAGGCATTAACTGGAGATTTGATTCTTTCTCAAAACACGCTCGTCTATTACAGAGCATGAATGCATACAAAATCGTAAATTCATTTCCTCTTTAACTGAAATAAATAAATAATTAGAATTCTTCAACATTAAGCTGTCGTGACTTAGGGGATAGAGCTCTCGCCACCTAATAAGGTAATACGGGTTCGATACCCAGAGATGGCTGCTCGAAACGCACCCGGCTAGCACCGACCACAGTACGGACGTAAAATATCCTCAGTGGTCCAGTCCTCAGTCCCATTGCCTTCAACCTAACCGTGGGTGCCTTTCCTCTTCATGTAATGAAAATACCGGTTAGTTCCATCAAAAGGTACTCCACGAAGGCAAAATTTCTCGCAATATTCGATCCAAGAGTTCCCTGGTTTTCTGGATTGGGTTCGAAATTGCAAGGCTACGGAGTTAATATTGTAGTCGTAAACTCAGAAATGTGTCGGCTGTTAATAAAATAAAATAAAATACTTCCATATTTGGAAAGAGTAGTAGTAAGGATTGATTACAGTTTCTAACGTAAACAAATGCCACGTTTCTACAACAATCAGGATCGAGATATTATCACTACATCACTTGCAAGCGTTCTATTATAGCTAACAGTAATAAGGTATAACTAAAAAATTTCAGCATGCAGAAAATTTGCACGAAAAAATGCTCTATTCCAATATTTTTAAATTATTACATCTTAACAGAGTTATACAGTGATGTGTTTGTTAGAGTGATTTATGCCTAAAATACTTTTTTGACATTTTTTAACCGAAATATCGGCAAATTATCAGACTTCAAACGCATCTAAATCCGAAAAAACATTTTTTTTCCTTGTTCCCAGCATTTCTAATCTTATAGCATAATAATATTAACACGTGTTCTTTCAAAAGTGGCAATTAATTATCGAGGCTAATCTTTCCCAAATAAAGGGCTATTTTAGAATGATTCCATTACTGCTGAAAGCTATAATTGCATTTCACGTATAAAAAATAAGAATTGGATTGCAGAATGATATCCGCGATGAAATTTTAGCCAGCTGAATCAGAAGTTGAGCGATATTTTAAACACAAGTTATCCTGTTACGCAGTTTTTGTGGTGGTAAAGAACGAATCACTAAGAAGTAACAAAATGAATAAAAATGGCGCATTCTTTTTCGAGACCGACAAATTACTGCGTTGACGGATTCTTCAAGATATACAATAGCCTTTTGAAAATACCCAGAAGTTAAGGTTACCGTTTCGATTTCATGTTTGTCGTATTTTATTTAGCGTAGAATGGCTTTTAATTTCTAAAAAAGGACTGTTTTAAAAAACCTCGCTTTTTTCACTTTTAGAATTTTTTCGTTGAAATTGACATAAAAAGTATACAATTCTTTCCTCTATATCTTCGTTTTTTTTTTTAACTTATATTCTAGTTGCATATAAGTTTTTAATAAAAAAAATAGGTAGTTATTTAGTGCGTTGTGTGTTGTGTGCTTACGAATTTTCAAAAGGCAACAATGGACCCATGCATTTATAACTCCAGTATTGCCAACTTAGATAGAGAAATATTCATTATTTTGGGACAAATATGAAGCTTAATGTAGATGTCTAAGCTGACGCCTCTTCACTTACCCGTCCACTGGTAATCCATCAATGATCAATCAGATACAGGTAGAAACTAAAAGCAATCCGTTTATAGTGAGATGTGAATATAAATCGTCCAATAGGAATGGTCCAAACGACAATTTATTGATTTATTCTACTCAGTGATATAGTTCAGCCTCTGGCTTGGATATCTCTATTATATGGATTACAAATATGAATACTCCTTATAACGTAAATATGCATTATTTGTCTTCAATTTTTGAAGGATGATTCTACAAATGCTTCACAACCTCACAAAAATAATTTACTTTAACGTAAATTTACAGAAAGTATTATTCATTTCTTTTAAGTTTCATGAATCAGTTCATAGCGTAACCGTTTTTTAGTTAGGAAAAAGAGAAGTATTTTATGCGTTTGTGTACAGGTTAGTACTTGAACAAACTTTAAATCCGATTATTGTTATAATGACATACATATATCACAAACTTATTTTGGAAGGTGTTAAGTTTCCATCAGAATTCTGCTCCAACACATACAGGTAAAAAGCACTTATGAATGGTACAAGACGTAAACAAATTTTCCTGCCTTCTTTTGCAGTACAAAAATGGTACCTTATTCAATTCAAGTATTGTTTCTTTTTGGGCCTTTATAGAGACAAGGATTCGGGGTGAAACTCATAAGACCTAAAAAAAAAAAAAATCTCAGAGTAAGAAACGGGGACAAATATCTATAAATGAGCAAAACATTTAGAAGACACATTTACAATTCTGCCGAAAGTCCAAATGTGGTCGTGGTCCCATTGAAAATTGTAATACAGGCCGCAATGTTATCATATTTATTCGAAAATTCGGCTCTAATATTTTTGTGAATTTTGTGCTACATTATGTGTGTTACGTGTTACGTTTCGTGTTACATTATGTATTTCTTTGTCATAATGCAAAAAAAAAAATAATAAATAAATAAAATAAAAAAAGACAAATAGAAGGACGATTAAATAATTTGGTTGTGCAATCTGTATGATAAAGTTTCAAATCTCATGCCTGAATCCGTTCATACTACTGGCATGTTTAAGTTAAATTTTGGTTGCATTATTAATTTGTGTGTTTGTTTTTACAATTTTGTACTTCGGAAATTTTTTATGGTATAGAATTGTTATGCAGAACAGTATCTTTCAAAAAGGATAGAAAATAAGGGGATCGCTTTATTAGAAGTTGAAATAGTACTTAATAATTTATAGAACTTCTACGAATTTTCGCTAAAAACTTTAAAGCAATGAAATGGTGCATTTTGCGGTTTTGAGTAAATAATGTAAAACTACACGTTTCTCCGTTTTTAGATTCTTTAAAATCTAATTTCATTGCAGTTTTAACAAATGGTAAACGATTTGGATGAAGCTAAAAAATTCTTTCAACGTTAATTGCATGAAAAGATACTTATCAAGAATATAAAAGGAAGCAACTGCATACTATTTAACTACCTATCAAAAACTGTTGAATGCAAAATTGTATTGGCATAATTTTGTCAGAAGAAAATGAATACAAAAATTAAAATGTCGCACGCTCTATATCTCAAATTGTGATTGAAGTGCTCCCTTATATTTAACATATCGAATAGAGTAAATATCCATCATCAGTTTATTTGTAAAAATTTAATAAAAAATATTAAAAGCTTATTTAGAATTTTGCCTCCCCGTCTCCTCCCCCTTCGATAGTTGAGACTAAATTTTGGCCTTTTCATATTTGGAAGGCCTAAATAATCAGAAGTCACAACAACAACAAAGTTGAGCAACTACATCACACCAGAAATCAGCGTACATCCAAAGAATGGTTAAGATCTATTTTGAATTCTCAAATTACCTTTAAAATAATTCAAATATGACTACGCATTATTTCATAATTAATGGGAACTGTAAAAAAAAAGCAAGACACAATTCTAAACTGCATGATAAGCGTGGGTCGAAAATGTTCCCCGTCTTATTACCTGGGGTCATGCTCAAACCTGTAAGACAACGAAATATTTTGTTCGAAATCTCGTAATATATTATGAGGTATTATGACATCGTGATTTTCAATCATTTTTCATCTAGATTTTTGATACTCCACCCTACACCCCAGGAGATCAGACAGAGGTCGCTTCAGTCTATTCTTTTGAAATAAAAGGTAAGATAAATATGATTTAATGCGAACCGTGAAACAGTTTTTTTTTTCTTTTTCCATTCAATCAGCCACATTTTCCTCCTTACGTTATAGTTGAAATGTGTTAATGTGTAACATAATTAGTTAAAAGAACCGTGAAATACTATGAGCGCCATTTTCCTTATAGATTGCATCATTTAGGCTTATAAGTTATATATTTATAGAGTTCTGCAAAGATTAATGATTGCTCTTATGATTTTATCGCCATTTGTTGGCTTGTGGTTCCCAAGTACCATTTATAACGTTAATAAGGAGAAGCTCTTGTACTTCAAAGAAGAGTTGGGCACTAATCAGTAATTCAAATTACTCACTGATTTGGATCTGTATCATTATTTTAAAGCTGATTTTGATCAAATGGTTCCAATAAGTGAATCCTTCGAATTGAATTAGTTGACTTAATTAGTTAATCGCCATTTGTCGGCTCGCGGCTTCAAAGTGCCATTTATAACTTAAATAAGAAGCTTTTACACTTTAGAGGTGAGTTGAGTTGTAATCGGTAATTCATAAAACTCACTGATTTGATTTGCATCATTATTTTAAGGTTGATTTAGGCCAATTGGTTCTAATAAGTCAATCATTGGAATTTAATCAGTTGACTGATTTAATGGTTTTATCGCCATTTGTATACTTATGGTCTAAAAAAACCATTGTTAACTTAAACAAGGAGATGATACTTAAGAGATGAGTTGACTAGTAATCGGTAATTCATTTAACTCACTGATTTGATTCGTGTCATTATTTTAACGTTGATTTAGGTCAATTGGTTCAAATAAGTGAATCATTCGAATTTAATCAGTTGACTGCTTTAATGGTTTAATTACCATTTGTATACTTATGGTTCCAAAGAACCATTGTTAAATTGAACAAGGAGATGCTCTTACACTTAAGAGATGAGTTGAGTAGATGAGTAGTAATCGGTAATTCATGTAACTCACTGATTTGATTTGCGTCATTATTTTAACGTTGATTTCGGTCAATTTGTCCCAATAAGTGAATCATTCGAATTTAATGAGTGTAATCGCATTCGAATAATCCGTTGATGCATTTTGATGCTGAATCAAATCAGTGAATCTAACATATTGATTCAAATCAATCAATTCTAGCCACTTGCTATCTTATTGATAAGAATTAATAAACAACAAATCGGTTTATTGTATAATCAGTCTATGTTGAAGCGAATATAATCAGCTGATGGTTTGTTTTCGACATTGAGTCAATGAGTTTGAATTATTAATTTATTATTAATTTTAATCAATAATTCAAATAAATTTATTATGTCTAATAACTTGACTTGAACAAGAGATATGAATTTATTTAATTCATCATAATGCTTAGAAAAAAATCAGTTGATACATTTTGGCATTGCTTTGAATCAATGTGTTTAGTACGTTGATTTGAATAAGTTTATTCAAAGAAACTGGTTCTTTCTAATCACTTGATTTGTATCAGTGATATGAATAGTTTAATCATAAGGCGTGACGTTAGTTTGAATGCTTGATAAAAATCCGTTAATCTATTTTGATAATGATTTGAATTTGTGATGCTATGAATCCGGTTTATTCTATAATAATGATTTCAACAACTAAGTTAATAAGTAAAATTAGACACTGATGATTAATGATTCATACGTCATGCAAAGAAATTGAATGCACTGATTCATTTAATTTCTATTCATAAGTTAGTTATTGGTTCTTTGCATATCTTTACATAAGACATCAATTCACACTATTCCGATGCAAGAATTAATGCAAACAATACGCCTTTAAAAAAAATTGCCTTCTTCTTTCAAAAATTATTTGAAAGCCGTCGGTCAATGCAAACACAGTTATAAACAAAGCATAATTTTAGATTTAAGTTGTTTACAGCTCTATATCAACAACCACATGATTTAGTTTGAAAGCATATTTTTGTTACAGACATCGTCAAAAGATGGCAGCACTAGACTAAATTTTATGAATATTTTAAACCAAGGCTTTTAATTATTTTCCCTTCAAATTATTAAAAAAATTAATTTTTTTTCATCAAAATTCCAATTTTTTTCCATTATTTTATTATTTTTCCATTTTTAAAATGGATAGTGAAAATAAAATGAAACAATTGAAAATATATTTTTCGGAATAGAAATTATATTTTTATTTAATACTTGTCTTTGTCTAACCATTATCTTCTGTAGAAATTCAAGGAATTAATCTCAAAAAGATCAAATTTAAGATGAGATGAATCTATCGAACTTATAGATGAATAAATGAATTGCTAAAAAGTCATTTCTTAATTTATGCATTCCGAAACCAAATTTATTTAACTAAGTTAATTAAGTCCTAATACGTAATTTGCTTTATTTACCAATTAAACTATTGAATTTTATACTTATAAGCTGTAAGTTAAGTATTAACATTAAAAAAAGGGGGGGATTTTAGCAAGCTACTTGCAATAGAACTACTTTGGCAAGACACATGCTTCTAATTTTGCAATCGAATTTATATGAGATTAAATTTATACTTTATGGAAGATGTTCTGAAATATTCTTAATTTATTTAAGTAAAAATAAAAAAACTTTAAGAAATATCACACAGATGGATTCCTTGCACAAAAAAAATTTTCCCGTTTGTTTCTTGCTTTTTATAATATTTTTTTTCTTCTCATTCTTTCTTTCATTTTTTATAGCATTGCATGGTTAACATTAGTGACAAGATTGCAGAGTCGGTGTCGAAAAAGTTTTTGCTGGAATCGGAAAAACTTTCTCTACTACGAGTCCGGATAAAGGTCCTGTATACTTAAGAAAAGGTAAAAAATATATTTTGATCTTATGAGAGTTATTAAGACAGATATAACTACGTAAGAAAAAATATTACTTCAATGACATTTATAAAAATTATAAGGCATCACAAATTTAATCATATTTGAAAGTTTTTGAGACAATGTTTAAACCGAACTATTATTGAAAACGAACATAAAAAAATTAATGAAACTATTGAAAAATCGAAGTGAATAAATGAATTATTAATAAGTTATCTTTTATTTTATAAATTCCAAAACCAAATTTATTTAACTAAGTTACTAAGTAAATTGAAAAATCATATGTGAATGAATTTGATATATCATTTGTAATAGTATTCTAGTACATGAATATTACTCGCTAAACAATTTTTGATTTTGAACCACCGTGGAATTTCACTGTTTTCCGCAGGTGCAGGAATTATATTTGTTCATAGTATTTGTTTAACGTTTTTAAAATAAATCAATGATATAAAATAAAGTAAATTAACAGATCAAACGATGAATAAAATAAATTAATAATCAAACGATAAAATAGATCAAACGATGAACAAAATAAATTAGTAATCAAACTATTAAATAGATCAAACGATATAATGAGAGATTAATTTTATTTTTGTATGACCTAAAACGTTGGACACGTAACTTTTACGAAAGACACTAGTTATCAGTAGTGATAAAAGTTAATAAATCAATAGATGCAACCCACGTTTTCCGTTTTAAGGCAGACAAAAATAAAATTAATTTCTCCTTTTCAGTTTGCTAAGAAAACGTAGATTTTTTTTTTTTTTTTTTACATTTTATTTTGCGTTGTTTGATTTTCTTTAAAAGCAATCTTAAACAAATACTGTTATGAGCGACTCTAACTTCTCCATGTGCTAATAAAATCTCTCGATGATGAAAATCAAAAATAATATGCTTCAAAAAACGACAAAATCGATTTTAAGATTTTTTATTTTATTTTATTGGAAACAGTTCATTTGAAAAAAAAATATATATTGTATATATAAAATAAAATGATGAATTTATTTGGAGGCGTTTGAAGCGTTAAACGTTCAAGGTCATAAAGAATAATCTTTTACTACGTGATATAAGAATTTTTTTTACGTTGTCAGGTTCTTCAACCAGAGATTTTAAATGAGGACGAAGACATATTTTTGCATTCTCGGTTCTTCAACTGCTCTGGTGGCGTAGTTTTCCTGAGAAAATATTTGGCTTCATTCCGGCTGCTAAGGTGTTATTGACTTGGCGACGTACTTTAATGAACTTATTTTCGCACAATTGCACCCATTCACAATTACGACATCACTCCTTTCCCTCCAATTCATCTATTTCGGTATATTAACTTTTAGAAGATTTCACAATAGTGCTTTACCTCTTTTATAACAAGCTAATTATACGAAGTTTTAATTAGACTTCATTTGGAAATTGGTTTTGAAAATGACATTTATATTCAAGTTTTTTTCTGTGTGCAATAAATTGAACAACTTTTTGTGAATACGTTAAAAAGTATTTCTTTAATTACGAAATAAATAAATGAATAAAAAATTATGACGAATATTTTCTGCTTGAGTCTTATTAATTATGTTTTCTAAATAATCAGAAGTCGTCAAGGGGCTATTCCACCCGAAATCGAAACCTTAATGAAAAATCCCCCTCCTTTTTTATCTATTTTACTTCTTTATTTTGTTTTTGTGTCAGAAATAGTTTATAATACTGTTTAATTTTTTAACCTTCGAGCACCTAATTTCATATAAAAAGGTTTCTGCTATAACATAAAATATGATCGTATTGTATAGTGAGTTGACAATATAAACACACGGCATGCTACAGAAAGACCTATTCGTGTAAAATAATACTTTACTTTATTGCTATAATATATATATATGTAATACGAGTCTTTTAAATTTTCGTCTAATGTTTTTTAATTAAAAACTCACACATTAATTTTTTTTTTTTTTTACGCTTTAAACTTATTTTTTTGTCTGATAATGGAAATTTAAAATCTTCACTTAAATCTTGCGAAGAATGTTACTTATCATTGGGACCACGAAATTATGATCCATTTTTTTTTTTTATTGTTAAGGTTAAGTTCTTTCCTGCACTAAAATATTATGCTCAATAGTTAGATGTCAAAAACAGAAAACAATTCCGAAAATGCGCCATTTTTTAATTTTAATTCAGGAATCGTTCGCGCAAAAGATTAAACTTTTTATTTTCTCACTTTAAAATGGCAGTTTTTCTTGAAACGACGCATATAAAGATAATATTTGAGCTCAAATTATTTCTCATTAATTAGGAGTCTTCCGCATATTTCGCATACATCTAATGGAAGGCGGAGGTTTATGATTTGCTTATTATTATTGTCAGGAGGAAGGGGAAGTATGACTAACGTTTTCCCAATCACTTTATTCCCTTTCTCGGGGAAAAAAAAATTCCAATTTAAATTATAAATATAATTGAACTGGAGGATAAAGCTACCTTTTCAAAAAATTTTACTTGAGCATATAAAAGGAATTTTAGGATTTGCTTATTTTTAATGCATAAAAAAGACGAGTATCAAAAAGTGCCGAAAATATAAAATTTAAAGTCAATTGTTGTGGGCCAATGTTCCACAATTTCCTGACCAACGACATAAAAGTGAGAAAGTGGTCAGCATTGGTGGTCAGTGGTCAATTTTTCGACATAATTATTTATGTTAAATATGTTGTTGTTGTTTCTAATGCTACATGCCAATACCAACAAGGCCAAGAATACGACTTCAACCAGATACACGTCACTGCCCGTTTACAGGGCGGACCTCATTCATACATTCATTGTGTCAGGGGTTATTTTCATTTATCCACAGATTATAATTTTAACTTGACCATGGTGGCTCAGGGTATAGGGCGTTCGCCTTCCAATGAGGTGAACCGAGTTCGAATCCCAGCGATGGCTGGTCGATACGAATTCTGCACCCAGCTCGAACCATCCACAGTGCTGACATAAAATATCCTCAGTGGTAGACGGATCATGGGTTAGTGTCCCCTTGCCGTCATGCTTAACGTGGGAGGGTTTTGTGTTTTTCCTCGCCGTGTAACGCAAATGCGGATTAGTTCCATCAAAAAGTCCTCCACGAAGACAAATTTCTCCCAATACTTGATTCAGGAGTTCCCTTGTCTTTCGGAGTGGGTTCAAAATTGCAAGGCTACGGAGTTCGACGCCGTTATAAAAAGAAATTTATTAATTTATTATTTATTTGCTTATTTTTTCATTAAAAAAATTTAAATAGTACATTTATGCAAATATTGTGTAAAGATAAGTAATTCAATATTTTAAATTTATAAGTAACTTTAACTTAAAATTTTATAAGTTATTTCTCAACTTAAAAAAAAAAAAATTAAAATACTACTTCAAAAATAATAATTAGAAAACTAGATAGTTTAAATTTCCTAAATTTTTCAGAAATCAAACATAAATCAATAATGTTCTTATTCTTATTCTCTACCTAGACTTTGTACACGGTACTTTTAAGAAAGATAATGTTAAGTGTACATGATGATACAGGATCTATAATACTTTGTTCTTAACACTTTGCTGAAACGTGCTATTTTAGATAAGACTACATTTTATTACGTAAACAGTCATTGATAAATTATCTCGCAGCTGCTGAAACAAAGTAATCAAACGTTGTGTTCCGTATGTCAGCAGCTCTGAAAAATTGATATCTGTATAAAAAACGAGCAGTCGTGGCCGAGTGGTTAAGGCGATGGACTTGAAATCCATTGGGGTCTCCCCGCGCAGGTTCGAATCCTGCCGGCTGCGTCACTTTTTTTATGAATCTACTCGTCACTTTTATCCTTGTCTTCTGGGTTGGGTTCAAACTTACACAGTTACGGAGTTGAACATTGGCAGTCGTAAAATCAAATTTGGGTAGGCTATTCAAAGGTGGTTATAAAATGCAAAATGCTAAAATTGAGAACCGTGGTGGCTCAGAGCTTTCGCTTCCCAATGAGGTGAACCGGGTTCGAATCCCATCGATGGCTAGTAGATTCGAATTCATCACCCGGCTCGCACCGACCACAGTGCTGATGTAGAATATCTTCAGTGGTAGACGGATTATGGGTTAGAATCCCCTTGCCGTTAAGCTAACCGTGTGAGGTTTTAGTGGTTTTCCTATCCATGTAACGCAAATGTGGGTTAATTCCATCAGAAAGTCCTCCACGAAGACAAATTTCTTCCAATACTTGATCCAGGAGTTCCCTTGTCTTCTGGATTGGGTTCAATCAAAATGGCAAGGCTACGAATTTGAACATCGGAAAGTCGTAAACTCAAAATTGGGTCGGCTGTTCAACGATGGTTATGAAGTAAAATTTTAAAATTGAGTGTGCACTGTTTTCCATTTTATGTCGTGGGATGCTGTGAGTTCTCACATTTCTAAATAAACAAACACTCCTCAAGAATATGCATGTCGGTTTTTCAAAGGTTTCGAAGATTAATTTTTTTTTCAAGTGATGGTAAAAATTAATTTCCTTTTCTTCTCCACAGGGGCAGGCGGAACTCCGCGGGGGCATGGCTTTGATTTAGCGCGCTCCGCGGATTTTTCAGAAAAACATCTGTTTCACGTATCCAAACCTAGAAGCATCTGTTCATAAAAGCAACACTTTTTTTTTTCTTCTTCCAAAACTCCTCCTGTGTTTGAAGCTTGTTTTGGGGCCACAAAGGTACAAGATTCGAAGAAAGTTTCATTTGTTCAGACAACCGTGGTTCCGTGGTCTGACAGAGTGCGAAATTTCTTTTTAATTTTACCTCTGCCCCCCTCACAAATTATTTATATCGTTAAAGGTGCCTCATTGGATTTTTTTTTTTTTTAATTGAGTGTTTTGAGGGATATTAAAGAGGGACAGATATGGGGGAAAGTGTAATAAGATCGTCTGTTTTTTTTCCCTTTAAAAATAGACCATTTTTTTTTATAAACGAAGAAATAGGGTTGCACCTGTGTCTTGCAACTTGTGATGAGATTTCCCTCTGAAGATTCCGACTTCTACTATCCATCTTGATAGCACTTTTTATTTTTATTTACTCCAAAATTTTGTTCTTTTCATGGTATTAAAAATGACAACCACATTCATCCTATTATTATAGCTTTAAATTTAAACGCATGCAAACTTTTTGAGTATTGGAAATATTCCACACACCATCCAACCATGTCCAAGCACCTAGCTCCTTTTTTCAAGGTTCTCTCTTTTGCTGGCCATTGAAGGAACACCACGTCTTTTTAACCCATCTCCCCTAACTTCCGTAATGCAACGTAACGTACACCTTGCTGCATATATGGGTGATTCTCAATAAACATGACAATTCGGACCAAAAAATTTCTTCAAAATAATCTAAAATTTTTTTTGTATACTTCTTTAGTTACACTTATTAATATCTTATAGTTAAGTTTATTGACATTTGCTCGAGGAAAAAAAAAAAGAAATTCACCAAATCTTGAATGCCAAGAAAATGACATATTACCTTAGAAGTTTAAAAAACAGTCATTAATTCTTTTTATCCACTGTAGAAAGAAACAAAAAAAAATTTGTTGCTGATATGTACAGAATAAAATTGTGTATAATAATCAATCATTAAACAAATAAATAACTTTGATTACATCCAAGCATTTTACAATCATACATAAACTTGGTATTAGGTTAATATTTGCTTTCCCTCTTTACAGTATTAGCAGTTGAAAAGAATTTCGGGTAACACTTTAATGTCCTGGCATTCATAAGCCAGGAAAATGACAGCCAGGATAATGACAAATTCGCCATTTTATAGCATATAACTTTACTTTAATTTAATATTTTGGCCGAAAACGTTTATATTCTGCAGAAAACAACAGTGTTACTTAAAATAACTCAGATAAATCTATGTAGTTTTTGTTATTAATGATTTCAAGAAGCCAGGAAAATGACAGCATAAAAACCTACTCACCTTGAAAAAATTTTTGAAATAGATTTTGAGCCAGAAAATTGGTTCTTTATTCATGCAACAAGAAGACATGTTCAGATAGGAGGGTATCTAATCAATCTATTAACACAAGATATTGATTCCTGGCGCTATCTATCTTGGTTATAAATCACTAAATAAAAGTAGCCAGGAAAATGACAGATTTTCATGGGACAAACAAATTATTGACAGAAATTTTTTTTTTTGAACGAAGTTTTGGTAAACAATACCCTCTGCGTATATTCTAGAAATGCTTACATAGGATAAGACAGAAAAAATTAGATATTGAAAAATGAAGTTTTGAAACTAGTTATTATTGGAAATATTGTTTGGGACATGCCAGGAAAATGACATTTTGATATTCAATTAAATTATTTAAGTATACAAAACAGTCAATGCTAGTGCAAAGTCATTTTAAAATGCTAACAGCAATGCTATTTGTTAGTTTTTTTAAAAAAAAAAATTCTTCTAGTATTATAGTATTAGATCTTGGAGCAAGGGCAGTGAATTGTCATGTTTCGTGAGAATCACCCATATACGCCGGTTGTTTACTTAACCAACAGCATTAACAAAACATGTATTGCTGCGATCAATGCATGTTTTAAAAGAGAATCTCCCGAATAGAGAACATAATGAGTTCCCCGAATCAAAGGGAACTCATTATGTTCTTCGAAAATGCACTTTAAAATCCGTGGTGCACGCATCTTTTCCTTCATTAAATTAACTAAAATGGTGTCAGCTGATTCATAGAACTTTCTTAACGTAGAAGTCTGTGGTAGACATGAATGGACTGTAAGGCGGCTGGGGAATCGATTGCACCTTTGAATCGGCCAGTCAGCCTTCAACAATTTTCTCATTTGTGGATTGTTGGTCATAATCTTGTAAACGGTTCATTTTGTTTTCCATTTAAACTTATACTTTAAGGCTGTTTTTTCGAAGGCTCCGTCGTAATATGAAATGAGGCTATTTTGCTAATAATATGCTATTTGTATAACTGCTGTGAATTTGCAATTGTTACTCATGACAATTAGGTCAAGTTTAGCCTATCTTAAGCCAGTGCTGTTTTTGCTTATGTTGAAAACGGTGCAAAACGCCAACATGGAGAAAAGCCACAGTTTTGTTAAAATAGAAAGCGTTTGTGGTCTAATTTTTTAATATTTTAAAACTTACTTCAATGCTGCGTTAACTGGGCTTATAAAAATGTGTGCAAAAACTGAGAATAAGGTAGTGATTTTGGATCATTTTCATCTTCTAGGTGGAAAAATGTCGCCAAATTGGCGATTTTCAAAAAGTCTAATAACTTTTAAAAATATTTATTTGTCTGTCTTTAAACTCAGATAATTCTTCACAGCAAGATTTCATATATAATATAAAATCATTGCATTGCTTCAAGTGTAAGGCACTTAATCTATGGCTTTTTAATTTTCCTTGGTCACAGAGCTTCGAAAAACAGCGTTAACAATGGTCAGACTCATTTCGCCAGTGTCGATCATTGTTGACCTTTCGCCGCGGACTTCATCACTAATCTCTTGATGGTCTTAAAAAATGCCATTTGTCAAGGGGTAACAATCATAAACGATTCATTTCTACCATAGAAAAAGTTTTCACTACGGTTTTACCATGTTTCTCACAAAATTTGATGGTCTTCAATTAGCTTCATCGAATGCTGAAAGGCGGATTTCTACTGAGACGGAAAAACGTTTTATAGAAATAACTGTTGTTCTCTGGATGGTCGGAGATGATTGCGCATGCTGAGTCTCCACCAATAACTAGTCCGAACACATATATGTTACGCATGTAAGACACCCTTTATGTGACGATGGGGCTTATTAGTCCCACTAATATTATTTCCCTATAGCATTGGAACGAGAAAAAGAAACTTGTTTGTCCCTGTAATATGACTTTCATTTATGATTACGGAT
Organism: Parasteatoda tepidariorum; assembly: GCF_043381705.1. Classification (NCBI taxonomy): domain Eukaryota; kingdom Metazoa; phylum Arthropoda; class Arachnida; order Araneae; family Theridiidae; genus Parasteatoda; species Parasteatoda tepidariorum. The sequence continues at coordinate 88,530,288 of NC_092206.1, read as the reverse complement.
TGACAACAGACGATTATTTGAAGATGAACATCACCTGTGGAACTATTTAGCAATTGGTATTTTGTTCAAGGACTCTAGTTAAAAAAAAAAATTAAATGTGTAACTTGAATTAAAATTTTATAATGTGATGTTTGTCCCACATTAAAAATTAGAAAATAGTATTGAATATTAAAAATAAAAAAAATTATTTGCCAAAGTGTAAAATTGACATTGTAAAATGGGACAAAAAAGTTCAACGGCGATTATAAAATAAAATATTTGAATGAGTTACTTCTTTGTTAACTGTGTAGAAGCCCCTATTTCAACGCCTAATTTTTGAAACTTCGGAAATTTAGTTTCATGTTAAAAAGGAATACATACAAATTTTAAATAAAAAAAAAGTCGCTTAGTAAAAAATAACTTATTCAAAATTTCATAATCTTACTTTTAAATTTTGAGGAGATATATAAACAAGCTGAGAAATAATTTCGTTGCGCTAACTTTCTTTTCTAACAGTGAGATCGTTTATGTAAACTCGTTTCCCAACTATATTGTTGCTTAATGTACATACAAAGCCATCAAAACTTTTAACAAGAGCGTAAAAATGAAAACTTAAATATTTAACCTAAATAGTCCAATCTGGAGCATGTTAAGCGCATAGAAGTTGAGATAAATTTAATATCTTTTTATTCACATTCTTTATAAGTTGTAAAATAACTAAGTTAAAAATTTATGTGCAATCCATGCTTTTGTGGTTTAACAGAGATAAAAAGCAAGTTTTTAAAACAACCGGCTTGTTTTAAGACCGGATGTTACATGTTTAATTTACAGCTTTATCAGAGTCGTCATTTACATAAAACCATCTGCAACACTGAATTTATAAATAGCGAAATGGACAGGAAATTTACATTAAATGCTAACGTTTTCTCCCAATGTAACATTAAACTGTGTTTGCGATTTATCAGAACACAGCATGCTTTAATAGAATAAGTAACATTTTGTTTAAATTAATTCCTTTTTTTATTATTGCACTATTTTAGTTAATAGGACTCTCTACTCACCAACCCCCTACGTTGGTTCGTACTCACCATTGTTTTCTTTTTCGTTTAATTTATTCTCAAAACCCAAAATTTTTCAAAAAAAGATAAATTTTAGTAAAATATATAATTATTATAATTTAATGTGAGAAAAATTTGCTTGTATGTTAATCATAATGAAATAAACGATTACCTGGGTTTTAAAAATAATCAGCTTGAACTTGAAAAAAAGAAATTTAAATTAGGTATACAGAATGTTTAAATTAGGTATCATTAATGGAAGATCAAGGTCTTAAACTTTCATCACTGAAAATTAAGATTTAAAATAATGTTTTTGCTTTGTTTTCATTTCGAGTTAATATCGGTATACAGTGAAACCTCTCGGTAAGGGCCACCTGTCGTTCCATTGAAAATTGGCCCTTATGAGGGGTGGCCCTTAAATGGGGGTGACCAAAAAATAAAATGAGGAAATCAAAATTTATGTAGAAAAAAACTGTTTATTAACATTTTAAGTTTTTATACATGTTTAAAAAAATTTCAATTGAAGTTTGTTTACTTTTTACAATTTTTTCGCAAACAATTTCAGTTTCTAATGATTCCTTAACTCTATAAAACAAATTAGTAGTTAAATTCGCATCATTTATTAATGGCTTGGATTGGGATATCAGTTTATTTACTCCTATTAGCGTTTCTTGGTTTGATAAATATGGCACGGGGGACTCATTCTCATTATCTGAATCAGACTGAACTCCTCAAAAAATTGAACAAATAAGTTTAAAAAAAGTATGTATTGTATTTTTTTAAAACTTAAAACAATATAATTTTTGAGAAATTTTTTTAAAAAAAAAATGACCTTTATTGGAGGTAGTCAGGAAAATGTGGCCCTCTAATGGGAGGAAAATTAACATTATGTCTATGGGGAAAATTTTCGTTCCTCAAAATATTGGCCCTTAAATAGAGGTGGCCTTTAGGAGAAGTTTCACTGTATTTGAAAAAGATTTAGTTGGACATATTTCCTAGAACAGCCTATAAAATTAAAAATAAAGAAGTCTAATATTTTTCTTCAAAAAATTTTATAATTGTCATAAATCGTTTAATAGATCTTAATATTTTTCAAAAATCTTTTATCCTGCTGTAAGATTTACTTAATTTAAAAAAAAAAGGTTAAAAGCGATAAAAAATAAGAATGTTTTATTGTATTCTATTTTTTTTTATTTGAATTTGCAGAAAAGAAAAAAAAAAGGTTTTCAATTCAGTATTTTTTACATTCTATCTATTCTTTTACAATTTTAAATCTATTTTACTTTTAAAAAAGTAAAATATATTTATTTTTATTGTAGTATTATTTTTTAGTTTTAAAAGTATTTTGGAGAGAAAAAATATGAATGAATGAAATGAATATGATTAAATTCATTTTGTTCAGAAACTCCAAATATGTAGGCTTTTGATATTAATAAACAAAAATAATCCAGACTTTGTATCGTCACTTCAGCTGTTGATGACCATTTCGTAATTGCTTTTCCATTTTCCCGTTTTTTCTTAAATATTTTAAATTAAGTTTAAAGCAAATAGAATAATGGAAAGAAAATATTAAAAAGCCATGCTGGCTCAAGAGAGCTCGCCTCCCAATTGGGTGAACCTAGTTTGAATCCCAGCGATGGCTGGTCAATACGAATTCTGCACCCAACTCGCACTGGCCACAGTACTGACGTAAAATACCCTCAATGGTAGACTTATTTGTTGGAGACCCCTTGTCGTTACGCTAACCGTGGGAGGTTTTCCTCTCCATGTAGCACAAATGCCAGTTAGTTCCATCAAAAAAATCCTCCACGAAGGGAAATTTCTCACAATACTTGATCCATGAGTTCCCGTGTCTTCTGGATTGGGTTCAAAATTACAAGGCTATAGAGTTGAGTTTTGGTAGTCGTAAACACAAAAAGTGGGTTGGCTGTTCAACGACGGTTATAAAATAAAATAATTGCTCGTTTTTGATTTATATTAAACAATCCATAAATAATTTACATAGGAAAACAAGGGTTTTTTACTTTTCTTATGGAAAAAAAAAATTGAGAATGGTTTTTACCAACTGGTATTTAATATCTTAATTATTTCCAGCGGCAGCTTTTTGACTTCCAAGAAGAGAAGACTGCATCCTTATTGCGCAACATCATTTCCTCTAGTCCACGTGCTTTTTCTGCCGGCAGAGCAACGGCCGCCAAATATGCAGGTTTTTATTAAAGGCATTTTGTCTCAAGATAAGATAACAACTCCACTTAAATTATATCACAGAGACTTTAGTTTAATTAATAAATGGAAAAGAAATGGTGAATAATCACAGGGGTCTCCAATGGGGGAGCAAGTTACATTAAACAATTTTCTTAGGGGTGGGGGGGATACCATTTATACATTTTAGACTTAAATAAATAATCCGAAGGAACTGAAGCGGTAAGATATTATCTGCTTAAAAACTTCATTGGTTTCAAAAATATACAAATTAAAAATAATAGTCGACATGTTTCAAGCGCGTGAAACATGTCGACTTAATTTGCTAGTCATTTACTTAATTTGCTAAACAGGCACACGCGCTTTAAAATTCAAATTTAATTAACGCGATTTATATATCCGTTATCAGGAATCCGAGAAATCATCAATTACTGCACATTGTTGGAACCTTGGGCATAAATTCAATTTCAACAATGCCAAAATTATTTCCACCCTAGTCACATCAACTCATCTTGATAATCTGGAATCTTGTTTTTTTTTCCCCCTTATGATTGCCGATTCTCTTTTAACGACATTAGTTCCTCAAAGTATCACTTTTTCTTATTCTGTTTTTCATCTTTTTTTTACTATTTCGCTTCTAGTGTGTTTTTAACTAGTTTTGTTTACCACCTTTAGTTTTCCATTTCTCCATTGGCAACTTTACGTTTTTATTTAAAATCACTTCTGTTTCGTCTCATTCACGTCTGGCAAGTCTTGAAAATGGGAGACTGTTGTTGAGCCTTTGAAACATGTCGACTGTTATTTCCAATTTTGTATATTTTTGGAGCGATTCAAGTTTTTAATCAAGTAATATTCTAGAGACTTATTTGAAAATATATAAAGTAGTAAAGAGGTAGTATTTTCAATTTTCTGGTTGAGATGTTTTTAAAAACAATCCTATTGTAATGGATATTTTTCATTAAAAAAAAACTTTTCTGATAGGGAATTTTTAAACAAAAAAATTTTAATGGCAGATTTTTTTCTCCTGTAATTTTTGTTCTACCCTCAAAGCTTTAAATTTAAATAATTCCTTTCCTTTCTCTTTCAAAAGTAAAAACACAGTTATAATCATAACCAATTAATCATAACCACAATCTGAAATCTCATAGTAAAAAGATTTGTTGAGCTGTTATGTAGACTGTTAAAATAAAATAATAATATGAACTCCTGACATATTATTATTTCATTTTAGCAATTATTGCATATTATTCTACATGTAAATTTTTTTTAAAAATTAAATCGCAATTTATATTTTTAACCCTTTCGCGACGCAAAGCGCGAAAGCTCGCTTACCGCTAAGGCCGGCAGTCTCTCTAGCGTGTGTCTCCCCAGGGCCGGAGGGTTTTTCGATGTTAAGCCTAATTCCATGAAATTACCGAAATATCAGCGCGTTGTTTAATATTGTTCTGTAGAGTATTTAAGTGACATATGCTTTATATATATTTCTATGGATACTTTATTTACTTAAGTTATTTCTTGTTTAAATGTAATATAAATATTAATAAGTTTAAATATTTTGCATAATTTCCTCTATTTCCAGCTCAGTTAAAAATTTTCGACGCTTCGACATTCTAACGGTAAAAAGAAAAAAAATTCAAGCCTACAAGATCTAATTATCCACTAAAAACTAATCCGAAAATCGAAAGTAGCGAGAGANCAAGTGTTCTAGAAAAAGTAATTAGAATGGTAGTTTCTGGAAATTTATTTTAAAAAAAGTTAATGAGAATATTGTGTGGTACTTGAAGGCGTGATGAAAAATTTTGCAATTAAAACGTGCATAATTATCGAGTAAGAAATGACAAAATGATTAGGAATATATTGTTACAAATATTTGTATAGTTTTGTAGATATTCTTATGTTAGATAGCTAAGTATCTCAAAAGGAAGCTAAATAAGTAGTTTAATTAAAAAACTTACAAGTCACACGGAAAGCTAACGTAATTAATTAGAGAGAAAATAACATCTAATGTATTTCTTATGGAAGATTCGGTTTGACGATGTTTTTGGCAACTTGGCGATAATCTTGACGACCATTTTGGCAATAAAATGATTGTCCTGGAAACTTCAAGTTTCAGAGCGATAGTACCAATACTTACGGAGTTATGCTACTATCATAGAGTAAAGAGTATAAGTAGAGATGGCATTTCCCAACCTCCTATGAGTAGAAACTGAAGTAACTGTCGGCCATCTTGGATTATGCAAAGCATTCATTGTAACCTATGGTTGCATGGCTAATAAATGGAAGTTTTTAAGTGTCAAACAAAACGTAATTTTTTTATTGCTCTTAGTTACACGAAAAAAAGCGCCTCATTTACTACAATTTAATATTTATAAAAATAACAGAACTAAAGATTAAATTTAATCATTTTTAGGCCAAATAATCTAATATTTCATGTATGTAGATTTATTTTTTGACACATAAATGAAAAAAAAATAGTTTAAATTAAAACGCTTTTTATTTTAAACTATTATTTTTTTATTTAATGCTTACAAAAGAAAAATTTAAAAAAAAAACTTAAGTTTTTTGTTAGTTATTTTTTTATGCATTTATTAATTTTAGAAGACAAACTTTCCCTTTCATAAATTATATCCCTCAATTGAAGCAGTCATTTTTTGTTGATTGAATCATCATAGAAAATAATTTAATTTTAATACTTTAATAAAAGTTGTAAAAAAAACATTTAATATTTATTAAAAAATTTGAAATAAAAACTTTATTATATTTATCTCATATATTTCTTTCATTCAATAGAATAACACTGAACTTTAAATTCCTTTTTCTCAGTTCATGAAAAAGAATTTCTTATTTTATTCTTAAAAAAATACACAGACATAAAAGAAAAATAAATAATTTTATTTATTTTAACATTATATACATTCAATTTCCATATTTTTTTTACTATCAGTAAGTACTATCAGAGTTTATTAGTCAAGAATAATAATTCTTCACTCACTAATATGAATAATATATGTTATTCGACAGTAAAATATTGCATTAAATGTATTACAAGTAATAAGAATTTAAAAATATACACTTATTTACACACACATTTTAAAGTACACAAAAAACAAAAAACTTAAAAAACTTAAGTTTTTTGTTAGTTATTTTTTCATTCTATTAATTTTAGAAGAAAAACTTTCCCTTCATAAATTATATCCCTCAATTGAAGCATTGTCATTTTTTGAAAAGAATTGAATTTTAATAAGAGTAGTAAAAAAATTTCATACATTTGTTAAAAAATTTGAATTAATACTTTAATTTGTCACGATCTTGTAAATGGTTTTTGCAATAATATTGAAAATGATAAATAATTTAATAATTATTAGAGTAAATTAATATTTAAATTATTTAACAATAAGAGTTTTTGTTCACTAAATTTTTTTTAATCAATGAATCTGTAAGACCATCAAGCAGATTTATTGTTCTATCAATCATATCTTCTGAGAAATGCTCAATTGACTCGTCTCACAGCTTTGATCCATAACTGTTTACGTTTTTCATCTTTAGGAAAACTGCAAATAAAATACCAACTTAAAAGCATGAACTCGTTAATTATATAAGTCTTTGAAAGAACAGACTCAAAAGATTTATAATTAGCAATTAGAAACAACTTTATTAAAATTTTTATAATTACAGTTAATCCGGTCGATAATTTCAAAAAAATAAATGCAGTAGCACAAATAATCTGTTTTTAGTCTATTATGCTCAACTAAAACCCACGACTCCAATATAGATTACCCACAACTGAAACTTTTAATTTATTTCATTAACCTAAATGCATATCAATTATTAATAAAATGCACGAACAGAAGTAGTTCGCAAAATGAGAATATGGCAGATTTTTGCCAGTTTCAATAGTTCACTGGATTTTCTATTACAAAATTTATGGAAAGGTTTCCACCAAGGTTATAAAAGTGAAAAAAAGTAAGAACTTGGGTGGATTTTTTAAATTATGTTTGTGTGATAAAAGCTCTCAAAAGTTTCATGTCATTCATCAGCGCAAGAGTGATCATAAATAAAATAGTAGTTGAATAAAAATCAAATTGTTGACAAACTAGACATTGTAATCATATTTTTAAATTCCACTTAAAAGCAGAGCAACAGTTTGGAATTACAATTAAAAAAGCAACAGTGCTGATTTTTAATGTTTAGATTACGAAATAATGATCAATAACAGTAAATAACAGAAAAGCACACAAAATTATTTGAGAAACTCTTCATGATAGATTAAATTTCATAAAAGTAAAAAAAATTTTGTAGCAAATAAAATAAATACTTTTAACCATTCCCACTAATTCGAATAACACATGATACTATAATTATGCCATATTAATTGTCAATTAAGCAGTATAAAAGTAAACGAAATTACATTATCTTATCTATAATTAGTTTTATAGTTTTGATATTCTATAAGCCACTTAGAAATTCTATTTTGATTCATTTCAATAAAAATTGATAAGAATCAAGGTTGGGTTTGAAATGAATACCTAATAGTTAAGAAGAAGAAAAAAAATCTTTAGTCTTCTGACATTAAAGATACAGTTTATTGTAAGAACAGAATTTAAAA
>NC_092206.1:88497212-88521025 GCF_043381705.1 Parasteatoda tepidariorum | reverse complement strand
GTGACGAAGGCTGGAATTTGCACGCCAGTACCGCAACTGGACGTCCACAGAGTGATAACAGGTGGCTTTTTCCGATTAATCACATTTTAGCTCCATGGGACAGATGGACGTTGGCGTATACGGCGTGAAACGTCTGAAAGCAAACACCCTGCAACAATTGTCGGAAGGATCCAGGCTGGAGGAGGGAGCATTATGGTTTGGGGAATGTTTTCCTGGCATTCACTGGGTGCACTCATCATTGGGGAAGACACGATGGATCATCACAAGTACGCATCTGCCCTTGCGGACCATGTCCACCCCTACATGCGAATGATTTTTCCTCAGAATGATGGCATCTACCAGCAGGACAATGCGAGGTGTCATACAGCTCGGAAGTGTATGTGCGTGGTTCGAAGAGCACCAGGATGAATTTACCGTACTCCCCTGGCCAGCAAACTCACCGGATTTAAACCCAATCGAGAATCTGTGGGACCACCTTGATCGGGTTGTTCGCGCCATGGATCCTCAACCGCGTAATCTAGCGCAGCTGGCCACGTCACTGGAATCGGCATGGCTCAACATCCCAGTGAATATCTTCAGAAATCTATTTCACTCTCTTCCTGCCCGTTTCGCAGCGGTCCACTCGGTCAAAGGTGGTTATTCAGGCTTTTGACAGGTAGTCACATTAATGTGACTGGACTGTGTGTATAGTTTCAAAGTAGTAAAAATGAAAAAAAAAAATTTTTTTTTGTTGATTTTCTGGTTGAGATGTTTTTAATAACAATCCTATTGTAATAGCAATAGATATTTTTCATTAAAAAAAAAACTTTTCGAAAGGGGATTTTTTAAAAAAATTTTTTCTCCCATAATTTTTGTTATACACTCAAAGCTTCAAATATAAATAATTCCTTTCCTTTCTCCTTCAAAAGTAAAAACACATTTATAATCAATTTATATACACATTTATATACAATTGGTTAATTGTTCATAACCACAAACTGAAATAGCATAGTAAAAAGATATGTTGAGTTGCTATGTAGACTGGTAAAATAAAATAATAATATGAACTCCTGACATATTATTATTTCATTTTTGCAATTATTGCATATTATTCTATATGTAATTTTTTTTTTAAATTTAAACCACAATTTATATTTTAAAAAAATGATTAACAATTGCACCCACTTCCCAAATAACCCTTTTATCATACTAGTATAGATCAAATTTCATGCCACCAAAATCTATGCCATAGAATGACCGGGTTTTCCACGATGTTACTTTTTTTTCTGAAAATCATGTTTCACAAAATTTTATTAATTAATAATTGGGAGACCTGCGTTGTCCACCAGCTTTTTAGGGATTAGATACATGAAAGCAGTAACTTTAATCCTTACCCGGTATCCCTTTTATGTATTTATTTATTTATTTTTTTTTTTTTTTTGAAGGTCTACTTACAAGCAAAACTACATTTTGGTATTTTTTAATCGTAAAAAATAGTTCAATAGTTCTTAAAAAAATCTGATATATAATCTAAATTATATTTTTACTAAAATATAAAATCCCCAAAAAAGAGTTAGAGAAAAGATTTTTTTCATTCATATTTAAAAATTTATGGATACTTTATTTTGTAAATTGAAGCAATTTCAATGATGAGTAACTGTTTCTTTTATATCTAAATAAGTGTAAATAAGAAAAATGATTGTTGAAAGTGATTGAAAGATTTTACTTTTAACACAGAAAAAGACACCGGCGTCTTATGCTGTATTTCATAACCATAAATTATTTTAATGTTAAACATAAAATTTTCTCTTATTTTGACTTAAATTAATGCAGAATAATGAAAAAAATATGACAAATAAGTTTAATAAAAATGCTGCGACAAAGGGATAAACAACCTAAACAATTTTTCAAAGAACTATATGGGTCCTTTACTTTAACTAAAAGTTGTACTATGAAGCCATGACCTAAAAACATCTTAAAATTTGTAATGGTAAAGTCTTTTTTAAGAAATTTTAGCTCTAAAAGTAATAACCATTACGTTTTAACCTTATTCTTCTTATTATTTTTTTTAAATCAAACACCTGCAATCGTGAAGTTTCAGCGATAAGAAATTTTAAACTAAAAAGTTATCAGTATTGTAGTTTAAAAGCGCGTAAGAAATGTTACTTGTAAAAAGTGCTTTAGTCCAAAAAGTTCTTAACCCAATGAGTAGCCCAAGAATAAGGGAATAAAATGTTTATTTTACTAATAGTAATTTATCTTTCGTTTTCAGCCCTATCACGTGACAAAATAATTAGTTATATTTGCTATGATTCCTTTACTTCTCTTAAACGTTTTTCAAACATTTTAAAATAAGTTTCGACAAATTTAGATTTATTCCTACAGTAATGGGATAAAAATACCGGGGGGGGAGAAGTTTAAAAAAACCTTATCTACAGCTTTCAACTCTTTCTCCCAAGCTGTCGTGATAAAATGTGTTTACATAAGCAACATTGTATCTTGAAAGTAGAAGAAGGCAGTCAACTCTTTCCAGGAATTCCCAATACCTTATTTCCTCCGCCAAATCAATTAACATTTTCAACGCACTAATTAATCGCCAAACAGCTGTTATTAACAATTCATTTCCTGTCATGTTTCATCAGCTCAAGAAAACAAACGAGACATTTCCGCCAGAACAACAAAAAGCACCAAAACTCTTGGTTCACCATCCTCCGTGTGGAAAAGAACTCACATCAATTCCCACAGATCACTTTCAGTTAAGTTATAAAAATCGCTATCTTGGCGAACAAAAACCAGAAGCAATAAGAATGGACAATCTTTATAGGATTTCCGGCGGTCTAACTTGGCTAAGGGGCAATATTATTTCCTGCCAACATCATACCTTTTCTTAACTCACCTTGGCCGAGCTCTTCGTTTCATGTCGATCTTTTTTTCACCTTCTTGAAAACCTGTCGCTGTTCCGTAATTAATTTGCGAACCCTTTTGTCACTGATTAAATGTTTGTGTGGGAAAGTGAACTTAATGGAAAAAACTAGTTGGATTAGGAAATAAATAGATTTGTGGGATTAGAGATAACAGAACCAATTGGTTCCTTCGGTTATGTGTTGTTAGATATCGCTATAGTTCGTTTTAAATCCATTAAAGTGTTTAGGATTCCGATGTAAATTGAAATTTTAGAAGTGTCGCATTCCTTATAAAATCATAAAAAGAATATACTTCTATTTAAAAGTAAAAGAAAAAAAATCATCTTCATATATTCGATATATATCTATAATAAACAAGGTATGAAATAGAATTAGTATATTTCCAGCTTTTTCCAATTTTTAATATTTTGGGTAAAAATTATAATAAAAATTATAGATATACATAGATCTATAGATATGTAATAATTATAGATATAGATCTATAGATGTAGAATAATTATAGATATTGATCTATAATTTTTTTAAAGTATAATAAAAATTATAGATTAGATATATCTATAATTTTTATTTATTATTTTATTTATTTATTTATTTATTATTCTTTTTTTGAAGGATGCAGTTATTTTGTGATAACTGCAACGAAACAGTTTTGAAAGGACGTCAGTAAAAAATCGAAAAATGTAAATTGGCAAATGCTGTATATAGACATTAAAAAGTATAATAAAATTCTTATAAGATGATTTACATATACAGTTGAAACATCGTTCCCGTGTCTTACGTTTTCCCGTATGTTTTGTCCTGTTTTAACTGTTCCGTCAAAAATCATATTTTTATAATGTTAATAATACCCATTTCGATCGTTTTTAAAACCAATTCTTGCGTCGATGATTCCGAAATTCTTTCGATCTTGAAATAAATAAATAAAAAGTGGTTTTTCTTAGAAAAGAAAAATTATAAACTGCTGGCGCTAATGGTGATGAAGAAAATGAGGATTTGATTTTACTCGGGAAAATCTATATATATATTTCTCTTACACGGCGACAAAAAAAAGCCTATTTACAACTCCCCGAATGGCAACGCTAGAAAATAGACCCATGATTGCCGCCAAAAATATCACATGCCAAATCTAGCTGAGATGGCTCAACATATAGCGCTTTTAAAAACGGAAATAACCAGAACGAGCATAAGCTAGACAGAAGTGAGTAGTCTTTGTCGATAGATCTCTATTTTAGTGTTTTGTCGAAAGCGCTTTTTTTCACGAATTTATATATTACGAATTTATTTGACGATGTTTGATTTATATCACGAATTTATTTGTTTTACTGGAATTTATTTGTTTATGCAGTTTTTTCCATTGCAATTCACTTATTTCAATTTTTAATAGACTTAATTATAGCCAAAATTTTAACCTTTTTAAAGAGATATCAGTTTTAGAAATTTTATCTTAAGATTTTATACTATAGCACATTTCTAATAGGTTTAACGAATTACATGTCACTTATTTGAATTCAAATTTATTTTATTGACTTAGTATTTACTAAAAAGATGTAATTTTTTTTAAAAAGAAAGCTGTTATATGGATTTGAATGATTGTTTTGAATTCTTAGAATTTTGTGCATTTGCAATGTACCTAAGTTAGTAGCGAGAGAAGCGAGTTTGGTTTGCGAAGCAAACCATATAAGATTGCGTAACAATTTTCGGGGGTTGGTGAGCGTTAGCGAGCAGGGGGCGCAGCCCACTAGTACCTTAAATATCACGTTTGATGTTCATAAACATCAGTTGAAGAAAATGTTGAAATTCGTGGTGTCTTCGGTTCAAGAACCAATTTCAGAAGCCGAAGAAGTGCTAAGTGATATCGATGATGAAGGGGGAAAAACCCATAATCATAACCCATCATTTGCAGAAGGTCTCAAAGCCTTTGGAACTTCTCTGTATTCACACTATCTTATAGAAAATAAAGAGTTGTACACACTTAGATAAATAAAAAACCTTTTCTGCGCGAACACAATTAAAATACTTTTTGCAGGCATCGATCAACTATTGCAAGTACTTTCAACCCCTAGCCAACACCTCATTTTGGCGAACTACGCCACTAAATGTTTAATACTTTATATTGAGTCATGCCGCAGGAATGGGTTTAATAAAAGACTAAAAAAGCGGAAACTAAAAATCCAAAAATATTATGCGCAAAAACACTTTTCAAATAATTGAAAAAATACCTGAAATTTAAGAAAGGAAAAAAGAGTAAGCATGAAACATTTATTCGCGGAATGTTATCAAATGTTTTACTAAATGTGTGAATATTGAATGTTTTTATAAAAATATCGATGCGAGATTTTATTTATTTGTTTAAATTGTTTGAAGATGAAACTCAACTGTGTGATTTTTAAATCACGTGAAAAGAATCTGATCATTTAACACGTTGAATGCCATGGGGGTCACCGGTGACCGGCACTGAGTTTGTTCATAGCGCCACGGGGGTCGCCGGTGACCAGTGAAGCCAAGATTATTAGAAACACATAATTCGAATAAATTTTTAATTTTTTTACATTATTATCGTTAGTAAAATGGTTTGAAGAAATAAATGCAATATAGAACACACAAAAGGGTTATATTTATATACACAGAGATGCCTATTTGCTCCGGGCAGCGAATAAATATTTTCAAGTGGTAGTTTATTAATTGTGATTCTTGGTTTCATATATTCAATTTAGTAGATTTTCATCCACCACTATTTCTAAACGATTCGTAAGCTTATATAATTCACCACTTTTTTCAGATATGTCATGCTGAACCTTTTAAAAACTAGCAAAATCTGTCCAATATTTGCAAATTTAGTTGGTAGTTATTTACCGTTATGGCCAGACAGGCAAGCCAAGTAAAATTAGCGTGGCATTCAATGCGTTCATTTTAAAATTGCGTAAATACGAATCACAATGTTTGATTTTAAAATCGCGTGAATACGAATCTAGATGTTGATGGAATTTAACCCAAATTTGCGTAATATGGAGAGGGTAACCACGAAAATTTCCCACGATTAGCCTGACGGCAAGGGGCCTCAAGCCCATGATCCGTCTACCACTGAGTTTGTTTTACGTCAGCACTTACGGAATTCGTATCGCCCAACCATCGATGGGATTTGAACCCGGGTTACCTCATTGGGAGGCGAGCGCTCTATCCCCGTAGCTTCTGTACTTACAGCAAATTTAACAATTTTGAATTTTAATCTTTCGTTATTACTTTTCGTGCTTTTTTAGTCCTTTTTTATATTTTATGTTAACCCGCATTTGTCTTTTTTTTCGTTTAGACCCATAAAAAACAATCGATCAATGTTTTATTATTCAATTTTTTTGGAATTTTTCTTGTTGTTTTACCATTTTCCTGAAATTTATATATAGATTATTACTATTTCCCTGAAATTTGTAAATCGATTGATTGAGTATTCTAAATTAATACCTATTCTGATTTAAATAACGTAAATAGAGAAATCTTACTTAAAAATTTTCAAAATTAAATAGTCGTACAAGTAAAATTTTATGAAATAGAAACATAAAATATAGAACAGGCAGAAAAAAAAGAACATCTACATCTTTTCATAAAATCTATATAGAACATCCTTCTTTTAAAATCTACATAATAACTCCTTTCATTAAGTCTAATTTCATAAAATGCTCATAAAAAATTTAGCTTATAAAACCCTAGATTGAACTTCCTTTTCAAAAATTTCAGCAGAGCACCTAATCACGAAGTTTAAATCGAAGATCTGTTAATGAAGTCTAGATAAATTACCTTTTCATAAAAGTTATACAACTTAAAAGTTTTCTTCCGGTAAAAATACTATTATCTTACTGTAATGATGCTTTAACCTCTTGCTTTTTACTTTGTTTAACATGAACACTTTTGTATAGAGACAAAAAACAAAAAAAAACAACAAAAAAAAAGGAGAGAAAATTTTTTTAGTTGGAATGTAAAATGTTAATGGAAGAAAAATAAAGCTATGAAATATTTAATAAAAAAAAAGGAAAGAATTTGTCAAAGACTTAAAACGAAAATTACATATATACTATCAATACATCAAAATTGATCTCATAAATTTGATAGTTAACACGCGATAAGTATAGTTATTTCTTAGAATGCGAGATAATACAACTTTTTTCTTAGTTCAATTTAATTCCATTACTTAGCTGTTTGGGATATCCTTTTTAACCGATGATTTCTAAGCTCTTTAATTTACTTCCTAAGAGTCGGCGCTCATTTCGCCCACACAAAAACATAAAGGGAGTCAGACAAAATTCCGACGTCAACGTCCTTATCAACTTTTCTTCAGAAGGTCGCACCCCCCCTTCATTCATTCAATTTATTGAAATACGACGGCGACCGAAAACGCAAAAATGTTATACATTTACGGCCAATCTTACGCAAAAATAAAACACGGAAGGATATGAGTGTCCATTTGTTACCACCTAAGAACTTTGGTTGTGGAAAAATGACCACTTCCTGTTTTGTTTCCGATAATAAAATGCGTATTTCCTAGTTTTTTGTCTTTATTTTAACCGAAATTCTTGGCCTTCTTTTGTTATAGATACTGAGATATCATGTGACTAGACAACAGAAATCGGAAGAATATGTGATGTAAATTCAACCTTGATTTGTTTTGCCTTGAATGTTTTGTTTACTGGGATGTATTTGTTCCTTTGGCTTGTTTCCCCTGGAAGTTCAGTTTTATCAATAAATTAACGGTTCCTTCTATTTATTACTCTCTTTATCATATAAAATGCTTCCAGTTACGTAATAAAGCCTTTTGTTTTTAAACATCTTTTTTATAAGAGATATTTCCTTTTTGTCCGAGAAATATTTATGTAATTTATTTGGAAAAAATACCAAGTCAGAAAATAAATTTGCCCGTTAAGGCACTCTAGTTTGAACAAAATCGCTATGCAAATTTTACTTTCCTCAATGATAATAGGGTTCAATTCGGAAACAGAAGTATATCACCATTCGAAGATTTTATTTATTTTGAAGAATACTGAGATTCAGCATGAATACAACCACAAAAATTAATACCAGAGGCCTTTACCCTCGCCATCTGGGATTTTTGGTTAAATGTTTAATTGGGGTTTTCTTGATATTTTTTGTACTTAAATTTCGATGATACTTTTATTATTAGATAGTACAATACCTTTTAAAAAAAGGTAGAAAATTAAAGCGTCGCCTTATTAGATTAGAAGGAATGGCGCTTGATAATTTTTAGAACTTCCATGAAATTTTCCTCAAAAGTGCAATGTAATAAAACGACGCGATTTGTGGCTTTGAGAAGGTCATTTGAAACTACACGTTTCTCAGTTTATAGATTTCTTAAAATCTAACTTCATTGCAAGGTAGCAAGGTACTTTATTTACGTCGCACTAGAGCTGCACAATGGGTTAATGACGACGGTCTGGGAAACATCCCTGAGGATGATCCGAAGACATGCCATCACAATTTTGATCCTATGCAGAGGGGATTGGCACCCCCGCTTCGGTAGCCCAACGACCTGCAAGTGAAATCGAGCACTTTACGGTCGAACAGATTAACGAGGAGCAATACCGCACACCCTCGGTCCCTACTCAGACTGATCCAAGTGGTCACCCACCCGCACACTGACCGCAGCCAGTGATGCTTGACTTCGGTGATCTGCTGGAAACCGTGTCTTAACGATCAGTCCACGGCGGGAGATTAGAAGGAATAGCGCTGGATAATTTTTTGAACTTCCATGAAATTTTCCTCAAAACTGTAAAGCAATAAAACGGCATGATTTGTGACTTTGAGCAGGTCATTTAGAACTACACGTTTCTCAGTTTATAGATTTCTTAAAATCTAACTTTATTGCAGTTTAAGTAGTTAGGTAGGTGCTTTATTTGCGTCGCGCTAGAGCTGCACAATGACGACGGCCAGGGAAACATATCCCTGACGANGTTAAAAATATTTGTTGCTTCGTAGACGCTTTAAAATACTGTTTCATACGTGGTCCAAATCAAAATATTCATTTGTTCACTAAATTACTATCAAAACTATTCTCAATCGAGTTTGAAACAATTATTGATGCTGTTACAAAGAAAAGCAAAGTCATATTTCTCATCTGCGAGCTGAATGTTTGTACTTTGTATTGTTTCGAACTTCAGAGCAGAAATGATTAAATAAATTATTTTGCTTATCAAAAAAAGATTTTTTGCCTTTTATTTTTAAATACACACAGATGTAGGCCCATGAAGTTGAACTTTTCTGAATTTCTTGTTGGAGATTGGGTCCTAGTTAGGTCTTATTTTTAATTTCCTCGAAACGCGAGATAATTTTTATTAAAAAAAAATTAGCTAGTGAGAACATTTTTATGTGCGAGTAATTAAGGTTCTTGAGGTTGGGGAACGAAGCGAGCTGAGGTCGAAGACCGCACCAACATTAAAATATCGAAGACAGTTCCGACTGATTTTTACTCATAAAAAAGCTGGAAAAAAACGAGCTAGTCAATGTTATTATAATTTTAGTGTTTTCTGGCAAACGGCGCTGTTTTACAGAAATATAGCCAAATAAATTAGTGCTATATATATGATTTATTTTTGGGCTACAAAATGTTCGAATCCGCTACTTTTGGAGCTCCCATTCGCTACTTTTTAATCTTAAGTTCTGGCAACACTGATCATCAGTTCATCTTGAAACTGTCACTAGGCTGACACCTTTAGTAAATTAAAAAGACAAGTTAACTGTGAACCGTGCGAAGAAGCAGGACATCTTGTTAGATGAAATACCGTCCCGGGTTGGACTTTTAGATAATCCGCTTTTAATTACCTAAAGTGTGTCTCAAGAATTTTAAGGTTAGTCTCGTGACCTTTCAATTAGAAATTTTTTTTCATTAATCCTGATGCTTCGGCAAAAAGAAGAAGAAAAAGTTAATACGATGACATGTTCTGTTTTGTTTTGTCGCCTAAATTGACACTTTCCACAACAAATTGGCTGAGTAATTGATGAGTTCGACTTTTAATGATGGCTGCGCAGGAATTTTGTTTATTCTTTACGGTTGTCCATCCCACTTATTGCAATTTTGAAATAGTTGCCTAATGGTATTGCAATCGCCAAAATATCTTGATTGGCAATTTTATCTATATAGAAATATATTTTATGGTCAGATTGGTTGCTAGCTGCCTTCGACGGGTTCTTCGTTCGCCTTCACGACACGAAATCTTCACCTCTTTTTGCATTTTATAAATGATGGGAAAAAATGAGTCTCACTTATCAAAAAAATTAACAAAACATTTGACAAAAATATTAATAAAAGTTACAATGGTATTTGCGTGTAAGTAAGTCCTATATGCTTTATTTAAAAGTATTTATTAATAATACTTATTCATCATCCCTGTCCGGGATAGCCCGGTTGGCAGTTTGAATCCAGCCGGCCGAAGATTTCCCGCTTAGTAAATGGAGACTTTTGCATGTAAAATCCGGCAGATCACAAAGTCCTCCATGTTCCCGTAACAAATTATACCTCTGGCGGTGTTGAATCGGAGAATGATCGTTCCCTGGTTCAGGCCAAAATTACGATCTGTGGATGAATTAATAGATGTATGAGCACCCTATATATCCACTCTATAAACGGGTGTGACGTGTGGTTGTGGCAGAAGTCGAATTCTTGGTCATGGATGGGGCCGGTAAATACATTATGCACTTTGGGGTTTTTTTTTTGGAAAATCGAATGACGAAATATTTCTTTAATTATGACGAAATTCGTTTCCCCGAAGAAGTGGCGATAGTTATTTAGTCGTTTTGACGAAATTTTAACACGGAGCATACATCAAGAAACTATTTCGTCAAAAACAAAAGAAGTTTTGTGATATTTGAGTATCCATTTTTACAGCGTAATTGAAAACAACGCATTCTTATAACTCATACTTCTGTCATGAAATTAAAATTGAAATTCAGAAAATAATCTAAGTTTTAATAATTAATAATTGAAATTTATATATATATTTTTAAATATAACAGCTGTTTTATTCATTTATGCCCCCTCTCCTTGTTTTCATTCCTTTTGAATTTACATTCTGGGAAAATAGCAAGGTTTGTTCAAATATTACAATCTAAATATTATAGTCTTTGATTATCCAAATAAAAACTTGAATTAATAAAGACAATAATTATTTCATAGCTATTGTACAATTCTCTAAAGCGTACATGTATTTTATTTCTAATGTAATTACGCTCTTGAAGCTTAAAACAGTTTTAGAAAGTAATAATAATACAGCTAACACAATTTCATGTTTTCCATTGTTTGGGTAGAATGACTAATTTATAAAATTTTCTTGTAAAGTATTAAATATTTGAATTATAGCTTACACGTGCCATAACAAATTAAATTCCTCTTCTTTATAATGGTTAAGGGGCGTGGTTTGTTTGAATTGTTATTTTTTCCAATCGCAATTATTTATATAATTACTAAAACTGCTTCGATATGTTAATACATTTTCGTTATTAAAAGTAAAACACCACAGGTATAAATCATTATATTTCAACGTTGCTAAGGTAAATATTGTTACTAAGGTGAAATCTTCGCAATGTAATATTTTTGTTAAATTAAATTGTCAACTAAATGTTTATTGTTATTCAAATTGTGTTTGTCTTCAAATTCCTCAACGAAAATAACTGTTTAAATTCCACAAAAAAAAACTTACGAGGAAAAAAATTCAAATTTTTATAATTGTAATTATTATACACACTTTTTTTTCTAAAAAAATAAATTAACGTTATCAACAACGTTAATAATTTCAGGTAAAATGGCGTCATGATAAAGATTTATAAATTAAATAAAAGTTGGAACTACTTGCATCAAATTTTGATTTTGCTCGACTTAAATTATTTTATGTCGACGTTCCTAAGGTAAATATTGCTGATACTAAAAAAAATTTCGTAATTGAATATTTTAATTAAATCTTTTGTAAATCCTAATTTTTTATTTCCTCAATTATCTTCATCTTTTACTTTCTTAGTAAAAATTATTTTGCATGCAAAAGAATTAAGCAGAAAAAGAAAGAAATCAGGAAAATTGTTAAATTTTTTTTTCGTTGGTAATTATTAAACACGCACTTTTTTGAAGAATTTTAAAATCAAGAGCTTGTTTAAAATTACCTGAATTAAAAGTAATTGAATTCAGATGGTACGGAATCAGAGTACATAGTATCAATGCATTTTACCTGGTTTGTTCAATCGATTTTTTTTATTTGGTATTGTTTATTTATTTATTTGAAAGTTTAAAATATTATTACAAGTACGAACATTTGAGATGACTATAGACAAACTATAAAAATGAAAAAAATAATAAAATTAGGCACTAGTTTAAAATTTTCTGAATTAATGACAAAAGGTATAGCAGCTAAAAGATCGTGATTTGAAGTTTTAATTAACTTTATTTAGCTGGTCTGCAAATAAAAAAAATTTTAAAAAAAAACAAAACATTATTCTTTAAAATATTTTTTTTAATTAAAGAAGAAGTAAAAAAACACTTTTCATTTTTTACACATTTTTTTTTCAATAAAATAAAATCGTGTGCGATTTAATGTTCGAATGAAAAGTCTCGGATAAAATCTCTGAGTTAAACTTCCCCATTGAAATAATCGAACTTAACAGCAAAAAAAAAAAAATTTTTATAGCTTTAAAAAAATGCATTTAAATTGCTTAAAAAAAACGAAACAAATTTCTTTAAATTGTATTTCGAATCACATTTATTTATTTATGAAATGAACGTGCTATTTAAGTATTCATATTTGAGACAAAATTATATCATAATGAACATTCAAAAATGAAATAAAAAATCAAATTGCGACTAAAAAATGACCAATATTAAATCTTATTTTTTAAAAATAATTTAAGAAGTGTATTAACCTTAAAAGCAAAATATAAAAAAAAGAACACGTTTTAAAACAGACAGCAGGAAAAAAAAAACTGCTGTGATTCATTTGATATCTAGTCTAGCACGTATGATTACAGACAAAACACGGCGGGGTAAACATGTTCCCCCGTTTCATTACGTTTTTTCACTTCATAGACACTGAATTTCTAGAATCAAGCACATCTGTTTCAGACAGTAAATAAATATTTGACAAAGGTAATATCTATTCTTAGAGCTATTGATTAAATTTCAACTCCAAACGTTTTTCGAGAAATGTATATTTTAGAATTAAAAAAAAATTATTTTTTTTCATTTCCTTGAAACTACATGGGTTTTATTAGCTGCGGTAAAGATTGGGTATATATGACTTTTAATAATTAGAATTATATGAAAGCCCTCCTCCCACAATTTAAGA
Organism: Parasteatoda tepidariorum; assembly: GCF_043381705.1. NCBI lineage: Eukaryota > Metazoa > Arthropoda > Arachnida > Araneae > Theridiidae > Parasteatoda > Parasteatoda tepidariorum. Next base: position 88,507,797 of record NC_092206.1, on the reverse strand, counting down.
CATAGATGGTATATTTATGAATTTGTGTTTTCGTTCGATATTTAGTGTCTTGTTTTCATTCTAAAAACATTTATTGTATGCAATATATTATACAACTTTGCCTTGTTTTCTACTAATAATATGCTATTTTTGTAACTGCTGTGAGTTTGCAACTGTTACTCATGACTATTAGGCGAAGTTTTGCCTATCTAAAACCAGCGCTGTCTACTTATTATGAAAATGGCGCAAAACGTCAATAAGGAGAAAATCCACTGCTTTGTAAAAATAAGAAAAAAAAAGCTTTTGTGGGCTGATTTCTTTTAATATTTACAAACTTTCTCCTATGCTGCATTACCTTAGGTCATAAAAATTTGTAAAAGCTGAGAATAAGGCAGTGATTTTGATAATTTTCATTCGGATGGAAAAATGTCGCCAAATTGGCGATTTTTAAAAATTAATTTAAAAAAAAGTTAAATAATTTTTAATATGTATAAGTTATTTGTCTGTTCTAAAGCTCAGATAATTCGTCACAACAAGATTATATGTATATAGTTTAAAATCATTGCATTGCTTCTAGTGAAAGGCACTTAAACTATGGCTTTTTTATTTTCCTTGGCGACAGAGCTTCGAAAAACAGCGTTACTGTCTATACTTTCGGGTTACTGTTTCCGGTGTATGTTGAAGCCATTTGGCACACAACGTGATCATTGTGTTTTGAGAGTCTCTTGAGTAGTATTTCTTGTATACGTGTATTTGTTACTTGATATTTATTGTTTATGTTTAAAAAAAGAATTGTCATTTGAAGACTCGTCATTTCAAGACGTAAGAATCGTCGTTTGAAAAAAAAAATCTTTATAAAACACTTCTAGCCATGTCAACACTATATCAACTTCGAAATTTAAACCCAACTGATAATTTGTGAAATGAACTTTATCCAGTTGCTCGAACAATATGCTAACACTTAACATGTGATGGTGCACAGCTTGCAACAATAACAAACAGTAATAAACAAGTAAAAAGAGGCCAAATCGGGACTGCCGAAAAAGCGAGTTTTTTCTAAATCTGGCAACTATGCCCACCTTTTTTAACAATACATTTATAAATAACTAAAACAAATTTTTACTTCAAACTCACCAGAATTTAATATCATATGAAATACTGCAGATTTGAGCTCAGAAGTTACGTAATTTATTTCCTTTATTAAAAACAAAACTATCAGTTTGAGAATATCACCTCGCAGAATAAGCAGCTATATAGTTTCTAACCGGAAGTAGAGCAGGTCAAGAGTTCGAGATTGTTGTCATTTATCTTGAAAACGCCATCTACATTTTGCATTTATTGAAAATTATAAGAATTAACCTATACCGAAATTTGAGATCGAACTGTTTTTATACGGATGTCAGGAACATAAGTGTTTTAAAAGTTGTAAGTCAGTAGTGCACCCAATCAACCCTTGTATTAACCTAATTTGCACACTAAAATACATTTTGCTTAGAATAATTTTAAAGGCGATTTGCAACTAAAACATTCAATAAAAATCTCATAAAACTCTGTTACACAAATATAATTACGCACTTGATTCAGGAGGGCCAACTTTCTGCTCGGTGAACATGAAAGTTGGTAGCCACAAAGACAGTGCAGGACATTATAAGTGCAACCTACTTTGTACTCGGATGGTACCTCGTAAAACCACATGGATTGCTTTAGACCCCCTAGAGTGCTGCCACCTTGTGGTAAAACTAAAAACTATGCGCATATCTGCATTAAACCAGCGTCAAAAGTGACCTTAATTATTTTGCCATTTTTTGTTCCAGTAAAAACAAAACCTAGCATCCTTGTTCTAGTACCCTTGCTTTAAATATATTTTTTGGTTGACAACTATAAATTAAAATTTTAAAAAAAATCGGAATACATAACATGCAAAATTTCTAGTTCTATCATGTTTGTCGAAGATTATAAAATAAAGCGATTATATAAACTGAGAAATCCTTAAATTGAACTTTTAACCTGAATTTCTAATGAATTCACAGAAAATGCTAATCGCTATTCTCTTTCTAAGACAAGAAAAAAAATCCTTGAGTTTTTTTTTTTTTCCTAAAATTTTACGAAAAAGGAGCTTTAAAAAAAATATTTTTTTTGCGAGATTTTAATAATAATAGTAATAAAAGAAAAAAAGACAGATTCACTCGAATGGTCCATTTAATGAGGCGATATTTTACAAAAGAGTGGTTTTTAATTTTTTTTTATTTTCACGCACACTCCATCACACAATTTGCTGCATCGTGCACAGATGGGATAATTAAAGCTGGGTTACATTAGAATTGTAATATCGTGATATTGCGTCAAAAACAAAATCGATGTTTCAAGTTATATCGCGATATATCATCAGAAAATATCGGTATTTCAGGATATGCCACGATGTTTTTATTTTAACTAATTTACATTATTTAAACAAAGAACAATATTTTTGTAACCCAATTGAACAAAAAACCATTTTAAAAAACGTTTTATCAACATTTCTATTACTACTTATAATTTTGAAAGTTCTGCGATTAATTATAAAAATATAATATTAGTTTTGCCAAACGAGTTACATTCTTTATTCTCTATCGATATAAACATTGCTGATGATATCACTCATTATATTATATCAATGTCAATGATGACAACGATTATTGATGATAATTTATCATACATTCGATTTCTTTCATAAGACACAATAATATCGTGAGAGAATATATCCAAAAAATACCGTTATCTTGATATAAAAAATCTTGATTTTCGCGATACATCAATATATTAATCAACCCTTTTAATGGTAAGGGGTAGTTATATAAGAAATATGCCTGATATTTACTTCTTAATCGACACAACTTAGGTGAATATTTTGTAATTTTAAATTTTATTAAAAAATGATGTTTCTTTAGACATTTTTATTTCAATATTACACATATTAATATTCAAAATATGAAAACCGCAAAAGTAACCTAGTAAACTCAAAATAATTTGTACGCTGTGATCCATGTTCGAATTCGTTTAATATCTTATATTAAAGTGATCTTGAATTTGTTCAATTTGTACAAACTGGCGACACATAGTGAAGAAACAATAGAGAAAACTTAAGCTCCTGTTTGCATGAAGAAAAAAAAACATTAAACTTTAGAAGACTGCTTTAAAATTTCCACAAAATAATCAAGAATTTTGTGGTAAAAGAATAAAAATGTCAGCATTTCTTTCAACAAAGCAATAGTCGATTACAGCACCTATACATTTGATCAGGTGACTAAGAAAAATTACATCTCTTTAATCTTATTTTGTATCCTGAACATGCCGAATGTTTACATACAGCACACGCAACATGTGCAAGCGTCATGCGTTCCACAGAAGAACGAAACCGAAACTATCGTTTGAGAGCTCTGAGATGTTGCGCTTTCTCCCATCATCTCTCACACTCGCCTACGCCACTGCGTCAGTGGAGGGGGGAAAAGTCTGGGCAAGGTCAGAGTCGTCTGCTCTTTCTGCGTAGTTCTTCGAGAGCATTGCCTTAACGGTACCCGTACCCGCAGAGTGGTGATTGCACTCGGCCAAGGGCACATTAAAAAGTTCCCTCTTCTGATGATTCTTTTTTATTCTTTCAATTCTCGAATACTGAAAACAGAATGTTGGCGAAAATTTTATTTCCTCTGGTCTTTATGATTATTATTATTTGCAAACGATTCATTATGTTTGTTTTCTTTACTCGGGCAGAGATAAGTGCGACTTCACTTTTTATTATCGCATGAGATTTTATAAATAGAGAGATGTTAGAATTCCAGAAACGCAGTTTCTGAGAAAGGTGGCGCGTGTTGTGTAAAGGATGAGGAAATTGAGTTCGGAAATAATAATCGTCTGCAAGGTTTGTTTTTCGGAAAATATCAAACGTAAAACGCAATACCTTAGAATATTTTTACGCCTAGAATATATGCTTCGCGAAACAGTATTGTCTTTTACGATGGCGTGACCATTGTTTATGGTATTTTCTTTTGGAAAATTTATTTTCAGAATTTTCTGACTAAAGCAAGGGTAAACGTCAGTTACAACCCTTTATGGTTTGGTGTCACTTTCTGCCAACAGTTTAAATCTGTTGTTTCTTACGTATTAATAGCTATCACTTGATATTCGCAAACAAGTAATCAAAAAAAAAAAAAAAAAAATGCACATGTACTGTTGAAAATGAAAGGAAGAAACGTTCTATACAACGGGTTAAATATGTTCTATCGAAAAATTTTATTCTTAGAAAATTATCTTATTCTAGACTTCTTTTAAATTGACTTCAAATAATTCTTTATTAGCGCAATAAGTATCAGAGGTAGAGGGGAAAATTTACATTAAAAAGTTAAAACTTATTTGACATACTAACACTGTAAAGAAAAACACTTACTGAGACTTTCAATTTTCTCTTGCACCTATAAGTTTAACATTCAAGCTACTTGAAATCGTGGAAATAAAGTAAACATTTTGATTGTTAGAAAATTTCTGTAAACTTCGCTTCTTCCGGCCCCGAAACCTTTATTACAGTGAAATTTAAGCAACGGTTAAAATACAATCAAGCCAGCCAGCTATCAAGCTAGTTCGAAAAAGGTTTGCTTGGCTTAAATTCTACTAGTAGCGGTCAAGAATGTTTAAAACATGCAATTCATCTTGCTCAGAGAGCTCTCGCATTGAAATTTGAGGTCTCTAGTTAGGAGAAAAGAGGTGAGAATATTCAATGGGGATAAATTCCACCTGTAGCGGTCAATAAATGATTGAAACTTATACTTCCTCAGTCTAAGAGCTCCGATTGAAATTTGAGCACTTTAGCTAGCTAGTACATGCTGGAAATTTCGATTGGCGATAAATTCTGCTTCTAGTATTCTCTATTCGTACAGTACAGAGCTCCAATCAGTGGCGTAACTTTGGGGAGGGCTTGGGGATCAAAACCTCCTCCCATATTGAGCATGGATTGATTAATGAACATTGTACGGTAAATTGGATGTAGTTATAAAAAAGTTTTCATAATTTTTTTTTTTTTTTTTTTTTTTTGTAATTAAAACATTTAGAATGAATATATGTATCAGAAGGAGATAAAACCGATAACCTCCTGAAACCTACGTTAACACTACGCCGCTTACCCCAATTGAAACTTGAGCACTTGAACTAGTTGGAAAGCTGAGGAAATATCAATCAGAGATAAAATGCCGGTAAATTCTGTTTGAAGCGATCAGAAAACGATCGAAACTTCTATTCGTCTGGTACAGAGCGCCGATTGAAATTTGAACCCTATAGTTAGCAAGAAAGTAACGAAAATTTCAATCGGCGATATAAAAAAATGGCTCTAAATTATTCTCGTAACAGGTTCAGGAATCAATTAAAACTTGTATTCACCTTGTAAGGTGCTTCAAATTAAATGTGAGCACTGCAACTAATCAGAAAGTGGTCTGAATTTTGATTGCAAAATCTGCACACAAACACGAATGCGAACCATGGTAAGAAAAGAAAAAAATGTTCGAAACAGCCAAGTCATGGCCAACAGGTCATTGATGGCATTAATGTACTTATTAGAAAAGGTCAAAAAAAGAGTATGAATCCATAGAGTGAATAAGCGGTTTTTCCTTCTGACAAGGAAACGAATAGTGGGTCCAATGTCCGCCCAATGAAGAGGGAAAGAGCGATGCACTGGACCATCCACCCCTGTTGCCGGACTCTGAACCCCGGGTTTAATTACATACCTGGACGCCGTTTCAGTTTCATCTTTCAAAAATACGAGTAAACAGCGAGACAGGAGGGGGTGATAGAGTGTAACGAGAGGTGCTTTACGTAAGAAAAAGTATAAATGTCGCCATACGTAGCAAAACAGAAATTATACAATGCTGTTCTTGTTTAAATTGACTTAGTTCCTCAGAGAAGTATCGAACCAAAATTAGCCATATTTCGTAATTATTTTAATAGTGGTTTTCTAAAGAGTTGAAAACGTTTTTAAAAACAAACAAGATTTTTTTTATATAATTATTTCTTTTAAATTCGAAGTAATAAATTTCAAATTATAAATATCGCTCTATCAACTGGTTACATTTTTTTAAAGTTAATAATCCATTTTTTGAGGATTAATGACTTTGATTTATTAAATGTAGTAATATAATATTATAAATACAATATAAAAAAATATAATATAGTAATAAATAATAGTAATATAATATTTGAAAAAAAAAAACATGCGCTAATATTCTTTTTTGTACGCGTTAGTGCTCAAAACAACGACGTTTTGAAAAAATTTGTATAAAACAAACATTAAGACCGATTTTAAAAATATCGTACATTTGTCTCTGCTGAAATTCAAACTTCGGTATCAGAATCGAGTGCTATATCTCTTAAGTTGGGGAGCATCACGAATTTAATAGAGCTATTTTGCTAAATATTTTGTTTCTATTTTACATTTTTTTTAATATTTATCTTGCTCATAATTCAGAAAAAAATATAAAAAATTCAAATGGTTAAAAAAATAATAACTATCGAATTTAGATGTATATTTAGACCACTATCAGAGGAAGCGGCAACAGTCCAACATGGGGATATGACGCATTGAGGAAAAAAAGTTAAATTTCTCTATTAACCGAATAAATATATAAATCTTAATTGGACTTAGGTCGTAATTTTATTTTATCGTTTAATACGATGCGAGTTGTTGTTGTTTTTGACTTGGACAAGCCAAGCTCGCCTTGGGAATTAAGTCAGGAAGGAGCGCCGTTCGTTTGACACGAAAGAACCACTAGGGTGAAAGTGAATTCAGAATCCCTCGCATGGATAGCAGCATCACTTCGTGATCCTGATGCCGCTCCCACATTTTAGACATAGATCTAAAAGAGACGGAAATTTGTATTCACGATACTTTTGCTACTTTTGATTACACAGATTTTACGAGCAAGTCTAAAACGACTTCGAGGAGCGAACCCTGGACCTAAGGCCAATTCTCTAACCACTGAGCGCTCCTGTGGCGCAGTCTGTTGCGAACACAGCTGGTTTGAGATCTGAGGGTAGTGAGTACTATCCTGGCTGCAGACGATATTACGCTACATCTGTCTCAGATGAAAATCATTTCCTTGGTTGTTGAAGTTTGGAGGAAGGGTACNTCAAAACAACGGCGTTTTGAAAAAATCTGCATAACATAAACATTGACCGATTTTAAAAATATCGTACATTTGTCTCTGCTGAAATTCAAACTTCGGTATCAGAATCGAGTGCTATATCTCTTAAGTTGGGGAGCATCAAGAACTTAATAGAGCTATTTTGATTTTGTTTCTATTTTACATTTTTTTTTATCTTGCTCATAATTCAGAAAAAATAAAAAAAATTCAAATGGTTTAAAAAATAATAACTATCGAATTTAGATGTATATTTAGACCACTATCAAAGGAAGCGGCAACAGTCCGACATGGGGATATGACACATTGAGAGAAAGAAAAAAAAGTTAAATTTCTCACAATAACATTAACCGTATAAATGTAAAAATCTTAACTGGACTTAGGTCGTAATTTTATTTTATCGTTTTATACGATACGAGTTGTTGTTTTTGACTTGGACAAGCCAAGCTCGTCTTGGGAATTAAGTCAGGAAGGAGCGCCTTTCGTTTGACACGAAAGAACCGCTAGGGTGAAAGTGAATTCAGAATACCTCTCATAGATGGCAGCGTCAGTTATTCGTGATGCCATTTCCACATTTTAGACTTAGATCTAAAAGAGATGGAAATTTTTTTTATCCACGATACTTCTGCTACTTTCGATTCCACAGATTTTACGAGCAAGTATATCGCATGTACTCGGTAAGTCTAAACGACTTTGAGGTGCGAACCCTGGACCTAAGGCCGATGCTGTAACCTCTGAGCGCTCCTGTGACGCAGTCTGTTAAGGCGTTGCTAACACAGCTGGTTTGAGATCTGCGGGTAATGAGTACTATCCTGGCCGCAGACGATATTACAGCCGTGTATACACTGCATGTTACATCTGTCTCAGATGAAAATCATTTCCTTGGTTGTTGAAGTTTGGAGGAAGGGTACCAGCTTAGGCGATGTCCACGTCATCCAGGGTCGAAACCACGTGGTATTCCTATCATACGGCAGTAGAAAGTTAAAGCTTAGTCTTTTTTTTGTAAAGTTAGGTTTATTTCTTTTGTTGCTTTGATTAAAGTTTATAGCTTATCTATTTAAAGATAGTTTTTAAACTGAATAATAAAAAAATGACGTAATTTTTCTTTCCGCAAATTTAATCAGCTTTCGAACTATTATGCAGAATGAGGCAATCAATAATCCGGCCGCTGTTGCTCGATGTTTATTTATCGTAGATCATAGTAATTCAAATTTAATCGAAAATGCTCATTAAATCTATATTTATTTATTTTGAAAGTATTTAACATTTTTCCTCATTGTAAAGTGCACTAGATAGAAAAAAAAAAAAAAAAAGAGTTTCAAAAAATGTATAACACTTAGTTTCGTTTAAAACGACAAAATCGTACGTAACAAAATCGTAGAACCAAACAAAAAATAATCCATAATTGTTGAATTTAGTAGCAATTGTTATCACATGGAACGAGGTTCACGATTTTAAAGAGAATTTTAGAAGAGAGTATAGATTATATTATGATATTGTCTTTTCAACTTAGTTTCTGAAATTAGATCTACGGTTGCATCTCACATTGTGGGTGGGCCATTCTTTTCTTTTTTTTTTACTTCTTTTTTTCTTCTTCTTTTTCATGGTATCCGGTTGGAATAGATATTGTTAAAAAAAAAATTTCTTATTTTCCCTCCCCTTAAATGAGTGTAACTTCTGTAATCTTGTCTACCTTGAATTTACAAGAAAAAATCTTTCTAAAAAGACCCTTAACGTATTACAGACGATTCGTAATTTTTTTTAATCGCCTTTTTCTTCTTTAAATACAACGCAGACGTTATTTAAGAGGCGTGAAGTTTTCGTTCCAACATAAAAGAGCGGGGTACTCTTAATTTATTGGATGCAGGCTCGGTTTATAAAGATAAGACCACCCCCTTACAGAACACGAGGAAAAAATTAAATTACCGTTTTAATAGGATAAAACAGGCTATTAGAAAGCTTAGACACGGAAGCATCGGTTTACATTAAATAATAAATAAGAATTTTAGAGATTAATACATATATAGTCTCAGGATGCCTGTTAACAATTTTTTTTCTGTATGCAACGCATGATATTGTTAAACTTCAATTTTCTGTAAAATTTATTTTAAAAAATGTTGATTCCTTTTATTATTAATTGAGAAGCTTGGGGCAATACTATGATAAAGTCACATTTTCAAATTTATTAAGAAAACGTATTTGATAAAAACCATCACAGCTCTCGTGTAGACGTTTGTGTTTAGAACAGTGGCCAGTAACTTATATACAACCTACCTGGAAATAATGCTAAGGTGTAGCTTTATGTAAAAATGCTCCCTTCGGTAAAAATATGGTTTATTACTATATTGTCAAAAGCTTTTCAACTTTCGAAAAATACTTTACGCTAATTTCTAAGACTCGAATTCTAATTACTAATTTCTAGTTGCCTCTGCCTAAACGTCATTCATCAATGTTATTGAAAACATAAAAGTTTCTTTTTTTTTTTTTTTTTTTTTNAATTTTTCTTTTTTTTTGTAAATGTTTAATAGGAACTGCTGACAGAATTTAATAATTTACTCTATGGAAGTGGCTCAGGGTATAGAGCGTTCGCCTCCCAAGTTTAGGTTCGAATCTGATACGAATTCTGCTCCCGGCTTGCAGTGCTGACGTAAAATATCCCCAGTGGTAGACGGAGCATGGGTTGGATTCCCCATGCTGTCTGGCTTACCAATGGGAGGTTTTCGTATGTTTCCTCTCCATGCTTCGTAAATACGAGTTAGTTTCATTAAAAAGTCCTTCACAAAGGCCGGTTTGTCTCGATGCTTCATCCGGGAGTTCACTTGTCTTTCGGGTTGGGCTCAAAATAGCAAAACTGCCGAGTTCGACGCCGTTATGAAATTAAATTAAATTTATTAATTTGTTATTTTTTTAGTTTTCTTCATAAAACAAATCTAATTAGTACAATTATACAAATATTGAGTAAAGATAAGCAACTCAATGTTTTAAATTTATAAGTAACTATATTTAACTTATATTTTTATAAGTTATTTCTCAACTTTAAAAAAAATCAATTTTAAAATACTACTACAAAGATAATAATTAGAGAACTAGACAGTTTAAATGTCATAATTTTTCAGGAAAAAAAAATCAAACATAAATCAATAATGTTCTTATTCTTATTCTCTACCTAGACTTTGTACGCGGTACTTTTAAGAAAGATAATGTTAAGTGTACATGATGATACAGGATCTATAATATTTTGTTTTCAACACTTAGGTGAAACGTGGTGTTATAGATAAGACTAAATTTTATTATATAAACAGTCATGGATAAATTATCGCGCAGCTGCTGAAAAAGTAATCAAACATTGTGTTCCGTAAATGAGGCGCTCTGAAAAAATGAAATCTTTAAGATAAACGAGCAGTCGTGGCCGAGTGGTTAAGGCGATGGACTTGAAAATTCCTTTTATT
>NC_092206.1:88383841-88496110 GCF_043381705.1 Parasteatoda tepidariorum | reverse complement strand
ATAAAATACCGATTTTTCTATATATTGAATTATTTTTTATCTCTCACAGGACCTTCTATGGGCCGAAACGAATGTTGCCCCCTAAAATTATTCCTCATAAGGCATACAGCCCACTAGTTTATTTCAAAATTGGCGAGTCACACTTCCCTAGTTTCCCTTGTAAGATGTAGCTTTATGTAAAAATGTCCCCTTCGATAAAAATATGGTTTATTACTATATTGTCAAAAGATTTTCAACTTTCGAAAAATACTATGAGCTAAAAATAATCTTTAGTTGCCTCGGCCTAATCGTCATTCATCTATGTTTTTGAAAACACAAAACACGTTTTTCTTCTTTTTGGTTTATTCGAATTCTATACATTTGCTGGCTTGTGTGCTCAATTTAAGCTTATATACACCTCTGTCAAATAGAAGGACAGATAGCACAATACAGAGAAGTACAGCACGAAGATACATACAGCGGGATTCGAACTCGCTACCTCCACGCTTTGCACAGCGTTTGGCGGGTGATACCACCCGGCCAACGAGGACCCTTTTCTTTTTGTAAATGCTTAATAAGAACAGCAAACAGAATTTAATCTTTTGAGCCACGGTGGCTCAAGGTATAGAGCGTCCGCCTCCCAATCGGGTGAATCAGGTTCGAATCTGATACGATTCTGCTTCCGGTTGGCATTGTCCACATTGCTGACGTAAAATATCGTCTGTGGTAGGCGGATCATGGGTTAGAATCCCTATATTTACCAATGGGAGGTTTTCGTGTGTTTCCTCTCCATGCTACGTAAATAAGAGTTAGCTTCATTAAAAAGTCCTCCACAAAGGCTGGTTTGTCCCAATGCTTGTTCCGGGAGTTCTCTTGTCTTTCGGGTTGGGATCAAAATTGCAAAGCTACGGATTTCGGCGTCGTTATAAAATGAAATTAAATTTATTAATTTATAATTTTTTTAGTTTTCTTCATAAAACAAATCTAAATAGTACAATCATACAAGTATTGTGTGAAGATAAGTAACTCTATGTTTTAAATTTTATAAGTAACTTTATTCAACTTATATTTATTATTATACTTATTGTTATACTTATATTAAGTTATACTTATATTTATTTAACTTTATTTAACTTATTTCTTATCTTTAAAAAAAAAAAATCAATTTTAAAATACTACTACAAAGATAATAATTAGAAAACTAGGCAGTTTAAATGTCATAATTTTTCAGGAAAAAAAAATCAAACATAAATCAATAATGTTCTCATTCTTATTCTCCACCTAGACTTTGTACACGGTACTTTTAAGAAAGATAATGTTAAGTGTACATGATGATACAGGATCTATAATATTTCGTTTTCAACACTTTGCTGAAACGTGGTGTTATAGATAAGACTAAATTTTATTACATAAACAGTCATGGATAAATTATCGCGCAGCTGCTGTAAAAGTAATCAAACGTTGTGTTCCGTAAATGAGGCGCTCTGAAAAAATGATATCTTTATTATAAACGAGCAGTCGTGGCCTTATGGACTTGAAATCCATTGGGGTCTCCCCGCGCAGGTTCGAATCCTGCCGGCTGCGTCACCTTTTTAGTGAATCTATTTAATAGTTATTGAATCTTTTAGCACCCGTAATATTTATTATTAACTAATACTATCTAATTTTTAATTAAACTTTCGAAAATAACTTGTTATTTTCCATCTTGAGGTGTTTTTACCTCAATTTTTCAGCTCACAGTGTAAGTTTAACTTTTTGGGGGGGGGGGTCTTGTGTCATTGGGGGGGGAGGTCAGTTCATCCCACTTTATTAACCTTTTGACGTCGAATTTTTATTAATCATATTTTTCATACTTTTTCCATATTTTTTATTAATTTGCGTCAAATTAAGGGAAAAATGTATTAATTAGCATTTTAATGATTTAGGGTTATGAAATACAGCATAAAACATCGGTGACTTTTTCCGCGTTAAAGGTAAAATGTTCCAAACAATAATTTTTCAAATTTTCCCCTTATTTATTTTAGATCTAAGAGAAACAGTTATTCATCATTGAAATTCTTTTAATTTACGAAATTAATAATTATTGATAAATATTTGAATCTGAATGAGAAAAAAAAATTTCGAACTACTTTTTTCGGATTTTATAGTTTGGTACAAATTTTGTTTCGATGTTCTGATTTTTTTTAATAACTATTAGACAGTTTTTTTTTTTTCAAAATTTAAAAATACCAAAATGTATTTTTACCTGTACTAAGTGAAAAGGGACGTCGATGTCCCATCTGCATCAATGGATTAAGTTGTTGATCAATTTCTAAAATCGTTTTTTTTTCTTCACTTTTTTACTTTTTCACTGAAAGAAATTTCGTGGTAGCATAAGTAAATTATATTTTTTTCTTCCAAAAGTGAACATATTTAAACAAAATGTAATAATATCGGGAAATAATACTATAAAAATGGTTAATAAGGTGAAAACGGGTAATGATATTTGTTTATTATACGTTCATAGTTATATGTTGAATCCGGAATAGCCTGGTTGGTAGGGCATTGAGCCCATGTCCAAGAGATCGTGTGTTCGATCCTCGTACTCCCCGTCTAGTAAATGATGACTCTTGCACGTTAAATCCGTCGGGTCACAAAGTCCTCATTGTTCCCATAGCTAATCGTACCTCTGGAGGTACTGAAGTAGAAATTGATTGTGTTCTTGTTGTCTGTTTTAGGTCAAAATTACGATCCGTGGATCTGTGAATAGGAATTAAAGAATTTTCAATGGTGAATAACTCATATTCTTAGATCTAAAATAACTACAAATAAGGGGAAAATTTGAAAAATTATTTTTTGGATGTGAGCCGTGTTTGAAAATTTTTTCTAACTCAGCAGAAGACACTGATGTTTCGTACAGTATTTCATAACCATAAATTATTAAAATTCTAATCATAATATTTTTCACTTATTTTGACATAAAGTAATAAACATCATCAGTNAATTTGAAAAATTATTTTTTGGAAGTGAGCCGTGTTTGAAAATTTTTTCTAACTCAGCAGAAGACACCGATGTTTCGTGCAGTATTTCATAACCATAAATTATTAAAATTCTAATCATAATATTTTTCACTTATTTTATTACATAAAGTAATAAACATCAGTCTCTTAACCCTTTGACGTAGATGAGATTTTTTTTTGGCTCTCTAATTGCAAGAAAAAATATATTTTCGTACTTTTTCATTATAAAAAATATTCTAATAGTTATTGAAGAAAATTTTGCTTGATTATCGGAATTATATTTGTCCTGAAATATAAAATCCAAGAAACGTAGTTTTAAAAAAAAATGTTTTTTTCATTCATACTCAAAAATTTATCAATAATAGATTTTGTAAATTAAAGCAATTTTTAATGATGAATAACTACTTTTTCAAAGATCTAAATAAGTGCAAATTTGAAAAATTATTGTTTGGAAGCTAGCCGTGTTTGGAAAATTTAACTTAAAACGCAGAAAAAGAAACGTGTGTTTCATGCTAGAAAGTCTAAAAGTATTAAAAATATATCTGGTTTACAAAAGCATGAATAAAAGAAACAAAACATATAACGAGATGAATTAAAAATAAAAGCAAGAGATTTTTATGCAACATCGGAGAGTTGTTGATTTTTGAGAAGACAGTTTTGGTTTTTAAATTTGAGGTTTATACTAACCCGTTACGGGTTTTTCCATATTTTTTTCCCAAGGTTATTACTAACCCGTTACGGGTTTTTCTATATTTTTTGCAAGGTTATTACTAACCCGTTATGAGTTTTTCTATATTTTTTGCAAGGTTATTACTTAACCCGTTATGGGTTTTTCTATATTTTTTGCAAGGTTATTACTAACCCGTTATGGGTTTTTCTATATTTTTTGCAAGGTTATTACTAACCCGTTACGGATTTTTCCATATTTTTTGCAAGGTTATTACTAACTCTTTACTGGTTTTTCTATATTTTTTGCAAGGTTATTACTAACCCTTTACGGGCTTTTCTATATTTTATTGCACGGTTATTACTAACCCTTCACGGGTTTTTCTATATTTTTTTGCAAGGTTATTACTAACCAGTTACGGGTATTTCTATTTTTTCGCAAGGTTATTACTAAAACCCGTTACGGGTACTTTAATTTTGTTACTTTATGTGTGTTTGTTAAATAAAAGTTTTTTTAAATTTTTTTTATAAAAATTGAATTGTTACTTAATGTAGCTTGATTCGTTACAATGCTGTATTTCATAATCATAAATTATTATAACGCTAAAAATATTATATTTTTCATTTATTTTGACTTGCAAATATAAAAAAAATTATGAAAATTATGTTTAATAACAATTCTGCGACAGAGAGTTAAGACGACTTTTTACCTACGATCTATCTAAACTATTAGGGGGAAGTAGACGGTAAGATTCGAAATATACGTTTAATTATCTTTATTTAATTTTCACAGTTAAATTAAAACTGAATATTTACTCTAACGAACAGATTCTTTTGAAACATAAAAAATACAAGGTCATCACCCAATTAGAATGGCTTGCTTTATTCTATAATTTCATTGATTTTTTTCTCCTTGACAAAATTGTACCATTAAAATTCTGTTCTCAGCATTTTTTGAAGGGTATGAAACATTTGATTGCTTTTATATTTTTGATGATTTGCGGTGTGTTTACATTCAGAGAAATTTTCAACCTCATTCGAATGGATTTTCGTGCATTTAAACAGTAATTTTAAAAAATCTACTCTTGGATTAATTACTACAAAAATGCATTGTATTATATGATCTACTCTTATTACTAATAGTTTACTAAGAATTAATTAAATTATGACGATTATGTTTACTATGAAATTTTATATTTTTAACAGGTTACTACTTGCCCAAAGAAAAATCTATGATTATGACATCTTTCGTTCTTTTCTTTAGTTAAATTTAATTTTCAGTTATACGTTTGTTTCAGACTTCCGTTTCAGGACTCCCGAAATTTGAACCGAACATTCAACGCCTCTGCTTGCCACGGCTAGTAAACACTCATTACTTAAAAATACAGCTCAGCACAAATCTATGAAACATTGTTTTTTTCCCTCAAAGTAATTAATCAACTTCTTTCAAAATCAGCTAAATCCCCAATCCTTTTTTTTTTCTTCATATAATTATTTAATTATAATTTTTTTTCGTGGACTGTAGAGCTATCCTATACCACAACAAACATTTTAACAAATACAATTGCCTAGATTAGGTATGTTTATTGCTTTTTTTATGTATAAAACTTCTACAAATAAACTGAGCTGATTTTAAAAACGAAGGCCTCATATACACACTTAACCACTATTTCATCCTGAGACCCTATCTCTGGGCCCCTCGTATAGCATGTACACGCCTAAAAACAATACCAACATCATTTTTTTTCTCCCTTTTTAATTCTGCTTGTTTCATTCTTTTTGAAATCCTGTCCATAATGCATCGAAACCATAAAAATTGCCAGCAAAACAGCGAAGTAGAAAAGAAGAGAAAAAAAAAATGAAATTTAATTTACCTTTCAAGGGCACAGGAATTTGCAGCTCGGCCTTGATCTCTGAGCACCGTATTTTTATACCGTTTTATTTTTATATCTCTCGGACACGAATTTTATTCATTCAGTTCGTTGTATAATACAAAAGACTATTTCAAAAGAATTCGATTTTTTTTTCGTGTGCCCATAGATACTTTTTATTAATTGCGCCTTTTTTTTTTTTCAGGCGTCACCGGCCGGATTAAAAATACTAATAAAAGGGCCTCATTCATAATTCAGTCTCATTTGTAAGAATTTAGTTGCCCTTTATGTTCTGCTTTAATTTCACGATCATTTGTAAAAATGGGGAGGATGACTTTGGGTTATTAAAACCTATAAATTTTCATTTAGGCTGTCACTGAAATTTGCGCTGGTTCATCTCTAGCTCACCTTTAAATGGGCACGACTAAATATAAAATGTTTGCAATAGGGTTATTTTTTTTTATACATATAAATATGATTATAGGATTGTTATCTTAATTGTATATACTTATGTACTTAATGTAATGTAAAAAACAAATATATTTTCGTTACCGTTATTATAATTACATTCTGGAACATTCGAAAAAAAATTTAAGTAGAAAGTATTACAACCCTACCAGAAGTAAATTTAGGGATAAATTTAAGAGGCAATTTAAGATGAGGGACCGCATGTAAATAATGCCACACTTTAATATTTTTGACCCCCTTCGCCTCCTTCTTACAAAATGTTACATTTTACCATTCCCCTAAGCCCCTTGTCACATGTCATGCTATATTACATGAACATAAAACTTGCAGTTTCGAAACTGAGCTCTACTTTATGGAATATATTTCATTTTAAAACTTCAACGATGCGTTTCAATGACATTTGTGAGCATAATAATAATGATTATATATGTACAGTGCGCAAAAAATTATCGCGTCGTAAAAAAGTCGTGTTTTTAAGGTTTCTCAGGAACTTTACGACCGATTTCACTCAAATTTTGTATTTTGCATTGTAAAATTACATGCTTTAAAATAATGTAAATCTAATAAATACCTTACAGTTTAAATTTTGACTATTATTAAATAAAACAATAAATATTTACTAAAAGTTCTTATTTATTCATTTATTTATTTATTTTCGCATGGAAATATCTATAAGTAAACGAATTTAATGATTGTGTGCAAAATTTTTTCAATTCGCTTAAAAAGTTCTTGAGATAGAGCGAAATACGCAAAACATAACATTAACATTAAGGGCTCTAAACATTGGACTACTCTTATGACCAAACTATTGGGATTTAAACTATTTCCCAGATTGCGGCAATATTTCGGGGGTCCAAAATCCTAATCCGTCGGAAAAAAAAGGTATGTTTATTCAGAGAAAATACGTTCTCGTGTTTCTTAAAATATCGTCTGCACTAATTAATTAACATATTTGAGGACACCCTTCGAGTCGTTAAGATTGAGTCTCAGAACGTGAAGATCCGATCCTTAGCTCAAAAAATTATTCAAAGTGGTCCTTTTTGTCACACACTGTACTTGTATGATGAAAAAATAAATAATCTAAAAATGTTGGATCTGTTAATTGTAATAAATTAATCTGTAATAAATTAATGCTGGATCTGTCATTATTTTTATCAAAATATGTGTTGCCACATTTCTCGTCGTCTCCCCCCACCCCCCTACCGCAAACCGTCACAATTTCATGAACCTCACACGCCTCCAAGCGTAACATCATTTGAGAACGGCCCCTTTAAAGAATTAGAACATTTTAATCCATGACTTAAGCACGAAAATTTAAAAAAAAATTTAATAACAATAACGTTTTTTATTTATTTATTTTTTTCATCTTCATATTCAAGATTAAAAATATTTCGAAAGAAAATAAAATCGTAAATGAAAATGTTTTAAACGAAATGATTTATTTAAAAACAAAAAAATAATTACTTAATACACAGTCCAGTCACATTAATGTGACCACCACCTATCTTCGACGTCAACGTGAAATAACCAATCACAGAAGGCAGGTGACAGCATATTACAGTAGAGTGCATGTAAAGGATGTCCTAGGGCATCGGAAAGCATTTCAAGCGTTGGCGTAATGCAAAAACGTAGCGATTTATCCGNATGTTTGAAAATTGTCTGGATTGTATTATTTTGAAATAAAATGCAATAAAACGAGACTTCGGAAAAGGGTTAAGATGAAAGGAATTAGCGAAAAGCAACAATTAGTGAAAAATATAAATAATCAAATAAAATGAATAATAGAAATAATAAGGAATAAAAAGTTAAGCAAGTAATAAGTAAACTAAAAAATTCATATGAAGAAAGGGTGTTATATATTTCTTTTATTATTTATATTCGATTGCAAAAAAAAAATAAATTACATTTTAAGAAAAGTAAAACTCACTTTTACGACCGAAATAATTTTTAAAAACATAAATTCAAGTTTACGGAGAGAAAAGACGTAAATTAAATCTGTACATAATGTTTTTCTTCGGTATTTGAAGTTAGATTAGGTTAATTCAAAATGATTTTCAATCTAACACAAAATAATTTTTTTTCCATCAAAAAATCTCTTTAACATTAAAAAAAAAAAAAATAAATAAATAAATAAAAAAAAAGAGAGAGATTTTAAACAAAATTACGCTTAAATTACGTATGAATAAAACTATTGTAAAGGTATATGTATAAGAAAACTGATTTTTTGAAATTTATTAAATTTTTTTTCTTGGTTTTAATTATAATTGCTCTATCTTAATATTTCTATTAATTATCAACACATTTTCAATACAGTACATGTATTTTAAATACATGATGTATCAAATTAACTGAAATTTATAATTGGAATCTTTGTGACTGCTACTGAAATAGTAAAGTAATAATAATAAAATAAATGATTATCAAAAGTAGTTCTGTCAGTAAAAATGATTAAATTAATTTTAAATAACTATTCAAATGAAAATAATTATTAAAATAAAGTTGTGAACCAATAATAATATTAATAATAGTTAAAATGAGTGGTATTATGAGGAAAAAAAATTGTCAACATCAAAATGTTAGGTTCTACCGAGATTTGAACTCGGATCGCTGGATTCAGAGTCCAGAGTGCTAACCATTACACCATAGAACCTTTCTTCCCATGCCGGGAATCAAACCCGGGCCGCGTGGGTGAAAGCCACGAATCCTAACCACTAGACCACATGGGATTGACTTTTACGCTTTTCACAACTAAACTAAAGCTCTCAACCTGGTTCTTGTGAATTGCTTTAAATGATATTATACAATAAGAAAAACGCTTTTATAATCTGCTAATTGGGGGAGTAAAAAAATGCAATATAATGAGATAGAAAATATAGAAATCTGTTAAAAAAATTTTAATAGTAATTTTTTTTAATTATTTATTTCAGAATCCATATCAAGATTTAATCTTGACTTCCTCTCTAAGGAGGATAAATATCAATTTTTAAAATGGCATTGCGTTAAAGTAATAGAGAATGTCGGTAAAGATAAGATGAAATAAAGGTAGTTAAAAAATAAGTTCAGAATTAAAGTTTTTTGTCGAAAAAAAAATTTAACAATAGTAAATAAAAATAACAATGGAAAATGATACTTCTATAAAAATGTTAGGTTCTACCGAGATTTGAACTCGGATCGCTGGATTCAAAGTCCAGAGTGCTAACCATTACACCATAGAACCCTTCTTCCCATGCCGGGAATCGAACCCGGGCCGCGTGGGTGAAAGCCACGAATCCTAACCACTAGACCACATGGGACTTGCTTTCGTTGCAGAAGGTTTTAAACTAAAAAAAAGAAAACACTTTTCTTTTCAGCTTTTGACGTATTTATAAGTAATTGAAATTAATTTCTATTTTTAATCAAATCAAAAAGCAGGTGTATAACTTATCAGATTGATAAGATATTTTTCTTTCATTGGTGAAACAGAAAATAATGCAACCAATTCGCAATTTCGCAGCTTAAATTTAAAACTTTCGCATTTTTAAGTTTTATTTCTCTTTTTTCTTCTTTCTTTTTATTGATATTATTATCAGCAGTACTTCCAAATTATCACATGTGTTTAAAAATAAAGTTTGAAAGTAACTGAATATGCATTAAAGAAGAAAAAAAAAACTACGTATAAAATAGTTTGGTAAGATAAATAGTATTTATCATTCATTCCTTATTTCAATTTCAGTTTATTTGTAACTTTTGCTTGGAAATGCTTTTAAACATAAATTTTCATGATTAAAACTCCAAAAAATAAGCTGTTATAATTGAACAATAAACTGGAAAATTAAAGTAATAATTAACCATAATGTAATGCTTCTGTTTTTCAGTAATCCTTTTTTTTCCCCTAACAAATTGATGAATTGAAAACGAATATAGAAACGAATATGAAAACGTATATAGAATTAATTATATTTGCAATATTCTGCATATTTTAGTTAAGATTTAAATTATTAAAATATATATACATATTAGCTTATAATATACTAATTATATAAATAATGAAAATAAACTACTTGTAAAAATTCTGTGAAACTAAATTCATGTATAGCTTATATTAACAAAGTAAAACTTCTATTCTGAGATTAGTAGAAAAAATTGGAACAGTCTTGTAAGTTTTACTCGTTTAAAGAAAAAAAAAAAAAAGGTTTAGAATTAGAATAGAGAAGTTTAGAATAAGACTGACTTATATCCAGTTTGTCAGATGTCATACCTACAACGAATTCGAATCTTTTCAGGTCCTTGCTGTCCCCTCTGTCCCTATGAATTGACAAGATGCAACCGTCAGATGAAAACGACAATCAATGTGCAGTTCTTATAGGCGATTTTGAAACGGCCCTTTATTGGCAGGCCAGAGAACTTACAAGGCAATAACTTCGGACTATTCTGTTTTGTCATCCTTTTTATTCTATTTTTAACAGTTTTTGTATATAGTTATTTGTCTTTCCATTAGAAATAAATAGGGTTCACACCAGCAATAAATATTTAGTGGTCCATTAGTACCATTTAGTGGTCCAAATAGGTCAGTGGTTCACATAATTCATGTTATGGTACATATCAAAAATTATTAATTGCCACTTATAATACCTTAAAGCTAATTAGGTACATTACCCTGTAATGATAGAAGATTAGTATTTATTAAAATTAAGTGAAAAAACGTTAAAATAATATAAGTAAATATATTTAACATAGATATTAAAATGCTGGGACCAAATAAATATATAAATGAAGAAAACAGAGAAAGTAAGAGCTAATAAAATGTTATATAAATAATTAATTATTTAAAAATTACAAAATTTTAAATAAAGTCAATTCTAAGTGAGCAAAAAATATTTGTTTCATTGATGTGATGCGCTATTATACTTTCAGTGCATGAATGCAAATCACAGCATAACATGCAAGTTTGAAATGTCAAAATTTAAATAAAAAAAAAATTTTGTACCACGCACTCGGTAATTTCATTTGAATACCAGGCATTTGAATTACATACCACGAGTAGAACAATAAAATTATTACATCTTTTTTATTTACTTATGCTGCATGGAATTCGATGCAAATTCGAATTCGAATTTTTTAATTAAGCTGCATGGAATTCGATTTTTTTATTAAGCTGCATGGAATTCGATGCAAAAATAAAATATTTTTTTCTTGCTATTTTGCAAATTTTAAACATATTTCAAGGTGACAAAAATTTGCCGCTTATGCATATAATTTTAGCGACATTTGTAGAAAACTTGGCGACAATTATCGCCATGTACCTGATTGGCTTGAACCCTAGAAAGAAAAATAAATAAATAAATAACAAAAACCAAAAAGTGAAAAGAAAACATTAAAGCTAGAAGAAATGCACTCATATACACCGGAAAATATATTTATGAAATCACAGCAAAATAGAAAACGTGATTCATAAGTTAAGTGATTTTGTCATCAACATAAGACTTATTTGTAGTCAATTTTTTTAACTTAAATTGCAAGTCAAAAGAACATTTTAGTGAACATGTATCTGGACTTCCTAATCAATATGCATGCCTCGCAGATGTCATTTATATTTTTCTCATTTATTCCACCCTAAATATCGACATCACATCTTCCGTTCATAAATAATACAGCTTATTAACCTAACTCTGTATTAGAAATCGATTTTAATCTTCCATTTTCATTGATGTCGTTTGAAATGCACTAAAAAATATCGACTCCATAAAATTAGAATAAAATTTTCAAATCCCCCCATTTAATAAACGAAAAGAAATATAAGTAAGGACGTTGAATAATCATAAATAAAAAGAATAATAATAGCGTAACTCTTGAATCGTTGCGGGGGGAAAAGGAACGATCATTGGAGAGCGTTATCCTAAGCATCTTTCTATCACGTGAAACCGTTGCTAGGCAACCTGGCTCATCTGGTAAAATCGGATGAGAGGAGCTCTCAAATGGGATTACCTAAGCACCATCTTTTCTCTGGGTAGCAATACCATTCGGCTTTATGTTGATTGTCTACGTTGCAATTATGTTTACGATACGTTATAAGTATTATCTCTGAAAGGTACACACCATGAGAAATAATTTTCTTATTTTTATTTTCTAATTANTTTTTTTTTTTTTTTTTTTTTTTTTTTTTTTTTTTTTTTTTTTTTTTTTTTTTTTTCCTAATCAAATAAGTTGGGTTTTTTTCCCTTCAAATAATAGGTCCTTTAATAATTTTTTTTTCTTCATTTTATTATTGCAATTTGCTGAAACTTTTAAATTATTTTGAGGCAGGTGATCATCAATTTTTATGGTAAAAATATATAATGCGTTAATTTAATGTACTTTTTAATTTCCGTGGTTTTAAACTTCTCAGAAAAATGTTTATAAATAATGAAATATAATCTAAATCAAATAATGTATTTTTGTAGAAAAAATTTCTCAGGAATCTCTTTCTTGAACATTCAATCTTCAGAGGGAGTATAGGCAGAGAAAATGCTTTTATTTATCTTTTTTTGCTCTTACAAATAATCAAATAATTTAGTTAGTATCAAATAATTTAGTTAAATAAGTAATATGGCGTGGTTTTTTTTTTATTTTTTTTTAGAATATCTTTTAGAATTTTTTTTTTTTTTTTTGGTTTTCTTCCCCCGAAACTATATTATTACCATTCTAAAAATTTGAATTTTCAAAAAAGCAATTAAATATAGTATGTCTGCCCATTTTTAATTATGTGACAACCAAGTTTTATTCCTTTATCATTTTTAGCGATTTCTATTTTTTTAAAAATCATACGTATAAGATTTTTGCTGTTTTAATCAAAAAGAAAGATGTATAGTTTCGAAATTCTACTCACGGATATTCATTTACCATAACTAAATTGTTAATTGTATTGTTTTATAGATTTTATAATTCTACGAAAAAAATTGGAAAGCGTTCAGAAAACGCTCTTTTTCACAACCTTTATAGTACACAGTCATGTAACCAAATCGTCTTATGAAAGACGTAACTTACGTGCGAAGAGAAATAAAACATTATTTAATACATATATTTTTTATTTTTAAAAGCATTACTTCAACTGCTAAGGATTTCAAATTATTAGCCAGTAAATTAGCCAAGCATAAAAAGTATCGAAAGTCTTCACCAAATGCAAATATTAACAATTTATTTTACGATTAATTTTTTTCCCATGGAAAATTATTTTTCGGTAGTTTGTTTCAGGTTTATATTTTATTTGAAACCAATTCTAATTGGTTAGCGGCTCATTTACCGAAAATTACTCTGATCAAATAAAAAAATAGAAAAATTCATTTTGAAATAATTTTGTGTATCTAGTTCTAGATAAATAAACATCTTTCTTTCCAGTGGAAAAAGTCATTCGCTAATACTTTCACCAAAACACAATTTTATTCGCCAAATGTACGATTTTATCGCATTTGGCGAATAGCGCGTGCCCTGTTTTAGCGTTTCTATATACTTTTCTATTATATATTGTGCAGAAGCATTTGTGTAACATAATTTCTAACCTAAAATATTTTTTGATATGTTTTACTTCGAATTAAAATCATTAATATTTAAAAGTTAGATTACGAACGCTATTTTTTAAGGAAGTGTTTCTATAGGAACAATGAGCATAAAAAAATTACGTTGAAAACTTATATTCTAATAATCGGATTTTCTCGTACTTAATACCAATTTCAATATCTCAGACACTTTACCTTAACTATGCTAATTAATTGGAGCCTATTATTAACTACGTTATGGAAACAGGCTCTAAAGCCTACTCTCGCTGAATAAGCATACTTTTTTCTTAGACGGATTTGGATTTCGCGCTATCAAAATAAGAGCGGTGAATGCAATCTGAAAAAAATGNCTCAACTGCATGTCTCCTAGGTACCAATTGTTTAACAATGGTCAAGAATTCTATCTGCTAGATTGTCGTTATAACAGACTTTTACTGTAAAAAACATAAATATTGTGGGGAAAAAACGGAACACTCTGAACAACTTTTGATCCAGTGAACGGATAATACTCTATCTTGATGGTTTGGGGGGGCTAACCTTAAATATGCTAATTAATTAGCGCAGACGATGTTTTTTTTTAGTTACGAAATCAGGCACAGCAACGTACTCTCTCTGAATAAACATAACTTTCTTTTCGACGTATTCGGATTTCTGACTCTCAAATTATGGGGAGTAGAAGCAACCTAGGAAATTTGGCCCTTATATTTTGGTCAAGAGAGCTGTCCAAAGTTTGAACCCTCTTACTTTTTACGTAATTTACCATTTCTCGAGAAATTTTTAAGCCAATCAAAAAGTTATTTTGTACGCAATTATAAAATTCATTTATGCAAAGATATTTCCATGTAAAATACTATTTTTAAAAAAGATTTGAGATTTTTTTTCATTATTTTATTTAATAGCTGACAAAAAAAATTGAACTGTATTGCCGGCGCATATTTACTCGTATATAATTTTAAATGATGAAAAACAATATTTAACGAAATTACTCGAATTCTCAAGAACTCTTCGCCCGGCTCATATCACTGCTTTGAACCATTAAAACCATTTTAAAATTATTTTCTAATCAATATTAAAATAAAAAATTTATATTTGAAAGAAGATGAAAAGAAACAGCAACAGAAATATGTACAGTAACGATACGAACATGCGTTGTTATAATAAGTTAAAAGTAGTGTTTAAACTTACACACACAACCACATAAAAATTTCAGAACAATTTATTATAACAGTTAATCGTTATATTAGATATCGGTCCTAAGCACCTGTCTGCATCCAGTGTGTTTTAGTCGAACACTTATTGTCAGAAAATAATAACTTAAACCACACCTTTGATCCTTTTCAATTACAGTGCAATTATACAGGTGTTGACCAGGACATGATACGGGAGGAGGCTCCCCACAAACACCCCTTTGATCAGCTTCACGAATCACTTCACTTGTCTCAGGGTCGTCTCATTCTTAAATATTAATTAGGCCATAAAAGTAACAGCGGGTGATGGGGATGTTTTAACTCGAAATTGCGCAAAATCAAGGTTTTTTTTTAAAAAACTCAGTCGACTTGAGGATTTTTATGATCTTAATTGACGCAAAAGCTGGTTAAAATTAATTGGCATGTTATGTTATAACACTAGAGCTCTTAGTTTTTTTTTTCTTCTTCACAATTTGTGCACAGTTAAACTTTAAAAGAGATTAATTCTTATAAAGCACACTTTGTTAATAATTTAAATTTTGAAAGATTTATCATTAAAACGTGATTTATGTAACAAATGTTTACAAATAAAGAGTGTCTCAAAATTAACCCAAGGTTTAAATTAAATAAAAAACACAGTTTTAGTCTTTAGATTGTTGTTTTTTAATTGAATCATAAAGTATATCAGATAGGGTTATTTATGGAAAGAGCTTCTTGTAGATTCTGTAGAGAACTTCTTGAAATTTGCAATTCTTATCCACAACGCCGAATTGATGTTCCTGTGTTTTCACCAACACTCTCAAGCACTGTTTCGATATTGACATTTGAACGGCTTGTTTTTGGACGACCGGTGTGTTTAGCGTCACCAACTCATCTAGTTTTCCTGAATTTTTCAATTAATCTTTTCACAGTCGATGAGGTTAAAACACAATTTTGACCATATATTGTATGAAATTTTCAAACTGCGGCAGCCAGACTTTCATTATTTTTGAAATATTGTTCAATAATGAAAACACGTTGTTGTTATCGTATGACACTCCATTTTTACTAACCCTAAACTCTCAGTTGTCAATTGTTCTTTTTTCAGGGTTGCCAACAATTTACTGCAAAAATGGCTGCAAATCCAAATCTTGCGTTAATTTTGGGACACACAAATTGATCCCTTCAAAAATGGCTATAGAAATTTCAAGCATAAGCGCTGCTATGATGCCACATACTGTCATACCAATTATTGGTAACGGAACTTGCTTTTTTCTAGCAATACTATGCACATTATATGATACTCAAGTTATAGTTCAAGAGGCGCACGAGGTGCCTAACTATGCTGAAATGTTCCCAACTCGTACTTATGGTGGTTAGTCGTGATTTAATGGCTGAAATTATTGCTACAAATCAATAATATCGCGAGCGTCTCTTGAAAATAGTTAAAATTGAAATTAGTGTACATCCTCGCTGGCAACTGAGAGTTGTAGATATTTTCCTTAACTGTTTGTTGAAACACACTATTGACAGCGAATTTTGCGATGTTTTAATTCAAACAAAGTATTTTTAATGCTTTTCTGAATACGCAGGCTACATTTCTGAATTAGAAAATGCTTTCTAAATTTTTCCCATGACTTTTTCTTTCCTTCCTTTTTTTCCCCTTCTTTTTCTCCTTTTTTTATTTAATTTCTCTTTTTTGACAAGGAAATGTAGGATTTAATTATTTAAATACATAATTGGTTAAAGCATAACGTAAAAAAGTCACCTTACTATTAAAATGCAGCCATAAATGCTTAATCAATTGTTGTTATTGGTGCGTCAATAGGCGCTGTGGTATTTGGTATATGATATACCAAAAGGTGGCTTGAATTGGTATTATGGAATATGTTTTTCACTGCATTCCAAAACGACAAAATACCAAACATCAATATGAGAAGACACATTTTGGGTTATAAATAATTTTAACCAATGTATTGAGATGCCATTGTGTTGAAGAAAACATGAAATCGAATTTTTAAAAATTATTAAGAAAAGGAACATTAAAATTAACAAAAAAAAAAAAATTCTTACACTGAAATTTACTAACATTCTGTAGAACTTGCATACGAATGATAATTATTAATTCTTTTATTTATTTTTTTTAAACAGGATACAGGGAGGTGCAACATGGAAGTCGGAAATAAATGAAAACAGATGTCGGAATATTGATACAAAGTTTCATTTGCTTCGTGAAGTGTCAGATTTCAAAGACGAATTGCGACAAATGTTACAAAATAAAATTGCTTGTGTCGTGATACAATGAGTGACTCACTTATTATGTCATCTGTTTTCACAATACCTCTTTCAATCAATGAAATGTAAGTATTGTGAAGACAGATCAAAGGTTATGTCAATCTGTGAAAATAAACCTTTTTCTTAAAAAGCTGAAATAAGCAGTGTACATCAATTTTTTAATGCAACTCAACTGCATGTCTCCTACTATTGATTTAAATTTTAATTAAATCTTAACTTTTAATTTTAATTTATTCTTAAACTTAATTAAAAATTTGGAATTTCAATTTGTAACTTTTTTTTTCATTAAAATTTTTATAGACTGTCTGTCATAAATATTACGTACCATAAAAATTATTTACAAATATTGTAATTATTCTGGGCTATGATTGCCTGAATGGTAGGGCGTTGAGCCCATGTCCACGTTGGGTCGTGAGTTCGATCCCCGCCGCCGAAGACTCCTCGTGTAGTAAATGTGCGCGTTAAATCTGTGTAGTGATTGGCTCACAGCTAGAGGGCGAGTTAATCATTAACCCAATAGAATTAAGAAAAGGGTAGATGAAGAGGAGCCGACGCGTTTATATTTCTGTATTTTGGCCGCTCAGGGCCCTTAATACTTTCATAATTGTTTTGTTTATTGTTTTAAACATTAATAAATATATTTTTGTTGCTGTTACATTAGTTGATATATTTCAAATGCAATAATGCACATGACAATCTGCCTCGTTTAAAAGTTCCCACAATAAATTATACATCTGGGGGTACTGAATTAGAGATCGATCATTCTCTGATTCAGGTCAAAATTACAATCTGTGGGTGAATGAATATTAAATAAAATGATGTATGAATGTATCCACCCTATAAATGGGCTTTGACGTGTGCGTGGCTGAAGTCGTACTATCGGCCATAGATGGCGCCTCTGAAAAAGAAGAAGACGCACCCTCTGCCTTTAATTCGCTTGATTTAACCAAGCAGGTTTGCTGGCATTGACAAGTAGCATTAGAAACAACAACAATTTTTCCTAAAAATTTTCAACTTCATGTAACTAAATTGACTCTTGTTTTCCTATTTGCAGTCTATAACATCTACTAAAGTTTTTTTTCGCCTTTTTTTTTATTGTTCCATCCTTTTTAGTTTAATTAATTTTATAAAATTACTTTTCCAATAAAAGTAACAAACTTTTAAAATTTTTTGAAACGTTAAAAATCTTGATACAAACATTAAAATGTTGTACATTAGAATACAAAAAGAACATTTCGTTTTTTTTTTTCCTTTTTTTTTTTTTTNGTATATTAAAATACAAAAAGAACATTTCGTTTTTTTTTTTCAGAGAAGGTATTGCGTTGTTTTATTAGTAACGTAATCCTTCGTATCACAACCTCCGATATTGCTCGTTATAACGAAGAAACTAACGAATGGATCTCGGATAATTGCCAAAAAACTAATTAATTAAAACAAATTTAGTAAAATTGAATTTTAAAAGTGCTATATTTGTTTTAAACTGTCAATAGAAACTTCAAAATATTACCAAATCACACTATTTCTTGTGTGAATTCTGCTATACATTTTGCTATAATAAATAATATTAAAGGAATTAAATATTTTGTTAAAGGAAAAAAACGAAAGAAAAATTAAACCTAAAGTCATAAATCCCCCCCCCAAAAAAAAAAATTTAATTTCTCCCTGCCGTTTTAAGAGGTGGCTGGATTCCATCATTTATGAAATATTTTCTTAATTCATTTTTAAAAAAAGTATCTTTTTTTTTTCTAGCCATTAATTATAATTCCACTTTCTTTATCCCATTTGTCAACTATTTTTTTTATAAGTTGAGTTCAGATTTATGCCATTTCAACCCAAAACCTCAATACTAAGTGAACACATTCTTTCTTTTTATAAACAGTCTGACGCATTCATCCAGATTACATTTTATTCGGTTATTTATGTTATTTTTATAACACACAAAAGAAAAAATAAGAATTCGAGGTTATAAGAGTCAAAGAAAAGCTTTGACGTGGTGCTGTCGCTCAAACGTTGCTGCTTCCCACTTTTAATCCGAAGGCTTAGTTTTGTAGTTCCGCAAAAGCTGAGACAAGCGTTTGAAAAATAAACATAGAGAAGGGAAGAGAGGATAAATAAAGCGAGAAAGTTTGAGATACTTTTTATTTTTATTTGAATTTGCCTCAAAACTGGGATTATTAAACAGAAGGAGGCCAGTTCAAAGATTATTTGACCATTTTACCAGACCCCGCCCTAAAAAGATTATATTTATACTTTTAACATAAATTTCCACGCGCTTTTTTTCTTCGTGTAAAAATATATTTAAGTATAATAGAAATAAGAAGAAAGATAATATGCATAATAGAAAAAAGAGATAATATGCATAACAGATAAAGATAATATGCATAATAGAAAAAAAAGAGAAAGCTTGCCGCAAGTGGATGGGGAAATGATTATAAGCTATAACAGGCTTCCTAACACCGGAAATAATATAGAAAACTTCCGGTGTATCCCTCCGCTTATGTTACGTTTATAGTTTGTCTAGAGTAAGAACTCCCCTAGCCATTCGTCTGGACCCGTGGCGGTGACTATGGTAACGAGGTATTACTATCATTGTTTAGGACAGGTTTCGATTTGTGTCGGCGAGAGAAAGGGAA
This sequence comes from Parasteatoda tepidariorum, assembly GCF_043381705.1. Lineage (NCBI taxonomy): Eukaryota > Metazoa > Arthropoda > Arachnida > Araneae > Theridiidae > Parasteatoda > Parasteatoda tepidariorum. Next base: position 88,476,522 of record NC_092206.1, on the reverse strand, counting down.
TCTTCGGTCTATTGAGTTAGCCCTAAAGTGAAGAGAAAACTACCCTCCCTGAAATGAGCTATTCTTGTTTCCATAGCAACAGACTTTGTGGAGGGGAGAGTTCTTACAGAAGACAAACTATACGAGACGATATGTGTACTGGCTTTATGGATGGAAGTTTTATCATTATGATTTGCGTTTAAATCTACGCATGATTTTTCCTTCTTAAAGAGTTTTTTGTAATTTATAAATTCCTGAAGGTGGTGAGCCTTAAGATGCCCTTCCTCTCTCGAACGATCTAAACTGTCGAAAGGGTGGAGACGGGGGAGGATTCTATATATGGTTTTTAACTTTTTTATTTAATTTTCACAAATAACCTGAGAATGGATATTTACTCTATTTGGCACTATCTTTCGGTCTGTGTAAAATATAAGGCCGTCACCCAATCAGAATTTAACACATAAAGCGTGCGGTATTTCTGATTCGCTATTAATTTTTGCTCATAAAATTATGCCAATACAATTCTGCAATCAACAATATTCGAAAGATATTTAAATCGTTAACAGCTCTTAGTTTTTAGACTTTTGATAAGTAGCTTTATTTTTATGCAGTAAAGGTTAAAGGGAATTTTTTAACAACATCCAAATCGCTTTTCATCAACGTAGGCTGCAATGAGAATTGATTTTAAAAATTCCAAGACTGATAAACGTGTAATTTTAAATTACTTACTCAAAACCACAAATCGCCTCATTTTATTGCTATAAAATTTTGAGGAAAGGTATTGCGCTGAATAATAATACTGCATCATCAAAAGTTGGTCTAGTACAAAAAAATATTGAGAAAACACAAATTAAATATTTAACCTAGAATCCAAGATGGCAAGGGTAGAGGCCTTTTAAATAAATTTAGGAAAACTACTATCACACCATAAATAAAGTGTAAGATTGCAATGTTTTGAGTGTCATGTGCTCTTTATTCGTCAAGGTCATCACCTATTTGGCTACATTTGTGTGAAATATATTTGGCTATATTTGTGTAAAATATATTTGGCAAAATTTGTGTAAAATATATTTGGCTATATTTGTGTAAAATATATTTGGCTATATTTGTGTAAAATATCAAGCAGATTAGGCTAAAAGTTAAAATGAAAGAACGCGTTATATTGAAAACACTACAAGTATATTATTATTAGCTAACACACTTTTTCAAATTTAGGCTTCACGCTGTTTTTCGTAGCTCTGTGTCACCAAGGAAAATAAAAATAAAAACCAAAGTGTAAGTGCCTTACACTTGAAGCACTGCAATGATTTTAAACTAAATATATAATCTAGCCGTGAAGAATTATCTGGGCTTTAAAACAGACAAGTAACTTAAATATTATAAAAGTTATTAAACTTTTTTTTAAATTGTTTAGCGTTATTTTTCCGCCTGGAATGCAATGATCAAAATCACTGCCTTATTCTGAGTTTTTGCAAGACTTTATGAGCCCTAGTAATGCAGCATTAGAGTAAGTTTTTAATTACGTATATTGGAGTCCCAATACATTAGTCTCAATATTATCTCCATCATGGCTGGGAGACATCAGAAATATTTGTATAAGTTGAGCAAAGTTAAGACATAGTGAGAAAGACAATAACAGTTGAAACATGAAACGATAACAATATTATATACCAAATTGATCATAATCAGCTTCTGGAAATTTATAGACAGGTTGTGAACGAGTTGGAAATCATGGAAGCGTGATTGTATCAAGACTAATCGGATTAAACTTTCGTGCTTGGACTAAACTTTTTTAGTTTAAAACTATAGCGCTTTATAAAATTATTTATTTTCAACTTTGTCCTTGGTATTTTTCGCCACCCTGTAAAAATGGCTTATCTCGACTTTTTTTCTAATTTCATTTATTTGAACCATGACGGCTCAGGAGAAAGAGCGTTCGCCTTCCAATGAGGTGAACCGGGTTCGAATCCCAACGATGGCTGGTCGATACGAATTCTGAATCAGGTCTGCACTGACCTCAGTGCTGACGTAAAATATTCTCAGTGGTAGACGGATCATAGGTTAGAGTCCCCTTGCCGTCAGGCTAACCGTGGGAGTTTTTCGTGGTTTTCCTTTCTATGTAACGCAAATGTGGGTTAGTTTTATCAAAAAAACCTCCATGAAGGTAAATTTCTCCCTAATACTTGATACAGGAGTTCTCTTATCTTCTGGATTGGGTTCAAAATTATAATACTACAAGGAGTTGTACATTAGTTGTCGTAAACCCAAAAATGGGGTCGGCTGTTCAACGACGGTTATAAAATAAAAAAATTAATTTCATTTATTTATTTTGTGAAACAAAATAGAACACATTTACTCATTACTCTACAGCAAACTATCGTGAGCAGTACATAACAGTTACAGAAAATATAGATTAAAAGTTTTCCTGTAGTTTGATATTAAGAGGCTCAGTCGTATCCGTAAATGAAACTAACAAAAGAAATCGAACGAAGCGGGTATATAGCAAGCTCCATGAACCATGAACCAAAACCAGAAGTTTTAATTCTTTTAAGTTTTTGTTCGATTTTTTGAAAAAAAGCTTCCAACCGGGCGAAAAGGTGAAGGGCAACATCAAAATGTAATGGCTAGGGGGAGGGTACAGCTACTCATCTATGCCGCCTAGATGGGAAAAAGGGTTAGAGGAAGGGATGGGGGGAAAGAATGACGAGTAGGTGTTGTTTACTGGAGGCCCCGACAAGGGGGCAATGGAAACTCGAAACAACCTTCGGCAGCTGTCTGCCATTCTATTTCCTTTTTCGATAGGGTCGATTTATCCCAATTGAACAAAAAATAAATAAAAGAAAAGATCACGGTGGGGAAGGGGCATAAGAACTGGTCGCCCAGGGCGACCAGCAAATTTAAGTCAGGATTAACGGCATAGTAATTGTGGGTAATAAGGACTAGAGAGAACAGAAAACGAACCGAAACTCGAATTGCTCTTACTTATCCCCCCCCCTTTATTCTAGCCCTCCCTTTCATTTTGGATTTGGAATGGCGTAGCAACAGCCTTTGTAAGTTTAGAAAAAAGAGAGAGAGAATAAAATATACACTAAAAAAATTGTTTGAAATAGGTTTAATTGAATCAAAAGGAGTAAATATTATTGATAATTATCTGGAAGGGAAAAAAGCATTCATACGATTAAAGGGATAAAATGTCCTGTCTATTTTTAACGTTAAAAAAAAATCTCCTTCTTCATTTTTATTCAATAAACATTTTCTTTGTTTGTTCAGTAGAAAATCTCTTTTGAAAAGGAATTACTAAACAATAGAATGTTTATTTGTAGTGTTAGCCAATTTATTAGATTACCGTTGCTTATTTCTACGACAAAAACGTATGATTTCTAATTGTTTTTTCATTACGATTATGCTTCATTAATTTAAAGAAATAAAAAATTTTAATGCATTTCATGACTAAAATTCTACCAGACATCCTCAACTAACCATCACAGTTCAAAAAAACTATTTGTACTTAATTTGGGTTTAGGAAAAATACTGAATTCTAGGAAGTTACAAGAGAATCTTGAAAAATATTTCTTAAAAGATTACAGTTAGTTCAAATTATTATTTTTTTTAATGAACCTAGATAATATTAAATGAGATTTAACAGTTCGTTATGATATGTTACGTTATGTGCACCAAATATTAAAGAGATTTCGCATAGAGTTTGTCTCACATTAACCATAATGCAAACCTTATTTTTTATCATTTATCGTTACGATGACTTGTCGGGAAATTTTCGCGCATGCGCTGTGAAGCTCAAATAGTGTTAGAAGTCGAGTTAGGGGAAATCATATCGTTTTGCAAAATCTCTCTATTCACTACAAATGAGAAATATCTTTCCATTTAAAAGAAAATAATAGTATAATAACCATTTTTTTTTTAAATTTAAGACCATCAAATTATCTTAATAAATTAATGGGAAAAACTATCGGCATTGCGATTTTAACACGATTTGAACGAACCATTTCGGATTTCACGTGTAAGAAATTAATATTTAATTGCAACAATATTTTATTAAATACATGAAATTATTTTAAAACATTTGCAAATACATTTCAAGTGATTTGTGATCTATGTTATGCTCCCTACTTTTGATAACTCCACTGTAACATAAAAAAATTAGCTAGAAAATGTTTAAACACTGTTCACTATTTTTTTCTTATAAGTTATTTATTTACATTGAAGTTTTTTTTGTAGCAGAACGCTGGCAATTAATTTCATGAATAAAATATTTAATATGAAATACACCGTCATTATCTATCTAGTTAGCGATTTTTCAGCAAATTTAATGTCTTCTGTTGTAGGCGGAAACTTAATAGTTTCTTATACATCACTGACAAAATCTGCATTTAAAAAACACTTTTGATCAGGATAATGAATGCACTCTGGCATAAAAGCTTCAGTTAGTAACTAATCGATTCACTAGTTTACATAACAAGGGCATCTGTTAATCATTGCAATTGGGTACTTGCAATTTGAGAAGAAGTGATTATGACTAACCACGTGATTTAACACTGTTTTTCGAAGCTTTGTCGCCAAGAAAAATAAAAAAAAGCCATAGTATAAGTGCCTTACACTTGAAGCAATGCGATGATTTAAAACTATTTATATAATCTTGCCGTTAAGAATTATCTGTGATTTAGAACATACAAATGAATTAAAACTTTTAAAAGTTTATAAACTTTTTTAAAATCGCCAATTTGGCGGCATTTTTTTCACCCTGAGGAAAATTATTAAAATCACTGCCTTATTTTCAGATTTCGCAAATTTTTACGAGCCCAGGTAATGCAGCATTGGAGTAAGTTTTTAAAGATTAAAATATTAGATCTGTAACGCTTTTCATTTTCAGAAAGCTGTGACTTAGCTCCATTTTCAAAATAAGCGTAGACAGCGCTAGATTTAGTTACACGAAACTTGACTTAACAGTCGCAAACTCACAGCAGTTATAAAAACAGCATATTATTCACAAAAAAGCATCATTTCATATTATGACGGAGCCTTCGAAAAACAGCCTTAAAACGGATTTAATTGGATACCCGTAAGTGACGTCAAGCTTGTGTGAACCTGATTGGCAGCTGAAACGACAAAAGCCGCGATTTACCTACAATGACGTCACTTGCCGGTATCCAATTGTGTTAATCGATGAAAGCTATACCAGGAACTTCATAATATTTATGTTCATCTATAAATTTTAGCACTAATTTATTTTACTGTTTTTCTCAGATAAATTTTTTGAACAAATTAAACTAATGAATTGCTTTGAAACCCTTATGTAGGGGGTGGAATTTTCAAGTACAGTCTAATTCTTTTTTCTTATAACTTAAATAAAATAACTTTAAAAGAGCTGAGGCAAAATACATCGCTATATCCGAGATTTTGTTAAATAAATGCTCGAAATAAAGCCGTTCGACTGTATATCCAATATTCACCCTACGAATTAAGACAGATTTAATTTACAGCGACAATTTCTCCCGACCAATCATATAAGAGCAAATGTACAGGAGACACACATATACATTCAAGTCATGCATGGCTGAATATAGTTATCACAGACATAGCATCACAAGTTCGTGAGAATAAGTGAAGGCGCCCCATTAATTGAGGATTCCATTTGGTCATTAATCAGGCCAGAAGATACAAAATTTGATCATAAGTGGCTGAATTTCAGCTCTTCGGGACTCTCAGCATCAAAAAACATAGTGGGTGAAAGGGCATGTCACTTTGCTGGTATTATTTGTAATTAATGATCTTCTCAGTATTCATGATTTTCTTAACAGGATACTTATCGGCATACATCAGTCCGTTATGACTCGTACTAACACTATATTATGGGTTCTGAAGCATTTCGACATTCGTTTTCATTATCTATATATATAACGGGGTAAAATTGACAGAATTAACTATGTTTAGGACTTAATTTTGTCGTTTAGTATTCAATTGTTTTTATGAACTACAATATAGAATTACTTTACAAATAAGTTATAAGTAAGGCCCGGATTTTGATGACATTTGCATTTTTTTGCATTTTTGGATATTCTTTGTCCTTTAGAGCATTTTTTGAGATTTATCGGGCATTTTCTTTAAAATTTTGGGGCGTATTTTGCATTCTAAAGCATTTTTTAAATTTTTTGTTAAATTTTTCCAATTTTTATTATTTTTTAAAATTTTTTATTATTACACTGACTTCCAAACAGTGAAGAAAATTTCTAGGATATTAACAGGTGAAGCAACATCTTTTCAAATTGAAGAAGAATTGTCAGTAAGTGTGACCGTCCTTTTCAAGTACGCACCAATAACATCAGTAGACGTTGAAAGAAGCTTCTCCTGGTATAAAAATTTGCTTTCAGACAAGAGACGCTCGTTTACATTTCAAAATATTAAAAAAAAATTTAATAATCCACTGTAATTCTGATATTTAGTAATATTATGAGATGGAAGTTGTTATATTCATTTAAGTTTCTATACAAAATGAAAATGTTTTGGAGTCAATATATTTTCCTTTTTTTTGTTATTTTTGGATATAAAACATATTTGTCAAACTTTAATGAACGTAGAACAAGTATTGCATTGCTTTATATTTTTTGAAACGACTCATAATAATTTTGAAGAGTAAAACATTGTTTTAGTTCAATATTTTTACTTCTATTTAAGTCATGTCATAAGGCATTTTTAGCGCAATTTTCGCATTTTAAGGGCATTTTTTGCAGTTCATAAGGGCATTTTTTGCACTTTTTAAGGGCATTAATTGAGATTTTTTAGGTCATCAAAATCCGGGCTCTAGTTATAAGAAATAAAATAAAATAATACTAATAATATATTTATCATTAATAAGAGTTTTATCTATCAAAATGACCAACTTTTCAGGCTTTAAAATGGAGGTTCTTTTAAAATAATGGTTCAATAAATTAGATTAATGCAATAAATTAGATTAATTCACTAAATTAGATAAATTTAGTAGCATATCTTGTACAAGCTTTTATACTTATAAGTGTGTCTTTAGTTAAAGTTGTTATTATTGTTTGAAACATTAAAATTGGCAGTTTATTTTTACATTCGATACAAATCTGCTACAGATTCAAAATATCAGTTATAAAATTGTTCTCAAGACGTCTATCTACCTCTAGGCGAAGAGGCAAACTCTGCTTTATCTTCAATCAACAAACAGGTGATCACCATACTGCGGTGAGTTTTAACAGAAAGCAATAAATAAATAAGCCAGACCTATCTAAAAATAGGATTTCATCGACTTTTACTGCAGCCATAAACAACGCAGTTTGGCAATAAAGAATGCAGAAAAAAAAACGAAAAAAAAAGGTATGGCACGAGTTTACATTATTATAATTTTTTTATCATTATTTTTCAATATATTTTTCATATTATTTAAAATTGGGTCTAAGCACCTTCTTTTTTAAATAGGTAACCACAGTAAAAGGAGCTGTGACCCACACATTAAAAAAATGGAAAGAAATATCTGTTAAAATCTAATGCTCACATTCGGGAAAATCGAAAATGCCCTCACGATTGTAAAAGCTGTTAAAGAATAATGAAATGGGACAGAAATGTACAGCTTTACTGCGTGCTGTTTAGGAAACCAGATTTCGTTTTTATTAATTTCAAAATTAGTTGCAAAAATTATCGCTGTTTACGTTGTTAACTGAAAAAAAAATGCAAGAAATGTATTCAAAATTACTACAATTTGCAGAAACGACGTAGTGCAATATACGGATATTAACATCCCTGTAAATATTCAAGCTGGAATGACATAACAGGGCCAGTATTTCCCGTAAGCAGAGCCATCTGTTGTCGAACTTTATTTCAAATTTTGAAACTTGTTGAGAATAAATTTTCAAGCTTCTTAAGCTGAGCTATGTAAAGTGTACTTATTTTGTCTTTTTCCGTTTCTCTTTGATTTTTCAAACCGATGGTCATTTTTAGAACAATCGAAATTAAATAATTGATATGTAACAGCATTTTCGTTACAGTTTGCAAAAGAAGTTATAAACACTACAATTATTAAATAGACAATAATTTGATGTCTGAAATATTAACCTTTTTCTTTAATTACCGAGTTTTTAAATGCATTTTCATTTTCAAGTACTCCAAGTAAAATAATTTTTTGAAAATCAAAAATTATTTTTGTTGTTAATTTAAGTTAAATCATAAGCCACAAAATAAATTTCAGAAAACTTTTTTTAAGTTACGATTTTAAGTTATCAAAATAAATATAATATGATTATGTTTATTATTATTTTTTTCTTTTAATTTTTTTAAGAGATGTGAGAAAGATAAACAAGAAAAATTTTAAGCATCATTTGTTCTCTTATTTTAATGGACAGTTTACTGCAAAAAACAATTGAACAAAAATTTTTGTGTATAATATTCAAGATGGCGTTCTTTCTAACAAGCAACTAATGCTTGGCTACAACTTCCACTTCACAGGAAATGTGTGAATTCCAAGAAAATTGCTCATTCTTCATTTCCGGAAATCGTAACCATTTTTTCCCACTCTTTATCGATTTCTTGGGGATCCCCGTTAGACATTAACAAAGATACATTATCTTGAGAAGTTTCAAAAATTTATTTTCATTATCCATTAATCTTGATACATGTTCTCATCTCTTATGTTCCGCAACGAAATACAATTTGGGAAGTAATTTTAAATGTTGCAGTTAGATTTGTAGATAGGTATTTTGAAAATGTAACATTTTAAAACTATGATGTGTACATGAAACGATGTTTTGATATAATCTAGAATAGTTGTAATAATTTTATTTAGTCTTTTAATTGCTGTTATAATTTTGATTTTGCTATTTTTCTCCCCCCCTCCCCCTCAGATCTATTCTATTTTCTAGATCTATTCTATTATTGAACTGTGTAAAGAGGGTTTTTTTTCTTCTTAATTTGTAAAGAGCTTATTTGTGAATTTTTCTAACTGAAATTAGCTTAATTGTATAGTGTAAAATTTCAGTAAAAGTTCGTTTTGCTTAAATATTTAGAGAATTCTTTGTAACTTGAACTCAAGGTGAAGGGAGAATTATTTCTTTTATTGTGTTTATAAAATTGGTAGTTCCAAAAGGCTATCATTTGCTTGTCAGCTGCCATTCAATATTAATTTGAAAAATATAGTTCATAAAATAAAAATAAAATTTTACTTAAATAATAAAGAAATAATTTTTAAGAAAAATATATATATTTAAAATACATTTGTCATTGAAACATTTTTTGTTGTTGCTTAGTTAGAATTAAGTTTACTCGTTAAATTAATACTTATTAGACCTTAATATTAATTAAAAGAAAAAAAAAAGATTATTTACTTCAAACTATATTTTTTGGTTAAAACCAGTGCTATTTTTATTATACTCACTCTATTTAAACTCAAAAACAGTTTTAAAAAAATCAATTTTATGGCTTGTTCACATTGACCCCTTTGCTTGCTTTACACCAAAAATCTAAAAAATGCAAGTATATCGATCGTAAGGTCATGCCATGAATATTAATAGGTCATTAAAGTCATACGTCATTTAAACAGTCGCAATTTTTTTTAGAATTCTTCTCATCACCAACTTAATGTTTCGGTTATTTTTTATATTTCTTTGTGGAAATATATTATATTGCATGGACTTTTCTCTGGCTCTTTCCTTCCTATGCTTATTATCCAATGCTTTTCTTCCCGGGGTGCTTTTTTAAATTTTTTTTTATTTATTTAAATCGTGATTTCCACACATATATTTTATTTCAATGAAGTCTTAAAATTAGATTACTAGAGTTAAAGGTACAAAAAATAGGGGGTGGGGGTGGGCAGAGTCGCGACATTTTTTACGTAAGCATGGCGTTTTGCAATTCGCTTATTTTTGAAAGATGAAGGGAAAGAGACCAAAAATGCTTACGTAAATCATGCTTACGTAATATTTGAACGGCACCCAGACATTAAAATGTGTGAAAACATAATTCCCTTAGCAAAAACACCATCATCAGGATCTTGATATACTGCCTGGCAACAGAACAACAGAAGAGATAGATTATGATGGTTCATTTTCAGTAGCCAAAAACCCAAAGGCACATCTTCCCATTCAATCTTGTTCAAAAACGGAATATAAAATCACGTGTTGTCCTTGGCAGAGTTCTGTGGCTTCTTCGATAGGAAATGCCACACCTGTGACGTCCACCCAGCATATTTCGTTCTCGAGGTCTTACTCGCTATTCCGGCTTTTTTTCATCTTTTTTCTACTCATACACGTTACTGACAGAAAGAAAGAATTAAAATGCCATTCAATTAATGAGGGGTTATTTTTTAAATAAAGAGACAATTTAATAATGTATCTATTGACGAGTTGTAATTACAAACGATTTTTTAGGTATGGGCCTGTAGCCACTTTTCCTGATGCTCCCAATTTTAGGTTTACCATGATCACCTCCAAATGCCCTCCCAGAGTGGATAAAATATACTTATATATATATTTTGACGAAGTATTTAAATTTCAAAGAGAACTTTTTATTACATCAGAGGCATCCATAAATGACATCACACTTTTTTCAACCCCTCCTCCTTTATGTCACACTTCCCTATACTCTTTACCCCTTTTTGTCACATGACATGTTATATTACACGTACATACACAAGCATTTCAGAAACAACGCATTATTTTATAAAACATATTTCAAATATATTATCTTTTATTTAAAACTTTAACTGCTTTTGATTCTCATTGATGAGCATAACAATAATAATGATTATATGTCTACTTATTTTCCATGAATATACACATGCAGTTCAGAAACGAAGCATTATACTAAAAAACATATTTCTAAAATATTAAAAAAAAAAAAAAAATTTAACTGCGTTTGAATGACGTTAATGAGCATATCAGTAATAATGATTATATGTCTACTTATTTTGATCAACTTCTTTTACATGAACATACTCAAGCAATTAGGAAACAAAGCATTACATTATCGAACATATTTCAAATATTATTTTTTAACGCCCTCCCTCCAATTAATGCGTTACATCATACATGGGCGGCCCCTTAATTGTAAGTATATCAGACATACATATATATCTTTTAATTTTTAAATCATAGATGCTTATAAAATACTCCTTTTCCGTAAAACTTATTCGAATTAACCTTCAGGTTTTTATATGCCATTGTATGCAAAATTCAACGAACAAACAAGCAGAGGAAGGAATTAAGATGTATAAAAACTTGTTATTCTTGAATAACTTATAGAAATGGAACTGGACTTCGAAATTTGGAGTTATTACTAGGTGAATGAAAATTTTCTGGGTCAATTCAATTAAGCAATTCGCAGAGGAGATATAGGAGAAATGTCGAGCCAAGGTCAGCTACCAGTTGTAGCACCTAAAAGGAGAATTCGTAAAAATAATAATAAACTACAAAAAATAAGTGGGATTTTTGACAATATGCTAATTTGGAGCCTTGGTTGCTCAGGGGAGAGAGCATTCGCCTCCCAATGAGGTGAACCGGGTTCGAATCCCATCGATGGCTGGTCTATACGAGTTCCGCACTCGACTCGCACCAACCACAGTGCTGTCGGATCATGGGCTAGTTCCTTCAAAAAAATTCTCCACGATGGCTAAATTTCACCCAATACTTGATCCAGGAGTTCCCTTGTCTTCTGGATTGGGTTCAAAATTACAAGGCTACGGCGTTGAACGGTTCGTAGTCGTAAACTCAAAATTAGGTCGGCTCTTCAACAATAAAATATGCTAATTTCTAAGCAATCTAATTTATGTAAATCTTAAAGTCTGAAATAAATAAATTAGTTAAATAGTTTTTAAGACTAGAAAAAATTAAAATGGTCCTATTTTTCTTTTTTCTTTTTTTGTTAAAACTATGTAACTACTTACAACTACCACTATCTGTAATTGTGCATTAGGGAAGTCAACAAATAAACGGATGTTTATTTTAAAGTTCGGAAAAAATACCTTCTCTTTTGAATATATTTTTTTCATTTTCCATGTCATTACGATCTACTTCCGAAACGAAGTTCACTTCATTCTGATGGGTCGCAAGAATAAATTTTGAGTCAAGCTTGCAATAAATCAAAATATTATGGCATTATATGGCATGATTTGATATTATACAAATCATGCATTCTATTAGGTTAGGGGGACCGGAAAGTAACGTCCTTTCGGCGCATTAAATATTCTTTAGTCTTAAAAACCAATTCCCTTTTTTCGATCCGGCATTGAAACCTTGCTGCTAACGAGGGATAATTCATTATTGATTAAATATAAAATCTTGATAACAAATATCAAATGCACCGAAACGAAACTACTTTTCGGTGCCCCTAATATTTCAATAATTAAGGCGAATATCTAATGAGATGTTAGGTTATCCATTTTCCTAGATAAAATTCTTGAAAGATTCCACAACAACTCTGTGAATAAATAATTAAAAGATAAACACTCAAATTTCTCTCTGCAATCCCGCGAGTTGCGAATAAAAACGATGACTATTAATTACATGATTTTGTTGTGGCATCTGTTCTCATATTTTTATTTCACACAATCGCAACTTTCAAAAACAATCAAGATATCGTCTGCTCGGTCATGAACGAACCTGTTACTAAGCTTGTTTACTCTTGCATTCGTTAGCATTGTTGTTTCTCTTCAACCTTTTAATGTTCTTTGTCAGTGTTCTTCAACCTTTACGAACCCATAATTTTAGCATTTAGTCTTCGTGACCCACTGAAGTCCGTAGAGGTTCCGTTTAAAAATTTTAAATAACGTCGTTAAGAAGCATTCACTTTAGCTAATTTCAAACTACTTTAAACCTTACGGAAATTTCTTTATGATTATAATAATAAATGGCATACGTACTTGTTAAAATTTCATTCATTATACGTAATTATAATGAAACTTAATTAAAGAAGGTCAAATGCAAGTCATAATACTGACTGTCTTGAGCAGACATACAGAAAGGAAAAAAAAGTCTTGACTGCTCTATCAGAGTTTTTAAATGTATGGTTTAGTTATAATTGTTGAAACTAGTTAAATTTAAAACACTTATGTTGTTTATACTGGAATGATAAAGGTGTGTGGAAATTGGGTCAGTTGAAGATAAAATGAATTTGCGTAAATATAAGTGTTCGTAAAGTCTTTTAATAAACGAAAAAATTAAACAAATCTAGTTCAGTCTTCGTTGGACAGATTGGAAATTATTCGCTTTAAAATTCATCTTTTTGCATTCTTTCAAATTTCGTTCAAATAATACTGAAAGGTCGTTCTTTTTTGAATAACGAATAATTTAAAGTCAATATGCATGCTTACATGATCGGGTGATATCTGTTAACATTAGAAGTTTGATGAAGTTTTTTTTTTTTTTTTTTAAGCGATGCGATTTAGGCAAACTCAGTCACTCGAAAGTGTTAAATGGTGAGGAAAATAATAATAGGAATTGTTTTGTAATAAAATCAACTTAATATTATAACAAAATAAATGTAATTTTAATATTACATTAAAAGACAAATCTTAAATATTATATTTCCCTTGTGCATACGAACTTTTATGTTACGTAATCAGAAACAAAAATATACTTTCTCTGAAAAAAACATGCTTTTTTTAATCAGCGGATTTAGGCTTAACTGCAGTATTTAAAATATGCAACGAATAGTTTAAACAGGAGAGTAGTTGATAGTTTGGGCCAGTTAATGTTAATTTGACTTTTCAAGTAAAAACATGCTCATTCAGAGAATGTTTAAGTTTTTGAGACTGATTTCGAGACCTTGAAAGTGGCCCCTTCCTCTTCCGATCGAACTCAACAGTCGAAAGGTTTACTAACAGTTAAAATTCTAAATATTCTTTTAATCATTTTTATTTGTTTTTTACAATTAAACTGATGATGGATATTAACTCTATTTGGTAGTATCTTTTGATACATGTAAAATACATGGCCGCCTAAGCACAATTTGAGTTATAAAGTGAGCTGTATTTTAGATTTTCTATAGATTTTTTTTTTTTTTTTTTGACCAAATTACGCTACTATAATTCTGCAATTAGCAGTTTTTGATAGGGAGTTAAATAGTATAGGATAGCTAGCTTTTAGTTAGTTAAATAATTAATAAAACTAGCATTCGAATGAAATTTTTTGGTTATAATTGATTCACACAACGCAAGCATTAGTTAATTTATTTAAAAATAACGAAAGAAAATATCGTGGAGATATTAAAATCTTCTAAATAATACTGAACATAATTACTTTATATTACGGTTTCTTTGATTGAATTAAAGAGGAATATAAATATAAGAGGGAAATGGAGTAAAAAGTAATAAAAGAGAGGGAAAAAAACACACAATTGTGTGTAATTATTACACAAATTATTTTATGATAAATAGTAAAACAAATATTTTCAGAGTTAACGTCGTCCAAAAGGGGATATATCTTCTTTAATAATATGAATCTCGCAATATTAAAAAAGAAGTATTGCAAAAAACTTTGAATATGATTTTTCAAAATGTTCTAAGAGCTTTGGCATACAAATTTTATTTTAGATCAGCTGTTCCCAATTTTTTGCGGGTAAGGAACCCTAAATGATCGAGCATCTTTTGGAGGAATCCCAAACACATAAATAAAATTTATGAGCAACAATAATTTTTGAATATTCGTTTTATCAATAAAACACTTAAAATAATAAGTTTTATGTTAAGCAGTTGAACTCGGAGGTCTGGAGTGGATATCTTAGTCTAGCTCTGAATTTGTTATAGCTGAAAATGAATAAAATAAAGCTAAATTATAGTTTTTTATAAACAACTCTTATGAGCGTTGATAATAGCTATCAGAGATACATAATTCATTATTCTTGAATTCGATCATTTTACTTTGAATTGAGTCCTACATAATGTAGTTTTTATATAAATTTTGCCACTTTTTTTTTATTTGCATTTTACTTAAACAATTTCATTAAAATAACCAAACTTTCAAAGAAATTATGGTTTATTGTTTAATATAAATATAATTACAATATTTAAAACTCATTACTGATTTTAAAAAAATTAAATTTCATGAAACCCCATTTTGGAACTGCTGTTTTAGTTAGTATAGCACAATTCACATTATTTTGCTAACTATTATATGTTTATTTATCTTTTATCATAAACATTTATCTAAAATCTAGCGCAGCGTTTTCTTAATGGTGTTCCATGGAACCCTAGAGTTTCGTAGAAGAGTAAAAAGTGTTCCAAGAGTTAGTATTTTTTATAACCAGTAATGAATTTTGAAACCTGATTATTGTTAGACACAACCTAAAACTCATAATTTATTTGATCTTTCGGTTGCCTTTATGAAATTATATCAAGTAAAATGCCAATGAAAGAAAAAATAAATATATTTCTAACCACAAATATATATTTCTAATCACAATATATTGAAAACATTATGAAAAAATCAAGCATTTATAAAATATTGCATTAGTATTTCCTATCGTGCTTTGAACATCAAAATAAAGTAATTCTTTAAAGAAATATGTTTCCTCAGTAACCATTTTCAACAGCAGTTTCCATCTCGAAGTGAACCTTAATTCGTCTAATTTTATTTACTTATGTATACACCAAAAGTAAATTAATAACTGGACTAGATATAGAACAAAGACTGCAAATTTAACTGTCAAAAATAAATCCTAATTTGAAATTATTAACGACACAACGATGAAAAATCTTCGCTTGCTTAATTAAATACTTTAAAAATTGTTTTTATAGTTTATAACGTTCACATTTACCATAATAAAATGTATTTAAAATGTCAGGGCTCCAGCGAAATAAGGTTGATTATTTAGGGTAACTGAAAAAATTTGAGAATCGCTGTTTTAGCGCCTGAATAAAAGATTTATTATTATTTCCTTTTTGCCCGTACTGGGGGAATTTTGGAAAACGATTTAAATTAATTTTAAACCAAATGTCTTGACAAAAAAAAATTTTCTCCTTACCCATACGAAAAAAATTTGTTTTGAATCCCTATATACTTAATTCTAAACATTATAATAATATATATATATAGATAAATAATGAGACCATCAGAGAATCTCTATACCGCCTAATGATTCAACCTTTTAAAAATTATTTTTAAGATCTGATTCATTGAAAAAAATACCCGATTTTAATTTATTTTTTTAAAAAAATACGTGTTAAGCTTGATTAATGTTGATGTTTGCTTATAAAACCTTATTATTTTAATTAAGCATGCAAATGTTACTTTTCTTCCTACAACACTTCAGGAGTTTCCTTTGGAAATTTGGAGGACACACGGTTGGTAACATGTAACATTTTGAAGTTGATCCTTTAACCTTGGGTAGCAAAACTACATTTCCTGCACCTGGCTTTTAAATGTTTTAGGATACGGATATATTATTTTTTTTTCTTCTTTTTCGTCACGAAATAATTACAATCTGACTAATTCCATAATTTATTTTTTTTATGTCGAATTTTCAAACAGAAAAAATTATAATAATTCTGAAATATTATTCTAAGTTTGAAAGGTTTATTCGAAGTTTTTGCTCGTTTACTTAGGTGGTTTTATGTTTAAAAAAATTTTGTCTATAGGACAATATGAAAACTTACATTCTACGACATACTGGTACCTTAAACCGTAAATAACGTCGTTCAAATTTGTTGAAACTTTAATGTAAATTATATTGAACCATGTTTCACAGTGTTCTTCAGTCATGTTTTAAATAGTAAATCTTGAATGATAATCAGGGGTCTGTTTAGAAGAAATTTGGGTCCGTTAACGAACCCTTCACAAAATATCTTTTCATAAATACTTCACAAAGTATTTTAACTTAAAAACGGACCCTTCACAAAATAATTTATCTTATAATCGGACCCTTCACAAATTTGTTTATCTTCATTATTGTTTTGTTAATCGAATAAACCCTTTCCAGGAAGGGGGGGGGAAGAAAGACAGATGTAAACGAACTAAATTTTGTCTTCGGCAGACGCTTCTTCCTTAATTCGTCCGAAATGAATATTCAGCATAAAAGCTAAATACCAAATATTTATATGTTGCATCGCTAATTTAGTAGCTGCAATTGCTGTTTATTTTTTAAAATTTATTTTTAAATTATTTTTAATTATAATTTCACAGTGTTGAGCATAATCTTGTATGTCTTTACAATTTGAAAACTCCTTGAAAAAGATTTTTTTGCAATAACGGATCCCATTTGCACTAATTCACAAAAGCGGACCCTGGTTGAAAGAATATGACTTAACGTTTATTTTATATTCACTAATTACGAGTAATTTTTTCACAATTTTACAAAGACGGACAATTCACAAAATGTCTGGACAAACCCCTGATAATACAATTCAACTTGGCACCATATTAACAACTTGAGACAAATTTGCGCAGTCACTAAATCCAACTTGGTAACCATATCATTAATTGCAGCAAATTGGACACAATTTTATGATTCAGTATTCTATTTAATTCCTATAAGTGGAGGAAAAAAAACTCAACCACTTTTGATTTTAGGTTGAATTTTCATCACAAATTAGCTGGTATCGATTTTATCATGCAATTTGTTAAGTAATATCTCTCTCCGTCTTTTTGTTTTCTTTTCCCTTTTCTTCATTTATTTTTGTTCTGAAATTTTATAAGCTTTATTTTGATGTTTCTTCTTTCGATATTTTTATGTCATTTTCAGTCCCATTTAAATAAAAGTCACAAATATCAAATAAATAATATTTTCAAATATATATTAAATATTTCGACGATTTATGTACACTTAATACATTATAGTCATTCTTAGCGAATCTTGAAAGTGTTTTTTTAAATTTTAACTAAGCATTTCTTGTAAAATTTGAAATACAGATTTTTCACTGGAATTATTAATTTAACTTGTTATTTTACAAGTGCAGAAAAATTAATTTAAATAATTTAAGAAAAAAAAAAGACTTAAACGCTACTCTCAATTCTATTCTACATTAAATGATGTATACAGCTTAATGCATTTGCTGCTGCAAAACATACGTGGAAAAAAAATTAAGGCTTCGAATAGATTCTACATTGTAGCGGCGACTTTCTTTTTCCATATAATAACATTAAGTTTAAAGATGTTGATAATGTATCATAAAATAGAATAAATATTGATATCGTAGGTTTTAAACCAAATAAATGACTTTCTTTTATGAAAGGGACAAATGAAATGAATAAGCATTTCCAATATTAAAAGTTTAAATTTTTGTTAAAAGCTCTGCGGTTGATTGATTTTTTTCGAAATCTTTATTAAATTAGAATTAACTAGGGTAAAATAAAATTATATTACAGTATTGTTTTAAATTACTGTCATAATTTATAGAATAATTAATATACTTTATAATTTAAAATAAAGAATACGTAAATCGAATTCCATGATTACTTTCGTATCCAACTAGTAACGACATGTTTTAATCTTTATACTGCAAGAATTAACCTTAATGACTAAAATTAAACACCTTAAATGACTTAACTTTAAATTAAATTAGAAAGACTTAAACTTAGAAGTTGATAGAATAAAATGCAAGTTAAAAAGTAATTACTCACTATACTAATGTGATCTAAGTATCCATAATAATTTATTATAAATTTGCAGTACCAAAGGCAAGAAATTCTAGGAAAAATAAAAACAAATTATTTAAAAAAAAATTATAATTATTGCAGTGTTGAAAAACACTTGAAGTAAAATGCTTGTTGAGAAATCATAGGAGTATAATTATAGATAATATGAATAAATTCAGATGTATTACAAATATATTTATATTAATATGCTAGAAAAAAAAATGCTTTTTTTTCTAATTTTCTAAAATTAACAGATTGTTCGATTTCGAAAAATAAATACAAACATGTTGACAACAAATCTAAATGAAGCTTTTTTTCTTAAAGAAAAGTTATTTCTGCAATCTTGATAAACATCCTAGTTTTAGTTGAAATTAAAAAAAAAAAATTGATAAGATCCGAGAATTGACCAATAATTCCAGTCCAAGTTCAGAATCTTCCTAACAGATGGCGCTATATACGAAGTCAAGATACACATTTTTACCACGTGCTTTTACAAATGTCAAAACACGACTATGACAGTCACATTTTTTGACGACTTAGCAATCGTGATTAGGTAGGTTACGTAATGATATATCAATAAAATCGAACATTCATCAAAGAAAAGTGATAGTTGCAAGAAATAACAAAAAGAAAACGTAATACAGAGAATTGGTTTTACTTACCTTTATATTAAGAATAAAATAATTATTATCTTGATTTGCGCACTGAACTTACCTTTGTTGACTAATTATCATTTAGAATTACTATAATTGATATGCTTTGTCTTTTACTATTACAACTTGAAGTTCAAATACATAACATTAAAAAAAAATGAAATAATTATAAACAAGCAATCCGAAAACAAAAATAAAAGACCAAACATAAGTAAACAACTTTTTATTTTTCCACCATATATACATTGGCAATAATGCACACTCAAAACAAAGTATCTTTTCACAAATATATTTTTTAAAATTTTTTGTTAATTTTAACACATAGAATTCAAATACAATTAAGAAATTCACAGTAAGAATTTTTAAATTAATTTATTATTAAAGTTGAACATAGAATTTCTTATTTTGGAAACATTAAATAATGGATTAAAGTAAATAATTAATTAATGAGTAAATTAAGATTTATTTTTTTTACAAATCTAAATGACTTGAATAGCAATAAATGTTTTTAATTTACCCTTTATGCATCATATTTGTAAATAATTGTTAAAATTTCAGCATTTTCTTATTCAGAAATAATAAGCTTTTAAAGACATTCAATAAGGCTATTTAAAAATTAATTATAGAAATATTAAATAATTATGTTTTCAATTTTACATTTGACTTTTTTTTTTGCTTTAAAAGCCCTTTTAAATTGAATAAGCAACAAACCCTTTAAAATGTATATTTTATTTGTTAATGCATAAAGGGTCAAAAATATACTGCATTTAACATATTAATCTACTTTTTTTTTTTATTAGATTGCATATAATTCACAGCTTGAGCAATTTGAGGTAAAAAATCTGACTTGAATTGTGCATAATTACACATACTTAAAATATGGTGAATTATCTTTTTTAATACATGGCCCCTAGAAAACTTGCAGCATCATTGAAAAGATGCGGTGAAAAAATATACAATCTTTTACAGATGTTTTTGGCTTAGAAAAATTTATTTAAATCAGCCTCCTTCGAATATGGAGAACAAAAACTGTACAATGAGGTATTAAAAACTATACAAAAACAGCTAACTAAGAATATATAATTTATGATCTTATGTAAATTTATACAAATGAGCAGGTGCAGTATGATAATGAAAAAAGACATCACTGACAGACAACATATATAAGGGGTTTTGTACTGAAAAAATTTACTATGGCATTGTTATGGTTTGTGCAGATTTTCACTGACATTATATACGTAGTGTGAAAAACTAATATTTTCTTTTCAATGAAGAGAATTAATATTTAATTACCAATTTTGATTCCTTAATATATTGTTTCATTATATCTTACTGCTCACTTTTAATTCAAACAAATTAACAACATGGATAAAATCGTAATAATTTCAAACAATTTTCAACAGTGCAATTTTGCACCAGAATTCAATAAATTTGCTCAATAAAAAATTATAAAAATAAAACAAAATCACTCTAATAATAACGGATGGTTAAAAGAAAACATAGCAATGTTTCCTTTCTTTTTTTTTTCATTGAAAACTAACAAAAGCTCACTATTTTCTGCAACAAGAAACAACAATTATATATACTACGGTTGCAGTTATATCATAAATGTCCAACAAAAAAGTGAGAAAAGCTAACCCTGACTCACACTGAACTAAAGAGAAAAAATAATAATAAAATAATAAAGTAGGAACTGAAATAACATGACTAATTTTCGACTGGTAATCCATTTACAATCAGATTTCATATAAATGATATCTGAGTTTGTTTTTTTATAACAAAATAAGTTATCGTTTTGCAAAAACGAAAATATATATTTTTTATTTTGTTTTTCACAAAATCTGGCATAGCTACTTATATTTCTTTTAAGCTCAAAAACATAATTGTTTGGTAAAGGCGATAATTTCAATTTAATACAATTTTATTTACACTCTGAAATTTTTTCGTGAATGTACAATTATTAAAAAATTCGATATTATTTGCTACCGATATTTTCAAACGAAATAAAATTTGAAAAATCTATACAACATATTGCTAAATATGATGAAAGAATATATCTATTTACATCTATATAAAATTTCACTGAATATACTCTGGGGCAATATTCCGAATATGTAAAATAATAAAAAAAATCATTAAAAAAAACCTCCTCACTAAGAAATTATCGTCTGTTTGAGCTTTCTGTAGAACAGAATAAGTAACGTTCCTCAGTGATAAAAATAAAACTACCAGTCTTTTCAAGACAAATTAAATGAGTTTTTTTTAACTGCAACTGAGAAGTAATGACGGAAGATAGACTTATGATATTAAACATGTGCTCTCCACAAATAGTTCGAATAACAGCTCATTGAGAATTTTTCTCGCACATATATCACACAAACAATACTGATAAATATTTGTTGAAGCTTACATTATACATTGCATGTAATAAAAAAGAGTAGAAGCATTTTATAAAGGTATAGCGGGTAAATGAATATATTTTTTGAGAGCAATTTGAGAAATTCTTAAAATAATTCACTCACTTCTAGCTACAGTTTCTTCATGCTCCATTAATTAATAAATCCCACCTGGAATTGTCATTTAGGCACAAATTTGATAGTCCATTGCTGTCTAAGAAATCGCTGCCGAAAATACTCGAATAATCCGGAATATCCAATGGTAGCGGCGTATTATCCAGATCTATCGGTAAAGGTTCGTTATCCAGAACACTATTCCAGTTAGCCGGACACTCTAGCATATCCGTTAAGTCGCTGATGTCCGGTAAATCGTCAAAAGTTGAGCTAGAACCACTAGATGATGGAATCGGACTGGACGATGAATTATAGTCCGATTCTGAAGAATGTGGTTCGACTTTCACAGACACAGGCGTGAAAACTGACATAAGGGACGACGTTACAGTGGACGGGGCTTTAGTCAAGGTGGTTGTCACTGGTTTTTTGTAAACTACTGGCTCCTGTGCTGGTTCTGGAGAAGATGCGTCTGACGAAGCATCGGACTGGACGTTGGTCACTGGGACGTATTTGGTAACAGGAGAGTAC
Organism: Parasteatoda tepidariorum; assembly: GCF_043381705.1. Classification (NCBI taxonomy): domain Eukaryota; kingdom Metazoa; phylum Arthropoda; class Arachnida; order Araneae; family Theridiidae; genus Parasteatoda; species Parasteatoda tepidariorum. The sequence continues at coordinate 88,454,259 of NC_092206.1, read as the reverse complement.
TTAGTTTCGGAATCACTCTTTTTAATTTTCTTTTCTAGCAGCTTCAGCTTGAAGCTTGTAGAACACAGTTTCACTCGATTGCGATTTTCTTCGCAATTTCTTATTTGTTTTACGCCGCGCTGCACTAGTTTACCGACACCATGCCTGCTGTTGGCGATGATGATGGTCGCAGCCGATGTTCGATTCACTGCGCTGTTTGATTTTGTTTTGGTGGGCTTCACTGGTGGTAGGGCTTTCTTTTTGCGTGGACGGTACTTATAATCCGGGTACTGAATTTGATGCAACTGTCTAAGTCTATCAGCCTCTTCTACAAAAGGTTTCCTTTGATCCTCGTCGAGCAATCTCCACATCATTCCCAGTCTTTTGCTGATTTCAGCATTATGCATGTCAGGTTGTTCTTCGCAAATCCTTCTCCTTTCTATTTGACTCCACACCATAAAAGCGTTCATGGGCCTTTTCACATGGGAAGATTTTTTCTTACACCGAGTAGCGTCTGAATAGGGAGTTTTAGAATTTTGGTTGACAGTCAAAGAACCGAAAGCAGGATATTTTTTATTGGAAGCACTGTAATTCCGACCACACTGTTGATAAGACATGGTTATGTCGAAGAGCTCCCCCATGGGTAGCACAAACTCACAGAACTAACAAATCCAGGGAGCGGAGAGAACACGCCGCGGGAGAGGAAAATAGTGTAAAATTTCCCAGCTCTACAAATCCAAAGCGAAACTGTTTCTGTCAGTGCGAAAACTGAAGAGCGCGGTGAACGAGAGGAGATATCTAACATGAAGAGAGAGCTGACGTCACGCAGTCCGGGTCCAATGAGAGCGGGGAGCGTTTAGTCAAGGTGAACGCCCCCGACGAGCTTCAAGGCTGGAGACAGCTTTGCGGATTCAGAGTTTCGAAGTTGAAGTGGAAGGAGCCACGCTGGAAGCGCAATTGATAGAACTGAATCATGTTTATAAGCAGTTTTCTATTTTTTTTAAAACTCATTGCGCAAAAAATTTCGCTATAAGAATTTTCGTATATAAATACTTTTTGTACTTACACAGTTAATGAATGACGTAGATATATTATTTTTTCTGATTTGTTTATTTTAGAAATAGAGCTGTCTATTTTTCGTAAAATGAAGCTCCATTCCAATGCAAATGTTCATTTCTTGTAGAAATTTTTATTTTTTAAATAGTTTTATTTATTTATTTTCAATTTAATGTATTAAAAGTTCATTATACAATCACAAATTAATAAACAAACGCATCAAATGGTAAATTGCTACTTAATTTAATAAATTTTGCTTAAATTATCTTAATTTAAACTTTTAATTTCGTTTTTATCATTTTCCTTGTGTTGTTATCAGTGTTCAAAATTGATTATTTTCTGATTTGATTATTTGGAAATTTTTAATATCGCGGTTTAATTATAGTATAACTTAATTATAGTGATATATAATTTGTATTGTGATAGAAAATTGGATTTTTCGAATAGAATTAGCAATAACGATCACTTTAAGAATCAGTTTTAAAATGTTCATTTAAGTTGTAATAGTGCTAAAAAATATTTATTAATATTTTCACCGCATTATTTTGATACTTCAACACTCGAACTAGTGTAAAGTAAAACTGGCACTGTAGAAATGTTGCTGATTTTGTGAGAGAAAATATAATACATAAAAATAGAAAGGGTTTAAGGATGAAGGGCTATGAACCAAACAATATATTTTTATAATTGTTACCGTAAAGTCATAGTGCCACATATATATACTTGCGACAATATATTTTTTTAAAAGAAGCTTCAATTGCTATTATGCCGGTGTTTTAAAACACCCAACTTATTTCTTATTAAATAAGAAGACGTTTTTTTTTAAAACAAAATTAGGGGTAATTCTGTTATATATGTAAATGATAAGTTTCTTTTTGATAATCAGCATGATAACGAATCTCTTTATAGGATCAAAAACTCTTTTTAAGAAAAAAAACTTTTTTTTTCCCTCTTGTATTCTGCTTTTTTTATTTACTAATAAACTTAGTTTGCTTGATTTCTTACTTGTAATTATAATTATTAGATTTCAAGGAAATTAACAATTAATTCTATTAAATTATTAATATTCTTGGTTGATCTTCTTGCCTTTTTATATCAATTATGTATTATCTTTATATCAATTATGTTTTGCGAAAATTGAAAAATGTTATTTTAATTAGAGGCAAGGGGGGAGCTAGTAAGAACATTTTTTGCAAGTTCGGCAAAAAATTTTATTAAATGAATATTTTTTTTTTATTTACTTGTGGAGAATTATTTTTAGCAATAATTTGGACTTTTTACTGCATTTTTGTTTATATTTGTGCTTAAATTTTTTTTCTTCCATAATAAATTTTTAAAAAAATTCCCCTTTACACGAGGCCAGTATGGACAAGCTTGATAACTTGTGAAGTAGTCGTTTATTACAACTCAGAAAAGTATACCTAAAGCCAATATGAAATGGTTTCAATCTGAGCCTTATCGAAGAATAAATATTGACATATGAACTAAAATACTAATTTGTAATCAAGCATTTCACTATACTAAAAAAGACATTTTGAGCACAAATCAATGCATTTGAAAAGCATTATTCAATTTGATAAATATTTTGATATTTTTTTTTAGTTTTTATCAACAAGAAAATATTAAAATGTTTACTTTAAGTGCGTATTGAGATGGTTTTACCAGTTTGGTTTTAGTTTTACAAGTCACTACAGATGGAAGTTGCGTAACTATTTCTTCTCTTAATAATAGAATTTTATTTCCCTGGAAAAATGAAGGATTCACGATTAAAAGAGCTATATCCCTCTTTTTCTTTTAAAGAATTGAACATCATAATTTTCAAATCTACAAACAACTTCCACTCTGCAACAACCACTCTCAACTACACAACGATATTTTTTATTAAGTCTAAATAAATAAAAAACTTGCCTAACACAAAGTCGTTAACTCTTATAGAGTCAGTGTTTTGTCAAGAAGTTTCAATTTATTTATATCGATCTAATATCATTACGATTTAAAAATTAAAAGAAAAAAAAACTTAAGTAACTAGCTTAAGAATGAAAAAAGTCACTTAAAACATGTCTTTACTTGTTCCACAAGTACACGTGTTTGTTTATGCCTAATACTGATTAATTGAAACTAAACACAACAAAAGTTAATAGTAAAACAGGTAAATGACAGCATCATTTATAACATATTATCTCCTTTAGTGAAAATTGAAAATGAAATATATTAATGAAAGAATAAAATGAAAATTTGAAAGTTTTTTTTTTCTAAACCTTTTACAAATTTCTGCTAAGCTATTCACAGTGTGATTATGCAACACATAGAAGTGTACACTAGTATTGCCAATTTACGATGTCTCAAGAGGAGATTTGACCAATGAATTAAAAAGTCTTTTAAGATGTTTACTTTATCCCCATGTGTCTACACTGGCCTCTCTCTTCCCTATGTAAAATGGTACATAAGTCTATGTAAAAAAAAATATTTGGCAAACCCTGCATTTGTATTCTTTTTTCCTCAAATATTATAGAATAATAATGAACAAATGGAGTAATAATTATAACGATGTGAAATAATTATGTCAGATTAATAATTATGAGATAATTAAAGTTAGTTAGGAGTAATAGTGGTGCTAAAAAAATTAACTTTCTTATCATTGAAAATTGGATTTTGCGGAAGATTTTTATCTGAAATATCTAATAACGACTTCATGTAGGGGGAGGGGGGACGAACGAATTTATCAGTAGTGTTGCTAAAATAAAATAAAAAGAAATATGTATACCATGGACATCTGGCGAACGCTAGATCCGCACTTTTTCAACGATCTAAATTTTTTTTTCCTTTTCGAACCATTCTTTGGTGAAAATTTCCGTGACTTTTGAATCGCACGTACGTTGGGGTGTTTGTCAGGGCAGCTGTTTTCTGTAACAGCTGCCTTCTCAGTGTTTTAACATCAAACAGTTCTAACTTTTTTGCTGCTGATGGGACAGGAAAAGCTAGGGCACGATACATGAATAAAGAAATAAAAAAGAAATATCAAATCGTTTGCTGATATTGCAGGTCACTTTCATCATTAATTGTTTCACATTTAAATTTTCGTTGTATGGAACGCATCATTATCACATAACAATAATTATTTATTATAGTTTTATTTTCGTATCATACATGAGATTAATTCTATATGCAATTATACTTATATTAAAAAAAAATTTATATGTTATACATTTAACATTTTTTTAAAATATAAGTATAATTACTCATTATTTCGTTGAATAATTGTTTTTGAGAGATAACTGTACACTTTGAGATATGAGTAATTAAACAATTCGAATACACTTATTTAAAGTAACATAATTCGAATGCACTTATTTGAAGATAAGTAATATAATAAGATTTATCGTTAAGCGATTCGCGTTAAAAAAAATAATAACAATTGCAACCTTACTCACAATATAAACACCTGCATTCTTTATTAGTTTTTGGAGAAAATATTTATTATTTGGTTCACTTTCTTACCACAAAGTTTATTTTATTTATTTAGTTCAAAAATTATATTTCATAAGAAAAAATAGAAACATATTTTTGAGCTTAAAAATGTTTAGAAGTTTAAATTGGTATGATATTGTTATTCAACTTATAATTTTATTTTTAAAATTTTTTAAAGCTAATTATTCTTATTACATTTTATTTTATTTTATTTTATTAAAAACATTATTTTGAAATAAACGACAACTTTAAACCTTAACAAACTAGAATTTATGCAATAAAATCAACACATAAAGTTTGTTTGTTTACATGCAAATATTTAAAATCGTTTCGGAACTTATCTATATTTATTGATTGCTTAACTGACATCCTGTTTAAATATTTGTGCTAAATCTTGAAAACAAATTGTTCCATTTTTCAATTTCATTCTAAATAATTGGGTAAAAAATCATTTTTAAGCAGAATAATTTATTGCTAAAACTTTAAAATCTGCATAAAAAGCTATTGGGTGCAAAAATAAATACATTTGTTAAATTATTAAAAACCGGTTTATGTCCGTTTGATATGACGAAATAAGAAACAAATTTCGTTGTTTATCAGTTGTTTTAAAGCTATCGAACAGTTTTGGGAAATAAGAATGATGTTTACTATTTTGAAATATGTCTCAATGCCCTAGATTTGAATGATAAATATTGAGATAGGGTTGTTCCATAATCGACTTTACATCAGATTCTTTACACGGAAGATAATTTATTTTTAGAGTGCTAAAAATATTTATGTATTTTTATATAATCATCAACTATAATGATTTCGAAAAATTTTGTGAAATCAAATCTCGAAAAAAAATTGCAATCATTGAATTTTAAATTGCATGTTTCACTGTTTAAACTTGATTTTTGTATAAATATAGCACAGTTTAACGTTAATCAATTCCTAAATGGTTATTAATTTTAAATGAAATATAAAACAAAATTTAAAAAAAAACTATTTTTCATATTAGTTTCACTCTCAGATATGAAACTCTCACCCTTGACGATTCAGCAATCTTTGGGCAGTATTTTGTTAATTTTGAGAATCAGTTCGTCACAAAATCACGTGAAACGCGAACTCTCAAATATATGACGAAAATGTTTCCTCAACTCGAAACCTCATTGTAGTGCATTGTGCACATTATTAACTAGAATGATGAAACCAGAATAAAGATTAGACAATCGAAAATAACGCTACGAATTAAGCCGCTCCATGTATGGTGCTAAGGAGTTGGCCTTGTGCTAGGAAGAACCGAAGTTCGAAACCCACTTTGGGCATGGGAGTATTTAAATCTCTGTTCTATCTTTCCTCATTATGTTGTACCAACTATAAAGTGATTATTTGAAAAGGTTATATCATATTATGCACTTTGAAATTTTTATTAATTTATTTTTTAGAAGAAAAAAAGAATGACGTAATATTTCTTTAATTTTGACAGAATTTGTTTCCTGGAAAAAGTGACGAATTCGTCATTTTGACGGAATTTTCGCTGGGAGCATATATCAGGAAACGATTTCGTCAAAAACGAAATAAGTTTCGTGATATTTGGGTAGCCATTTTTTACAGTAGTTGAACTATCAAGAGTTTTGCAAAGAGTAATAAGCTAGCGCGAATTATTTTCCTATGCAACCTTCAACTTGCTAAAATAAATATAAATCTCATTTTAAAATGTTCGATCATGCATAAGAGTATTTTAAAAACATCGTTTAAAAATAATAATCGTCATTCAACATCATCAATCATCATTCAAAACCATTCACTATTATCAAACTTCATCATATGGCTTGGAACTTTAAAAAAAAAAAAAAAAAACTGTGTGTTTGATATGTAAGATGAGGTGAAATCTTAAAAAATGAATTTGCACATGGAAATTTGAACTTCAAATGTCGAGAAAAATACATTATTAATAACAATACATATCCGCATTCGCTAATTCTTAAAAACAAAACTATTGAATGATGCTGGAATTAATCTTCTCCTTTGGCAAGATTTATGTGATCTGTAATTCAAATTTCCTTTGGAAGAGAGTACATTATCATTATACCTTTGGAAAGATTATTTCAAGAAAAACTCTAAAATAAATAAATAAGGAGATTTTGCCACGTAGTAAAATCTTTAAAGCCTAGTCACATATTTTAAAAATTACTTTTTATTGAAATAAAAATTGAATATGATCCTCACATGCCAATCTAAGCTAAAGAATAAAAGTAAAGAATGTCAAAAAATTGCACTTTTCAAGTTAACTATTTGAATCACCAACATATAAATAAAAACAACAACTTAAAATTCAAGCTATTTTATGTATAAAAATATTCAATTTTCATACCTGGAATCTGATCAGGATGTCGTATATTAAGTGTATACAAAATTTTTAGCTGATTTAAGAGAAAGCTAATTTCAGTAGGCTTAGGCTAAGATGGATTATATTTAGATTTATAACTTCAGTAAGTCATGACTTTATAATTTTTGAAAAACAGAGAACTTTTTTTAAACTTTGACTTTAATTAACCTCAATGACTAATAACGCTTTCCTACTTGAACTTTCGAAATTTCAATCTCATCCCATTTCATCTGTAAACGAATTTTGCATTTAAGATATACAGTGCCATCTCAGTTTCTTGAACTGCAGCTTGTAGCTAATAGATTCTGTATCAAAACCAAATTATCTAACTAAATTAAATGCTTATTAATTACATTCGTACAGTATTAATGAAGAATAGTTGTATTAACCCTAATAATATTATGCCCTAAAAAAATTAAATGATACTTTTAGCACCAGCAAAATGATATAAAAAAATATATATATAATAATGACAACTCGTCAAAAACATTTGTGCTGGCAAAAAGTTTATTTTTTTTAAACATTAAAAAAAAATATTTTTTTGCATATAGTTGTATTGATTGACCTTCAAATAATTTTTCTTTTCTCTTGCCAGTATCGTATCTATAAGGCGGTGAAAGTTACTTTTTTCTCTTAGAAAAATGTAATCTTTAGGTAATAATTAGGTGTGTAATCTTTAGGTTGTTAGTTTTAAATGTAATCTTTCGGTTTAATCACAAAGCCACAATTATAGGATGAACTACTGATGATATATAAAATTTAGTATTAGTATGAATCTGGCAAGGAATTTTCCAATATCCGTTAAGATTTCTTTTTAATTTGTAACAACAGCAGTGGCGCCGTTAGATGTAGGCTCCCAAGAACTAATAATTTTTAAGGATCTTGAACTGCCTGACGAAAATCCACTGATTCTTTTCACTAAGCTTTCTGTGAATTGCCGGCGCCGTAGTATATCAAAGCGATTCGGGTTTTTACGCAACCAAAAACTGATTATACTTATTCTTCTCTATTAATAGAACCACAATATCTTAGCTGTATTGAAACATGTATTGATTACAGTGGTCATACCACTCATCATTTTGACAGGATTTAAGGGAAATCGAGATGAGCGATATTTTGACCACAAAGATGAGGTTTGAAATGAAATTATGAATATGGCGTCTGGATATGGAAACTAATGTACCGCTGTCTACTGAGGAAAAAAAGATCCTTGAATGCATCATTACCACCCAGCAAACGAAAATATATTTTAAATTTTTTTAAAAATTTCTTTCACTGGAGAAAATGCGAATATATATTGATTCCATACGAAAGGTTCATTCAAACAATGCTAAAAAAGTACATAAGAAAAGAAACGAACTGGTTTTCTATATATTCAATAGAATTCCCAGTGTTCTTGGAAATGGGATTTTTTTTTCTGTACGAAATTTTATATTATATTCGAATAAATATTCTTTAGTGAAAAGAAACGACTTTTTTTTTTATTATTCATTGTTTTGTTTTTTTAACTCTTTTAAAGAAAAGGTGGGGGGATATCATAATATTGCAGTAAATTGTGAATATATTCTGAAATGCTCTTAAAAAAATTTACTTCAGCTTTCAAAAAATTTGATTGAACTTAAAAAGATGTCTTTCACAATAACATTTTGGAAAATAATTTTTGAAATAGATAAATCAGAAACATAAATTGCAAGTTATTAGCCCTATTAAATAGTGTAATGGAATCAAATTAATTTTTTTAAGAAGTGCTTTTAGTAACAAAAAACGATAACAAAAGTAGTGGATTGTAACAAACCTGATAAAATAAGAAATTCAAACTATGAAAATTTATTTATCTCTGTAAGGAAACTAAAGATAAGGAAACTGTAAGGAAAATAAAGATACAAATTTCACATTATAAATTACACTTTCATGCATTTTTTAACAGCTTTCATAACGATCCTGTTCAGATATAACAATAAAAGTCTAAAAGAACATTTGATGTTAAATTTCTCTTATTAACTATTTCAGCTTTAATTTATCTCAAACTAAACTACCTCTAACTTTAAAATAAACCTTAGAATTTTTAAAAAAATAAATAAAATCTCACAATTATTTACGTCTAACCGTTAAGATTTATTGTAAGATAACATTATTATTCTGATGAAATATATATTATTATTCTGAATTTAGACTTACTGGTAAATGTTATCTTGAGCTCCATGCAAAAGAGTTTCGTAAAATATTTATTCCCCGTTCAAAGACTTTAAAAAAAAAAAGATTCCACATCCAAAGCTATATAAACGGAAACTAATACATAATTTACAAATCGTTTGCATGTAAAATTATTATTACATATTACTTTTCTTCATTTTTTCTTTCATTTACCTTTTTAATTAAAGATTGTTAATTTTTAGATAATCTTATTTTAAAAGTACTCCATCTTCAAAAAATTTAAATAAATTTATTTCCGTCAATATTGTTTAAACAGTAAATATAAACTGCTGTTTCGTAATCATAATTAAAAAACATAGAACTAAAAATTTAAGCATACATTTCGCTATATTTGTTCGTTAAAATTTATTTCGACCTATGAGATGAGGTTCATGATTTTACTAGTACTGAAGTAATAAAAAATTCTTATTTTGATGGATATTAGGAGTATTGTTCAATAGAGTTTCGTAAAATGTTTCTTCTCATAATAAAACAATTTAAAAAAATTCGACATGCAAAGCTATTAAAAGAAACAGTAAAAATCGCTTGCATTTATAACTCATACAATTGTCTTTCTTACACCCTTCTTCCTTTCTTTATATCCAAAATTATTTTTTCTTAATTTAAAATTATAAATTCTTTATCATGAGTCTGATGCTACGGACTTAAGTTAAATGTTTCCTCTGCACATTAAGATTTTACTTGCAAAGCAAGAAAGAGAAACTTCAATTTACAAATCGTTTGCATTTATAACTATTGTTTTAATTTATCTTTCCTTTTTTTAATTCAAAACGTTTTTATCTTGTATTCTTTTTCAAGCTTAGTTTTAATTCCGCAAATATTGTTTCTCGCAAAATCACATATGCGCATTAGCAGCTGTTCTATTATAAGTTATTGGTTGTTTAAAATTTGCTGAAGTTTTAATTATTCAAGTAGAATTTAAAGCAGAGAGCAATGACTTCAACTTTAAACTTTCTCATGTTTTTATTTTTCTTTCTGGCTAACTTTATAAAGTATTCGGAACAACGCATCTTGTGTATATTGCGAAAATTGATAAGACTTCTCGAGATTATTACATTTTATCTGTTTTTTAAGAGTTGGCGATAAATATAGAAAGGGCACTCAATGATTATCTAACTGGTTAAGCAAAGAGGAATAAAAAAGTGCGTTGATTTAATCATTACAGCTTGACTTTGGTGAATGATTAAACGCATGCCGAAAAAGCCGCCTTGTCAATGTGCAGATGAAAGGTATAGACCTGGAATTCCCTAAAAACTAAACTGTTAGTTATTAGTCAATATAAATATATATTTTTTTAAGAAAACAGAATTCGAAAATGAAATAAAAGTATTAGATTATCGTGAAAAGAAACACGTGCTCCTTTTTGAAATAAGTTAGTAAGTTTGATAAAATGAAAAAGTTGGTTACAATAAAGATCTTATTGTAATAGTCATAATAAATGACAAATGTAAAACATTTAAAAATTTACATTAATATTTTGATATATTTAAAACAAAATTAAATCATATAGGATATAGATACTTTTTTAATACTTTACTTTTTTTAGATACTTTTTTTAAAAACAAAACTCGTTCGGGCTGATCGTAGACCCGGTTCCCAGTAGAACACCAAAGTCAAACATCACTGGCTGCGGTCAGTAACCACTTTGATCAGCCTGCGTAGGGACCGAGGGTGCGCGGTATCGATTCTCGCTTAAGTGCTATACCGTAAAGTGCTCGACTTCGCGCAGTTTGAATGTAATACGTTGGTTACTTTAGAAATCCTACACAATTAGTTATTTTCATAAAAAAACTGTATCACATTTAAAAATTTACAATGCTGATAAATCATAAAACACGATTTTAGTAATCAAATTTCTAAAAAATTGCTGCCAATTTTTCAAAATAATTAGTATTTGTCAATTCAGTATTAAAATATTACTTTCAAGCTACTTCTGTACATTTATATGCTTTCATCAATTTTTGATGCTTATATTAATAGTAATAGTAAAATAGTCATAAAATAAATAGTAAAATAATCATTTAATAGTACGTTTATTTAGTTTTTTATTATTTATTTATTTTTTGATGGCAACAAAATTTAACATCCGAATATAAAGAAATCATATCGATTCCAAGAAAGATATCCATAATTTTGTTGAACTTTCTAGACTGGTCTAGTATCATCGTATCGCTAACGATAAATAAAAAGACAATTCTTCATTTTTTTTATTTTAAGTTCTGTTACTAATTCCTTATTTTCAGTAATGAATTAGTTCAGATACGAAGTGTTGAGTAATCCGCGTCCTTAAAATACATATTTTTAGAATACTTGTCAAAAATGAAATAAAGTAATCACAATAAGGGTTGCAAGTTGATACTAAAGTGAGCTAAAAACAAAAAACGCTATCGAAATGTGTCGAATGGCAAGTGAGGAAAGAATCAAAGCCTGTTTGATTGTCCGATGATTTTCAGTCAGCTGTCCCCCCCCCCCCACATTCAAACATTTCATTATTTTCAATCCCACCTTCCTCAGTAGTGATACGTCAGATTTAGACAGCTTTTTCACTTTCCCCTGTTTAAGCATTAATGTGCTACCCTGCATACTTTTTTTTACTTCGTTTCAGACAGTGATTATAAAAATAGATATAAAGGGTAGCTGATACGTAACACCTTGTATAGAACACCTTGTTTGGGAGGATCGGGTGTAACAAGAATTTATTGTTTCTACAACTCAACATGACAGACTTCTTTTTTTTAAGAAAGAAAAGAAAGGGAATGCATCTTGTCCTTGCCGATAATTTTAAATATGGGTGTAGGTGAAAAGTATGGTTAAAATGACAAGACATAGACCCCTAAAACCGCAAAATAGTTGTCAAAGGTTAAAAAGCAAAAGATAATAATCACGCACGCGAAGATATAAAATGACCCCGATATCTTCGTGAGAATTGACCCCTCCCTGCACCCCTATTGTCTTAAAGACGTCGCCCGCAGAAGTCGATAAACCACTCAACGCTCTGTCGAAGAGGATGTTTTTTAACATTCACCTTTTACCAAAATCCATTGTTCTTCTATTTCACTTTAATTACTTTCGCCTCAAGATTTAACCCTTTTTTTCGTATGACATAAAGGATAAAAATTAACTTACTTTTTAACCTTACAAACAAAGAATGTAGTTGAGTTATTTGTTTATTATTTTCCCCCCATTAAAACAAGAGAATCGCGTATCTTAAAACTGATTTTCACAACTGAGGACCACTAGACGCTTTATCAAATCAATGGCGAACCACATGCACTAAAACGAAATAACTTCTATAAGCCTAACTTTATCATAGTTTTCTTATAGAAAGAACTCTCCTCGCAATTAAATCTAAGGTCGTCTGCTACTATGGAAACAAGAAATAGCGAATTTCAAAGAGGGAAGATTCTCTCTCCCCTGATTCGCTTTCGTTCTCCCAACACCCCTACTTAAATAGTTAAACCCCGTAAGCCTCTGCTCCAGACGAATGGCGTGGAGAGTTTTCCATAGACAAATTATACATTGGAAAAAGTGGGGTAAGACCGGATTAAGTTTCGGAGGCCTGTTGAAGCTAAACTGATGAGGTGACCCGGGTTTGAATCCCAGCGATGGCTGATCGATACGAATTCCTCACCCGGCTCGCATTGATCACAATGCCGACCAAAAATATCGTCAGTGGTAGACGAATCATGGATTAGAGTCCCCTTTCCGTCCGTAGGCTAACCGTGGGAGGGTTTAGTCTCCATGTAATGCAAAGCCGGATTAGTTTCATCATATAGTTCTTCACAAAGGCAGATTTCTCCCAGCACTTGATACATAAGTTCCCTAGTCTTCTGGATTGGATTGAAAATTACAAAACTACGGAGTTGAATGTAGTGGTAAACTCACAATTGGGTCTGTTATTCAACAACGGTTATATAATAAAACATCATTCTTGAAAAAGTCATAGATGTACTTATTTTTAATGAATGATTTTTTTTTCCCTAGAAAAGTCCAATAAGCCGATCTTACCCCACTAGTGGGGTAAGATCGGGTACTTCCAAGGTATATTCCAAGGTATTTTTCTGGCTTACTTCCAAGGTATATTGCACTGATTAGTGTTGAGCTGTATTTTTTTACTGAAAAGACACCCTTTCGTTCGGAAAGTTTTTCCGTATTTGTTTGAAAAGAAGTCAAAACGAATCTCAATGGGACATCTAAATTCGATAAAAGGTTGCAATAGTTAGTTTATTTTTAAAAATACTTGCGGACCATATGAAAACGTCTCACGGATCATAAGTACAAACTATGCATCGAAAGTCATAGATAAAAATGTTATTATTGAAGTTTTGAAAAAGTTATTGACAGTTAAAGTAAATTATTAGTTTGAAAGTTTCTTTAGTAGCTTAATTGAGGTACCTTGCATCATATTACCCGAAACTGTACGGTCGCGTATTTACCACTATAAATATTCTTACCACTATAAAATTCACACCTTTAGTGCCATAATATTCTTTAAAGAATCGTAGTAGAAAAGATTGTCATAGAATAATGGTTTTATAAACTCATGTTTGTGAAAATTGCAACACCATGAAGGACTTAAGCGAGTGAGCTGAAATTTTCAGGAAATGCAAAGTAGAGCATGATATGCAAATGATTAGAAATTCAGACCCGTAGCGCATGCGCATGCTGAGCAGCGCCCTCTGAACGGCTGATGGATCCGAATAAATAGACGGCTGTAGCGAGGCATGTATGGTTATCGGTGGTAATCTGCTTGTGGTAAACGTTAGCTTAGTCGTTACTTATACCTCTTCGACTAAAGAGAGCGAGTTTTCAACAACTTACGTAGTTCGAACGGGGGAGAACCATCGGCCTTCGGGAAGCTGGATTATCTTATCGTGCAGATGCTGCTCGTGTGCAGCGTAACAGCAGCACAGTGATGCGTGTTTGGATGCAGTGGACGAACGAGTGTCAGACAACTCGAAAATCCGGAAGTGGACCCCAAAATGTCACGTCAGCTCGCGACGATAGACACCTGGTCCGCATGGCGCTGACTGACCGTACGGCCCCCACTAGACAACTGGCAGCACAGTGGTCAATAGCTAGAGGTGTTTCATTGTGTGCTTCATCAATTCATAGACGCCTGCTGCAGCATGCACTGCGCGCAAGGGACTCCTTTATACAGGGTCCCCCTCACGCTAAACTATCGCCGCCTGCGGCTGCAATGGGCCAACCAGCATAGGGACTGGCTTGCTGATTGGCAGCGTGTCGTGTTTTCTAACGAATCCCGCTTTAATTTGTAGTACCATGATGGCCGCATTCGTGTCAGACGCTATGCCGCTGAACGCCAAATTCCGGAGTGCGTTATCGAACGCCACAGTGGGCGAACACCTGGTGTTATGGTATGGGGTGCCATAGTATATCATGGACGATCTCAATTGCTACGAATTGTGGGTAATCTGAACAGCAACCGGTGCAGCAGTGAAGTTCTACAGCCCCAAGCTGTTCCCTTCCTTCAAGCCTTGCCAGGCGCTGTATTTCAACAGGACAATACCCGCCCTCATATTGCTAGGACTGTTCAATCCTTCCTTGCATCGCGGCAGGTACAGCTTCTTCCTTGGCCTGCGTATTCCCCGTATATGTCGCCGATTGAACATGTGTGTGATTTCGTTGGTCGGCGTCTCACTCGTGATCCTCGTCCTGTTGCTTCTACAGACGAATTTTGGGTACGCATACAAACAATATGGAATGCTCTTCCTCAGGCAGACATTCAAAATTTGTTTGACTCCATGCCACGTCGTGTAGCAGCACTGATTGCGGCGAGTGGTGGTCACACAAAATACTGATTTTGATCTCTTGTTATTGTTTGTTTGCTTTGAAAGTTTAATCATTTATTTGTACTACTACTAGTCAGCTGTGTATTAAATTTCATTTAATTATGACGATTCCTTCATGGTGTTGCAATTTTCACAAACATGAGTTTATAAACGAATAAAATATATATAACGAATAAAATATATATTATACATACTTTTTTATAAATAGCTGAGTTTTCATTTTAAAATTATATGAAACAATTTTTTTTAAAAAAAAAAGCAATTACAGGTATATTATGTTTTCAAATTATGCAAAATACGAATATCGAATTTTTTTTATTTAAAATTTTTTTATTTAAATAATAAACAATAATAAGTAATAAACAATTAATATTTTTTATGTATCACATACAGCCTTCAAACAAATCACGCTTAGTCCAAATTATTTAAAATTTTCTAGTTAAAATTTGCGATTAAAAAAAATTGCATCGTCGTTTCATCGTTTTTTTGTTTGTTTGCTTTAACACTAACAAAAAAATGAAAGTGAAAGTAAGCTACAACTAAAAATTTTTGCTAATAATTTAGTTTTGAAACTTTTGATCTTTATTGTCACAAAATATTTCAAATAATCACTAAAACGTTTTGATGATGGCAACTTTTCTATAAGCGTTTTATTTATTTTGTCGGATACACAGAAAATATTTCCGTAAATATTACTTAATATTGCCGACTTTTAATCTTGATATGCAAAAGTAAAGTCGCATTTTAACAATTTACGACCTTGCACTTTTATCTCACAACGGTGTGATATCAACGTTCCAAAAGTAGGAAGTCGCCTTTGAAATCGTCTGCGTCACCTTTTTCAATTTTTTTCTTCTCTCTCTTACTTAATCTAAATCCGCCTTAACAATAGTTGGGATTTAGAATACTTAAGATATTTCACTCAAGAAGCACTTGAAATCTCTAAAATTTACTTCCACAGCGCAACTCATCAACAAACTTCTCTATGACATAAACAAAGAGGTCACATTTCGGTCATGCTGAGTTAAGTGCAATTTCAAAGAACATAAACTTTACCCATATTTACTTAACGAACAGATGGAGTTGGTATGTTCCAGGTGTTTACTACATAGTTGATATAGGTAAATGTTATTAAAAAATGCACAATTTGCGACATATAAGTTTTCGAACACATTTTAAATTGGCGAGAAAATGAAAGGATAAATATATTTTGGCGCTCTTTTGTTGTTTGTGATAACATCAAAGATCACTAGATCAATATTTTATGAATTTCTTCCGTTCTTGTAGAACTTACAAGTTTATCAGTATGCTTAAGTTCAAGTTGTTTAAAAGGTATATTTATTTTTACAAAACTTATCTGTTTGACTTTGATAAATATGTGATAATACAGAAAAATGACGAAAGCCTATCTTTAAATGCATAGGTTAAGGAGCTAAGCTTTTTATTATATATCTAAAGAAATAGAGAGTATATTCACATTTTAAAATTAAAATGTCTAACTGTTCTATGAAGGTTCTGCCATGATATTTTATTTTATAACCGTCGTTGAACAGCCGACCCAATTTTTTGGGTTTACGACAACTAGTGTTCAGCTCCTTAACCTTGTAATTTTGAACCCAATCCAGAAGACAAGGAAACTCCTGGACCAAATATTGGGAGAAACTTGCCTTCGTGGAGGACTTTTTGATGGAACTAACCAAAACATTCAAAAAGAAAGAAGTAGTTCAATGTAAGACGTAAGGAACTTGAACTGCACAGTGGGTGAAAAATAAGAAAGATGTCATTGCGTTAGGACTACTAAAAAATCAAATTTCTTGTTTATGGTAAGCCGTGCTGAGGCCTTCTTTTCTAGTATGTGTTGAACGAACCCACGTTTACGTTACATAGAAAAGAAAGCCACGAAAACCTCCCACGGTTAGTCTGACGGCAAGGGTACTCTAACCTATGTCTCATCCACCACTGAGGATATTTTACGTCAGTACTGTAGTCGGTGCGAGGCGGGTGCAGAATTCGTATCGACCGGCCATCGCTGGGATTTGAATCCGGTTCACCTGATTGGAAGGCTAACGCTCTAACCCGTGAGCCACCACGGTTCCTCTGTCATAATATGAACAGTTTTTAGAAAGTAATAGGCTATTTTTATAATTGTTACTTATATGAGTACGTTACAGTTACTTATGACTTACAAATCAGGCTTAGTCTATCATTAACCAGTGCCCTCTACATGAATTTTGAAAATAATGCAAAGGCTAAATATGTATGGGGAAAGAAAAAAAACAGATTTATGAAAATGAAAAGCTTCTGTGATCTAATTTTTAACTTCTGATAAGTTACTTCAATGTTGTGCATATCAGGGCTAATAAAAATATGCCAAGATTGAGAATTAAGGCTGTTTTTCGAAGGCTAAGTCGTAATATGAGTCGTAATATGCTCTTTTTGCGAATAATATGCCATTTTTATAACTGCTGTGAGTTTGCAACTGTTACTCATGACTGTTAGATCAAGTCCAGCCTGTCTAAAGCCAGCGCTTATAATGAGAATGGCACAAAACGTCAATATGGAGAAAAGCCACAGTTTTGTAAAAATGAGAAGCGTTTGTGGTCTAATTTTTTAATATTTAAAAACTTACTCCGATTCTGCTTTTCTTGGGCTCATAAAAATTTGCAAAAACTGAGAATAATTTAATGATTTTGATGATTTTCATTTAGGTGGAAAAATGTCGCCAAATTGGCAATTTTTAAAAATTTTTTGAAAAATTTAAGTTATTTGTCTGTTCTAAAAAACCCAGATGATTCTTCACGTCCAAATTATATACACAGTTTAAAAACATCGCATTGCTTCAAGTGTAAGGAACTTAACTATAGCTTTTCTTTTTATATTCCTTGGCGACAGAGCTTCGAAAAACAGCGTTCACATTTCACCTAAGAGAAATCTCGCCAACTTGGCTGTAAAAATTTAATAATTTTAAAAATATTTTAGTTTTTTGCCCGATCTAGAGCCTACTATAATTTACCTTGCCAAGATGGCATACATAGCTTAAAATTATAGCTTTAAAGTATAGCTTAAGTGCGACTGCGTGAGGCTTTTTACCCATTGATCAAATGGGTGTTGTTCTGGGTACTTTCACGTCAGAACATATCTCTCTCCCAGAACATATCTCAGACATATCAGAATATATCTCAGAACACTATCCGACTACCTTTTCGTCAAATGCAAACCTTTAATCATTACTATGACTAGGACAACCTGCTGACATGATTTTTTAGTGCTTTTGTAAATTACGCTTCTTGCCAATAATTTTTTAAAATTTAAAAATAATACTTAATTATAACATACTTAAATAGAATGCAACATTTGCACCAAATAATTGTCAAGTGTAAGCCAATATTCTGTAAAATTTTTTGGGAGCTGTATTTGGAAACGTAAGAAAAATTTCCGATTTGTACAAAATTAAAATAATACTAGAAATTTTTTAGGTAGTTTTTGTACTTTTTTCCTTTTGCCGAAAGAGCATCTTAATAGAAAAATCTCACCAAAATTGGCAATTTTTTAAAAAGCTAATATATATATTTAAAAAAAGTATATAGGCTATTTATCTGTTTTTATGTCCTTGACAATTCTTTTCTGCTAAGTATCAATCTGTATAGTTTCAAATTAAAGCTGTGTTTAGAGTTGAAGGCCCTCCAATAATGGCTTTTTTTTATTTTCTTTGGAGAAAGGAACTTAGAAAAACACGATAAAGAACAACTGATCACTTTGAATATATTATTTTATGGAAGCAAACAATCACGCTTAGAAACTTCTCTTTACAAATTCCGAGAAGTCGTTGCTTTGATTATACCGAACTAGATCTACCATCCATCAGAAATGTCCATTCAATCTAGAATTAAAGCACGAATTATTTCACCATTAAAGAAACAATTGAATTTCAAGTACATACGTTTTGTAAAACGCATTCATTTTGTAATATATGCGAGCAGGGGTGCCGGTTACGGGTACAGTGTGACTGTCAACAATTATGAAAAGAACGAATTTCACTTTAAAATTGCAGGGGGGAGGGTTAAAGCTGAGATTTAAGCTAATAGGGTCGAAATTTCGCAAAAGCAGGAAGTGGTCTAAATACGTAGTTTAGTGAAGTTGATACCGGAATCAACTTGTAGAGAATTTATTCTTTATATTTTAGTTGCGCCATTTTTTTTCTTCTTTCTGATTGTATTGTTTTGTTGAGTTGGAAGCACTACATATCTTAAATGTTAACAATGGGTGCGACAGGTATTTCTTTTTTTTTATTTTATTAAGTGGCCCGAATTTTGTGACTCATGGGGCACTTAAAATGACCCCGACCTTCTATATTATTTTTTTTTCTCTTCTTTTTTTGCCTACGCGGAAGGTAGAGACACGAAAACTATTTGTATTTGTTTCAGCAAAAATTTTATGATGCCATCGCGGTAAATTGAAAAGAAAAATAGATTTTGCTCGTTATTTTTGCTTCCTATTATTACTTATGGTTAGAAGTTTCATACGTAACAACGTCTTGCAATTCGTACAAAAGCGATCTTTGATCCGGAGGACGACGTGATTTACGACCCTTTCAAAATATTAATTGTATGTCTTGCATTAAATTTAACCCTTTGCGGATGCTACACTTACAGGCGCCTTAAAGTACCGCCTTGGAGGCCTGATTTAACCCCCACATGGCCCCTTATTACAAAGGTTCCCATACAAGATATATAAAATGTAACTTAACAATAAACATCACGTGAAAATTAGTAGATGCATACATAACCCATTTGTGTTCTAAGTTCTTTTTAGGGCTGGTACTTTAATACGTCATAAGTTCTGGGACTATTGGTAATTTCTTCAGCTCCTTGTAAGCAAAAAATATGAGAATACTCTTCTAATATGTTTACGTATAAGCTTCTGTGTTTTTGAGCAATAATAATAATAAAGAATTTTTATGACTGGAAATAGCGCTTGTAAAATTCTTGCATTTATATAATTAATTTCATTAAAATATTATTTACTTGAATTTAGTTTATCTCACGCTGTTGTGTGGTAAAGGATAACAGGCTGTAGACCAATTGTGTTATACGTTCTAATGACGTTCTAAGAGTCTTGCTGACAATTCCTACCGTTAGAATTATTTTTGAAATATACATATTAGGAAAACTTTTGTGACACCCGTTTTAAAAAAATAGCACCATCTTTTGATACATTTTTTATAAAGATTTTTTCCCCAAGTTTAACTACGTATTTTTATTCAAACATTATTTATTTTATTTAAAAAAATTTTTTTATATTTAAATTTTCTTGTTTATTTATTTTTTTCTTGACTCTAAAGGAAATTGAAAAATTTTTGCACGCAACTATGAAATTTGTTTAGCCAAAAATAATTCTATAAAAAATATAACTTTTAGTAAATATTCATTACTTTTTATTATTTATTTTAATAATGATGGAAAAAATTTTGAGGTGTAATGTATGCAATTTTTTTCAGCATTTTAAAGTATGTATTTTTGTATGGCAAAATGCAAAATTTGAACGGAATCGGTTGAATGGTTCCTGAGAAGTCAAATTTTATAAAAATACAGCTTCTTTAAAATTCAATTTCTCAGGAACTATTCGACCGATTGAGCTCAAATTGTGCATTTTGCCATGTAAAATTACGTCCTTTAAAATGATGTAAAATTTTTTATTCCTTACCAGTTAAATTTTTTTCCCTAAATAAAAAATAATAACTATTCACTGAAAGTTTTTGTGGAATTATCTTTGGCTAAACAAATTTCATAGCTGTTCAAAAAATTTTTTTTAGTTCAATTAAAAAGTTTTCTGCATA
The DNA here is from genome assembly GCF_043381705.1 of Parasteatoda tepidariorum. Lineage (NCBI taxonomy): Eukaryota > Metazoa > Arthropoda > Arachnida > Araneae > Theridiidae > Parasteatoda > Parasteatoda tepidariorum. The sequence goes on along the minus strand of NC_092206.1, from coordinate 88,433,522 downwards.
TAGTGAAATACGGAAAAAATGAAATAAACATTAAGGGGTTCGAACTTTGGACCGCCTTCCTGACAAAACTGTGGGGACCCTATTTCCCAGATTGCTGCTATTGCCTATATTTTGGGGATTAGAAATCCAAATTCCTCAACAACAAAAAAGGTATGTTTATTCAGAGAAAACATGTTTCTGTGTCTGATTTCCTAACTTAAAATATCGTCTGCACTGATCAATTAGTATATTAGAGGTCATCCCCTCGAACCTTTAAGATTGAGTCTAAGAACGTAAAAATCCTATCATTCGATCAAAAATTACTGTGGGGGGGGGGACACGTTTTGCTCATTGTACATTCTTATTATACACACAGTACAGCACACATTTAATATTTGATAAGAATTTTCTTTTTAACTCTCAATTAACTTAAAATGTAGGATCTGTAAACAAGAGTTTAGCTATAAAGCTATATAAATTCCTTATTTTTTAATATCTTTATTGATTAATAAAGATAGGACTTTTAGCCCTGTCATTGATTTAAATTTTGACTTCGAAAAAAAAAAAAGTATTACCTCGATGAAATGAAATGTTGATAACGCTCTTATCTATTCAGTAGAATGTTTTAATCCCACGAGGCGGCATTTGTTTAATTTCACTTTCACTTCATCACTGAGTAATGTGCAAAAATAAATAAATACAAAATTGTCCGTGGAAGGCCAGAGGGTTGATTTGTCAATAGGAAGAATTGAGGTTCGATTCCCAGTGGACCTTACCGATGGTTGGTTCTGCTGACCACGTGGCTGATACCATCCCGTTAGCCGCGGAACTGTAGAATATTTACCTTTATCATCCACCTGGCCTACAACGGGTTGTAGTGGAAATATTAATGTTTTTTTAAATTATTACTGGGCTCAAAAACACGCATTTAAGAAACTTTCAATTGGCGACCAGCGATGATGAATCTAAGTTCATCTCTAAAAAGTTGCATTAGTTACATTTCTTTACGAAAATTCAAAAAAATATCCTTGTTTCTTATAATTATTTATTTGAAAATGACAATAAAATAGAGAGTCTATTTATCATTAGACAGCATAAATTGCAATAAACAAAGAAATCATTCAAGTATAATTTGCGTACAGCTTGTTTTTGCTGACAATAGGGAAAATGTGTAAACAATGTCTACATACGACGAAAAAATTTTCATATCGGACAAAACAAATAAATAAATAAATCTTATAAATTACAAAATTTAAATTTTGAAAGAAAAAAAAATCTTACTTAAGCATCGAGAGCAAAGGTGAGATTTGTTTACTTTGATAATAAAAAAAACCTTTTGATGTAGAATTTTTATTAAGCATATTTTTCATAGTTTTTACCTTATTTTGAGTTAACTTAGGTCAAAATTAGTGAAAAAATTTTATATTTAGCATTTTTATAATTTATGGTTTTGAAATATACAGAATGAAACACCGAAATCTTTTTCTGCATAAAAGGCACAATCTTCCAAACGCTGCTCACTTCCAAACAATAATTTTTCAAACTTATTTGCAGTTACATAGAAAGAGAAACACTTATTCATAATTGCTTCTTTAATTTAGAAAATAATTCTTGAAAATTTTTCGAAGTGAATTTTTAAATTGAATGATTTCAAACTACTCTTTTTGTATTTTAGCACAAATACAATTCCGATAATCTAACAGATTTTTTTAGTAACTATTAGATTGATTTTTATATTTAAAAAAAAAATACCAGAATATATTTTTGCTTGTAATTAGAGCGTAAGAGAAAAATATACTTATATAAAAATATAATGATAGAAAAAATATAACGCATAAAATATTAAAAAATCAAAATAATAATTGCTTATGCAAGAGATTAAGATCATTTTAGCAGTCAAAAAAATCTCTTGTAAATAAAATTACTTTTTTAAAAAATTCATGCGTAAACCTAGGAAAGAGGAGTTAGAAATTTGCTTCAGGGGGAAGAAGTTCAAAATCACACTCCCAAAAATTATTACATTTGAATGACCGCCAAGTATGTAAATTTTACCTTGCTCCTAATATTGAATTGTTACTCTCAATAAGATTTCATATCATTATTAATTTAAAAGAAATACTACATGCAATCAACATAACGATTGCGAGGGGAAAAAAAATAGGTGCAAAGGTATTTTCTATTAAAAAAAGAAGAATAAATGTAAAGGTACTTTTTATTAAAAAAAAAAGATGTTTGTCAATGAATAAATAACTAGAATTGCGAAAAGCTATTTAAGGCGTTAGTTCAGAGTAAAATATGAAAAATGTGTCAAGATTCCTACCTTTTAGTCAAAGAATTAAGTATTGTATTTAGTCAAAATGGCCTTCATTTATTTTATTTCTAATCAGCCTACTTACGATAAAAATCCACTAAAACTTCGACAGTTTCAAGATTTTATTCCTGACACATGACCTGAATGATATTTCACAAAAAAACAACCTAAACACTATGCAGAAACCAGCGGGAGAATGAGAACACATTAGCATAGATTTCTAAAGGGCGAACAAACAAGGGTCGATTCGATTGTTCGACAAAAGCAATTGATATTATTCTTAGAATGCAAGAGAATTGTCTAAGAATATTTTATCGATCGTTTTCTGGAATCTCAAATCTGTCTCAAAATGAAGGAAAATCAATAAGAGTGAATTATAGTCATTAAATTCCCATAACGGAAATTCCTCATGGAATTGCGAAGAAGGGAAATAATTTTTTTATTCTTTAGAACATGTGATGTATATTCCAATACTTCTAAAGGAGTTCAAATATAACATACATATTACACATGAAAAACTTATGGCACTGTAGTTTGGGCACTTATGGCAGTTTGGGGCACTGTAATGATTAGCCACATTTTTGAATTGTTTAGGAGAGCTTTTTGGATGAAAAACATCACACTATTTCCGTATAGACATTAAGATGCTGTTAACTAGAGGAATATGAGAAGACCTCTGAAGTATCTAGTTGGTAATAATACTAAGGAAGAGTTTAATGTAAAACTACCATATGTAATAAGTGAATTATATTTTACAGAATAGTTTAGGACTTTATAAAAAGTGGTCGTACAATTATGGCGACATATGTTTTACTAAAGATAGGTTAGAATTTAGACCTTTGGAGCTTCAAAATTAAGTATCAAGCTGGTAATAATACTAAGGAAGAGTTTAATGTAAAACTACTTGTAATAAATGAAGCTTATCACTACATGAATTATATTTTATACAATGGTTTAGGACTTTATGAAAAGTGGTCGTACAATTATGGCGACATATGTTTTACTCAAGATAGGGATTAATTTACTCATTTTTAGATCTTTGGAATTTCAAAATTAGCTCTTTGGATATGATTTTTTTTCTATTACTAATGCTGTTTATATTATTAGAATAAATATTTTAAAAAATACAATTGAAGAAATGTGACACTTAAGAAAACAGTGGGAAAACAGTTAAGAAAAAATGCTCCTAAACGGAATACTTCGAAAATGCTGTTCTAACTTTTTAACAATAATTCATGCAAGCAAAATTTTCCATTTTTTCATATTTACAAATATTTCTTGACATCAATGACATCTCTCTTTAATCAAGACATCTCTCTTTAATCAAGACATCTCTCTTTAATCAAGTTCGTTATTCGCAGTTTGTTGTTTTGCTCTGCAAATGATATTTTAACATTGCCATTATTTATTTAGTATATTTCTCCTAAGTAGTACTTACACCAAGAAAAATTTCTAAAGTTTTGTTGGCAATAAGTAGGCTTAAGATTCTGTACTTAACACACTGTAAAAAAGAAAATAAATAATGAAAAACTACCGTACATGGTAAACATATACAAGGAATTTTTTTATGTACAAATTTCTTTTTTTTCTTCTTTTTTTTATAAATGCAAAACTTTAAAAACATTTTAACCGGATAAATGGATCATAGGCACTTTGGGTGCATCATTCTTGAAATCCATTTTTACCATAAAATACTATGCCGTACAGTAATATTTATTTAGAGTGATTTAGTGATTTTATAGTATCTATTACTGTAAAAATTATGGTATATCAGGAATTTCTCTTCCTTAACGGTTTCCTATAAAAACGGATTTTACTGTGAAAATTGGGGGTAATTTTTAACGTAATTTCGTACAGCGTAGAGGGCTTTGTGCTTAACACATACTCTAAGTTAACCCATCTTTTAAACCCATTTCTTTTTCGAAACCGAAAGATAAGTTAAGAAAACTATAAAGGATTTTCTATACTGTTCTTTTGTGTGGGTTTTTTATTGTTTCATAACGTCTGAGTCTATACGAGTGTATTAATATTTTGTTTAATGTTTCAGGTAAAATACGTTGTAGTGCGTACTATGTTGTTTAAGATTAGTCTTGATTTTTTTTAAAAATTTAATCATTAAGTATAATGTTGAAAAGACCAGCATGTAACAGAAGCTTTTACTATGGGATAAACAATTAAAATACTTATTACGGCTTAAGGAAAAAAAAGAAACACGGTTTTGTCATTTTTAAGAAACAAAATAACATAAAATTGCTGAAAATTTATTCATTGTCTCGTTTATTTTGTCTTGTTTCAAGATTTAAAGACTATTGTAATCTTTAATCTTTCTATTGAACTTATTTTTCTTTTCCGTTTGAGAATTACTTTCAATATCTAATTTCTTAAATTAGTGCTAAAAATGGTGACACTTCAAGGTTATAAATATAAATTATATGGTTTAAGAGTTCCTTCCTCTCCCCCACCCATTAACGCCTCTATGAAAAACAACCTCATATCTTAACAACCTGCTTCGCAACTTCCTAGAAGTGTGCATTTTATTTCTAGGAAGTTTGATTTTATTTTTGATGGATTTTACTTTTTTTAGGAAATTTACTTTCATTTTTAGTATGGCATCGTATTCAAAAACAAGTTTAGGATTTAAGTCAGAAAACGTTTGAGTAATAAAATTGAAAATAAGTTTAGTATTAAGTCAGAAAACGTTTGATTTTTTTTTTCTAGACATAAGAATAGATTTTTCTTTTCTTAATAATTTTCCTTATTTACTTTCGTTTTTTTTTTATAATAATTATAATAACGATAATAATTCTAAGAAAATAACAGTGCACAAAAAATAAATAAGTACCGACCATAAATACAGACTCGAGCCGACCGCAGTGCTGACGTAATATATCCTCAGTGGTAGACGGATCAAGGGTTAGAGTCCCCTTGCCAGCAGGTTAACAGTGAGAGGTTTTCGTGGTTTTCCTCTCCGTGTAACGCAAATGCTCGTTAGTTCTATCAAAAAGCCCCCCACGAAAGCAAATTTCACCCAGTACTAGATCCAGGTGTTCCCTTGTCTTCTGGATTAGGTTCAAAATTACAAGTCCACGGAGTTGAACATTGCTAGTCGTAAACTCGAAATTGGGTCGGATGTTCTACGACGGTTATAAAATGTAAAAAACTCATAACTGTGTTGCTTTAATTTAAAAAAAAAAGTTCGTAGAAACTATCCAGCACTATGTCAAGGATATATATTTTGCATTGTGGTTAAAGATATTTACTTACTGTTTGACACATTATTAACGGCAAATAAGTTATATTTATTTTAATATGCAAGGTATTAGTTTTCAGATTATCTGCACGTGTAAGTCATAATTGGATACCTGCCAATGACGTCACCGTTGGTATAGCCTGGCATTTGTCGAATCAGAAGCCAATCAGGTTCGATATGCATGCTTGATGTCGCTTACAGGTATCCAATTAAAATCACATGGTTAGGAACAATCATTTAAATTTTTCTAGAGTTGCAAGTACCCCAATTTTTGTTGATTATGATTTATGTATGATAAATGAGGAAAAAAAAATCAAATAAATTGCACCGCAATATCGGAAAAGAAAAATTAAATTTATGAAATGAAAACGCGTTTATAATTTAAATGCAATTTATTAAAGTTGTTTTAACTACTGGCATAACTCTTTTAGTCGACTATTGAATTTGTAGAAATACTTCGTTAAGTAATTTTAACTAACATGTGCTCTCTTGAACATTAGCGAAAATTTATTTTTTAGAGAAATTTTTGTTCCAAAAAAATGTGTTGTATAGAAATTTGTAAAATTTTTTATTTAAATTTAAAAAAGAAAATTTATTTATTATTAATTTTAAGTTCAATTCTAAGAAAAGGCTCATAAAATAAAGTCATTTTCTAAGGGAAACTGTAGGCATTACCGAACCCTGTAACATCCAAAATCCCGCGCTAAGCATTCGCCAAATGTGATAAAATCGTAAATTTGGGGAAACAAATTGCATTTTGGCGAAAATATTGGCGAACGATTTTTTCTACCAACAAGAAAAATATAGATTCCCCCTCTCCTGAAAATTAAGTCAATATGAATTTTTTATGAACAAATCTTGTACTTTTTATTCGATTACAGTAATTTCCGATAGATACGGCGAATAACTAATTAGAATTATATTAAATCCCGATAACACGATATTATATAAGCATTAAAAATACAGATTCACTGTTGTTCATTGCCGGAACACGCAATTTCGAGAGACGAAACACTTTTGTTTTTTAGGTTTTACTAAAACTTACTTTTGTTTTTAGGCTTTACTACAACTTACTTTTGTTTTTAGGTTAACACTAGGTTTGTTTCAATAAAGCAGATTTATCCTCGATGCATATTATCCTTCTACTATTTTTGCAGAAAATATGTTATCTCATCACAATACTATCGTGCAATTAAAAAATTAACGAAAGCGACAAAAAAATTAAAAATTGAGATTTTTATGTATTTGGCATCTTTATATTGTAAGCTACAAATTTAATTTTTTTTTTTTTCTTGCAAAATTTTTTTTTGTTTTAACAGTTTTTTTTAAATTCCATTTTAGCGTTCATAGCATTAGCAATAGAAGGATAACAGTTGTCAAGCTATTTTTCTCGGAATCAATCGTAAATCACTTACGTTATTTTTTTTTTTTTTTTTTTTTTTTTTTTTTNTATTTTTTTTTTTTTTTTTTTTTTTAATTGCACTGCCAAATAGCATATTGTTTGCGAAAATAAACTTATTGTAGAGTTTAAATATTAAAATGGTTGCTAAAATAAGAAACTTTAACTTAGATTTTATCTTTATAGATTACAACTTTTCAATGATAGGTATAGTATAATCACCTGCACTCGTCTGCAATGAATGCGATAAACTCACTGCCAAATTTTGATAAAATAAAACTCTGCGAGTAGTACATAAATCGGAATAAAACAGAATTAAATGATTCAAATAACTTATATTTTATAGCTATTATTCTTAATGATTACACCACGACAGTAAAAAATAAGAGAGGCAGTCAAAATTCTTTTATTAAAAATGTAATATATAATTTATGTATTACATTTAAAATTATATATATATTACATTAAATACTTTATTTAAAATGTAATATATATACATATAAAAATAGTCGGAATCTTAAAAAAAAATTTAAAAAAACACCAAATGATACTTTAAGTCTATCCTTATATTACTGTTCTAGTCTAAGAAGAACTCCAAACTATTCTTATTTATTTTCTCAAATACGATAAAACATCTACATTTTTTATCCTATCTCCCATTCATTGCTCAATTACTTCTCTTGAACTGCTAAACGACTCTTGATTTTAATTTGCATTTTATAAAATAATTCGATTTATAGTAAATTTATATTTAGATTTGAAGTTTTCTATGGAAAAAAAAAATTAATCATAAAAAATCGTAAAGATTAGTTGGCAAAGAGTTTTGAAATTTGGCTATTACTTTTGATATTTGGCTAATTTACTGGCAAATAATTTGAACTTCTTAGCGCGGGTCATGAATATATTAGTATTACTTTCCAGGATACTGCCAAGTCTCATTAAAATAAGAAATTAAAAAAATATGTCCTAATCGTCATGATTGAGTCCTCTAGATTGCAACAATATTTCATGTAATACTTATTTTCGTAATCCTCATTCTACTCAACAAATAATAATTACAATTTCAAGTTTGATTTCGCAATTCAAGCTACAAAGAAAACCGCCTTTTTATTTCTTAATGGGTAACTCTGCCATATTAATTTAACTTTCACATTTAAAGTGTAATAACCAAACGAGAATAAAAAAAGAAGAGAAAATAATTATCACTCTCAGACGATTTTTTCCCCATTTGATTCCTTGGAACAATTGCATGTACGGACAAGTCCAATGCCACCTCATCGTGAAAGAATACAGTTCTGTGTCCTACGCATTTAAAGAACGTTCTATTCCACTTAGAATAAAAAAAACAAGAAGAAGAGATGAATATCTTTTCCCGCGAAAACTGAAAACGATGGCAAAGGTGCGGTGATCGGAGCATGTTGGAGAGTGACGCACTACAGGTAAAGGAGCCTTGGGTAAACGACACACTCCAAGGCCAAGGTTATGCCTTATGACACGTGATCTTTTCCGCCGCAGATCTAAAAAGGGAGAATCGACGTCGGAGTATTTTTTTTTTTTAGTTTCTTGTTTAATAGATCACGTATACGACCTTTTTCCTTGTCGTACTGTGGCGGTGACAATATTTTTTATTTTTTTTTGTTCTTTTCTTTTGTTTTGGTTTCTGCTCGGAGTCTGAGCGGAACTTTTTATTTACCAACAGAGAGGGATAAAATTAGTTCCGCGGGGGAAATCGGAAATTGCAGGTTCCGAAATCGAAAGAAATTTGAAAGTTCTTGTTTAAACTGTAAATTTGAAACTACGAGTGACATATTCACATGGGATGGACCGAAGGGCAGAATTAAGAAGTTCGGAAGCTGTAAATCCAATAGAACCTGTTTCAAATTTCACTTTCATTCTTTAAGTGTACTCATACTTCTATTTAATAAAACTTGTTTATTCTAAGATAAATGCCATGCAAAAAATAATTTTTTAATAATTATTTATACGTTTTTAGGTCTTTTTAAAATACGTAATTTAGAATGACGAAATACGAAGTTTGAACGAAATCAGTCAAATAGTTTGAAAAAAAAAAATTTAAATTCTTAACATACGAAAGGAGTTTTGTTTATATCGTTTTCAGATTGTGCACTAAAATAAAATTTAAAAATTCGACTTTTTTAAAGTTCTGTGATTCAGAAAGTATTAGTCAGATTTCTCTTAAATTTCGTAATTTATTGCAGAGCTTGAAGTTGTGTAAAATTTTGCTTACAAAATCTTTTCGACTATTTCGGAATAAATTCATAAAATGTCATAAATAATTTTTGAAATTATTTTTTGCGTTGAATTATTTTTGGATAAATAAGTTTTACAATTGTGTGCAAAAAAAAAGCTCCCGAGATAAGGTGATTAATCATCTCAAGTGCAATTTAAAGTGATAATGCAATAATTGTATTAAGGCCTCAAACTTTCGATCGTCCTCATAACTAAACTGTTGGGGCAAAATTTTCTAGATTGCGGCTACACCCCATAGTTTGATGATAAAAAATATGTTTTCTCAGAGAAAGAGCGTTTTTGTGTCCGATTTCATAAATTAATTTATATTTATTGGTCTTTTTAACCCTTTGAACTATTTATTAATTTTGCCTTTTAGTACGTGAAAATTGTATTATTTAACAAAAGTTATTTGGCATTATTTTTTTTGGGGGGGGGGGGGGGCTNTGGGGGGGGGGGGAGGCTCATGTTTAGGATGCCCTTCCTCTCCCGGCCGAACTAAACTGTTGAAAGGGTGGAGACGGGGAGAGGAAATTTTAAATAAGGTTTTAATCCTTTTCGTTTAATTTTTACAAATAAACTGACCATAGATGTTTACACTATTTGGCACTATCCTTCGAAGCATATAAAGTACAAGATTTTCTATTATTTTTTTTTGATAAAATTATGCCAACACAATTCAGCATTTTTGGAATATATTTAAATAGTTAACATTTATTATTTTTTAGATTTGTGTTAAGTAGTTTTATTTTTATGCTATTAACGATAAAGGAAATTTCTTAGCTCCACCCATATCGCTTTTCCTCTACTTAAGCTGCAATAAAATTAGATTTTAAAAAAGAATCTAAGAACTGATAAACGTGTAGTTTTAAATTACTTACTCAAAGCCACAAATCCCATCATTTCATCGCTTAAAAGTTTTCTAAGTTCTAATCCTATTGCAAAAAAAAAAAAAAAAGAAAAAAAAAAAGAAGAAAACTCTGAAATTTTTGTTTTAGATCGTATTTGAGACAAGAAATTTGAAAGTAAAACTATTTAAAAAATTATTGAAGAGGCATATTTATTTAAACGTAATTAATTTTCAATGAAGTGTAATGAACTAATTTCTTGAATTAATATCTCATTAAATTTCTAAAAAATTTTATGTATAGTTTTCACAAACACTTATTTTTTTTTTATCATCGATAAGCAAATGAAATATTTAAAATAAAAAAGTTCATTTTAAGATTTAAAAAGATCCGATGTTCTAATCTTTTGATCAACGGAAAAAGGAAGTATCTTTAAAAATATATATATATATTTATTTGATATAAAATTAAAATTGAAACTTCTAAATCTTCAAATTGATTACTTGTGACATTTTAGTTTAATTTAAAACGAAGTTTTTTGTAATTTTCATATTACTGAGAACATTTTAGAGATTCTAAGGTGCTACTCTTTTTTTTTCTCTGAAGATAATTATATCATACTGTCGCTTCAATGCTTTTGAAAAGAAATTTCCTAATGTAAAAAAAAAAAAACACTGAATGTAATTCAATAATGAAATGTATAGAATTTTTAACATGACGTTGCACATGAGTTAGTAACAATCATACTGAATCAGACGATATATAAAAAAAGAATTTTCTCGAAGCATGTCATTCAACGTAACATTTAATTAAACCTTTCTAACATATGCCGTGCGGTGTAGCTTCGAAAAGAAATTCCACAATGCAATAATTACTCTGAATAGATTCTGACGAATCTTTGAGATTGTCAGCAGCATGCGTCACGTGTAACACCCTTTTTTAATATTTCTGGTTAGCAACTGGCAACGCAATTCGCGAACCGCATCATGCAGACGATTTAATTCCCTGTTACTACAGACTGCGGACACGGCATTGATTATATTTTTTGTTCTTTTCGCTTTTCCCCAGCCTCTTCAATTCCTTTTTAATACATCACATAAATTCGAAAACTTTTCTCGCGTGCGAAACGAAGTTCTGTTTTAGCGATCGACAAGTTTAGATCACGCAAAATGCAAAAAAAAGAAAAGATTTTTTCGGCAATGAAGCGTGTGTTTTTCGACGAATGATTCGGTGTTGTGAATCATTGGATTGACCGGCCTCACACGATGATGAGTTGACCACAAAACAACGTGCCGCATTTATTAGGTAGGGACAAAACACTTTTGAAGGTTATGGCCAATATTAAGTAACAGCTGCGACCAATCATTTCTTCCATCAAATTTTTTTCTTTTTTGAAAAATCGCACCAAACCGTCTATTTTTATTTTCGATTTTCACAAGGACAGGATGCTGTTAACCGAGAAAATTATATTTATTTTCTGAATGGTACCGTCACTCAAAGCTTAGGACAACTTAGCAATCACAATCGTATTTTTTATAAATACAACTAACTTACATTCCCGCAACAGCCCGTTGTGGGCCAGGGGGTTAAGGTGGTTAAGACTCCACAATTTCTTGACCAACGACATGATTGTGACAATGTGGACAGCTTCAAGCCATCACTGGGGATCGAACTCCAGTTCTTCACAGTGACAGCGCAGTGCCTTAACCACTGAAGCATCTGGCACAACTTGTATTGAAATATGCTAAAATTTACTCTAAAGGAATATGCTTAACTCTAATTGTGCAAAAATGTGCAGAAATCAGCTGATATGGATAAAATTAAGTTATACAGAAATGCATGGGTTAAACTTCAACCGAAATGTGTAAAAATTAAGTAGTTAATAAATATGCAAAGCATCAGCTTTTTAAAAAAAATGGGATAAAATAAATTTTTTTTGGAAATAAAATTCAATGAAAATATTTGCGTAATTAATTTACGTTAAATTAATTTAGGCTAAATTAATTTACATTAATAATTTACGTAAGCGTGGTTTTGGCAATTTCGTACTCCCTCAACCATTTTATCTGTAAAAATAAACAAAATACAACTCCGTCCCTTGCTTGCTAACATAAGAAAATCACAACACTTGTTTCCTGTAGTAATTTAATTTTAGGATAAAATTCATTGAAAACTTTGCATAAATAAAATTGAAGTTGAAGTTCACTTTTACAAAATTTTGAGTACCTTCAGAAATCACTTGTGTTTCCTTTCTAAACTCTTGACCTCTAAATCTCTTAGAAGGGATTTTTTTCTGAATTTTTTTTCCTCCTGAATTTAACTTTTATTTGAAATTCGGAAATTTTATAGACATCCTCCTGCCGTCAAACTGTGGGAACTTTTCGTGGTTTCGTCTCCATGTAACGCAAATGCGAGTTAGTTAGTTCCACCAAAAAGTCCTCCACTGAGGCAAAATTTATTCCAATAATTGATCCTGGAGTTCCCTTGTCTTCTGGATTGGGTTCAAAATTACAAGGCTATGGAGTTATCAGTACTAAACCCAAACTTGGGTCGGCTGTTCAACGACGGTTATAAAATGAAATTTTTAAATATTCGAATTCCACACCCGACTCGCACCGACCACAGTGGTTACGCAAAATATCTTTGGTAGACAGATAATGAATTCGAGCACTTTCCCCGTCGGTGTAACTGTGAAGGGTTTTTGTGAATTGCCTCTCCATATAACGCAAATACGTGTTATTTCCATCAAAAAGTCAGTCCCAATAAATGAGGGAAGAGTTCGCTTGCCTTTTGGGTAGGGTTCAAAATTACAAGGCTGCGGTATGGAACATTGGTAGGCCTAAACTCAAAATTGGATCGGCTGATCAAACAATGCTCTAAAATAAAATGAAGTTTTTTAATATTATATTTCTGAAGAAAAAAACTATCACATTGATTTTATATATGCAGCGTCATTATATATCTCTAAAAAAAGTCCTTATCAGTAGCTTGAAGGATTCTTCTCGTGACGACGCTGCATCCGTTAGCCGCAGGTAACCGCCTACGTCTGTTTACTTTCCAAATGAAAATCAAATTATCGACGAATTCCTCCTCCTCTTGCATAGCCCGCATAGAAATTAAGCTGCAATCACGACATCCATTTCCCGTTGGTGGGGAAAAAATACACGCACAATTCTTCGAATTAAGCATGAGAGATAAGATCTGTAAATAGATATATTTCAATATGATTATATAATAAATTAAATAAATTAAAATTCTGTGTAATAAATATGCTAATATTTACCGATTTCAAAGCTGTCGAATGTAAAATGTATACTAAATAGGTTTCGTTAAATTCGAAATCGTTTGGGATTGTAAACGTACTTGTTCTCAGTACAATACGAAAATAATTAAGTAAGGAGAAAGAAAACAGCCTGAGTAACTTATGTTTGTGTTGGTCCGGGAACTGACCTCATGTCAAATAGGTCTTGGGTTTGAATCCCTGACAAGGCATGGGTGTTTCCTTCCTTCTCTCAAGGATGATTGTGAGCCTAAATATTTAAGTCTTTATAAATTTAAATCACTGATATTTCAAAACATGAAATTCTAAATAAATTGTAAGCAGCATACTTTAAATGAATAATTATGTATAAGTTTACTTTTATCTCTAATCACATTTATTATTCTATCAGAAAAAATAAGGGAGATGCTGAGTATAAATTCTAGTTCTAATATTTGTAAATAAAATAGACAAGAATTTTCATACGTAAATGAGATCGATGATTTCTTGAAACTTCTAGATCTTGAATTCCCGGAAACTTCTGGATCGCAGTTAGCGAAAAATCTGGATATCCGGACTTTTTCCGGAGCACAATCATCTCTGTTATCTTCTTTGTAGTATCTGTCCTTGTTACTGTAAGAGCAACGATGGCCCACCTAGTATGGTGCCCTTGAAAGAGTGGCCAACAAATCTGCCTTACTGATACCTCAATGACGAGTGTCAATCTGGTGGCCAGTGGAAGAAAAAGAAAAAAAAAAAAAAAACTTACGTTTGTTTATACGGATTACACTGGAAAAAAAAAATTTTTTTTTTCTTCATTCATACAGATACTTGATTTTGCATTATCTGGGTTTGGGTATTTCAAATCTGAAATTAGTTTTGCTCTTATAAGGCTATCGATTTTTTTTCAAGTGCTATTTTTAGTCTATATTTTTTGTGGAACTATAGATACAAGTTTAAGAACGTTATTTATAACAGGTGGTCGACCAACTTCAAAGGGGAGTACTAGCACATCATCAATATTTAAATTGAATGAATGCCAGGAAATATCGTCATACGCAGTTAGGGGGCTTCCCTATTATGACCTGTTCAGAAACACAAGAAGAAACAGTTCATAATAGGGAGACGTTGCTGGCGAGTTTGGGTTCCTATGCAATTTTAATCCCGATGATGTGCTGTAACTCCCCTTCAAGTTTGTCGCGACAATTGGGAGACCTCCTCTTATAGATGACGTTCTAAAACTTAAAATTTTCTATGAAAAATAGACTAACAATTTAAAAAAAAAGAGAAAAAAAAGCAATTCTTGGTGAGAGAAACCGACGGCAGATTTGATATCAGCGATAAGAAAGATCTACATAAAAATCTCATGAAACAGGGGAGAGAAAAAAGTTTTTTAGTGTTATTATGCACTAGGACTCGAGCAACTAGGATGAGCAGATCTAGAGCTTTATCACTCATATAATGAACCTGACATCATTAACTTTATTAAACGTCAAGGAATGAAATGGGCAGGCCACATTATCAGAATGGACGAAGACCGTTCCTCAAAAAGAGTTTTCAATGGCAGACCAGTTGGCACATGAAAAAGAGGCAGGCCGAATTTGAGATAGATAGTGGCCTATAGGTCTTAACCTTTTGATCTTAAACCTTTTGGTCTTAAAAACTGAAAATTTTAAAACCCAAGCAAAAAAGAGGTTAGCCTGGAAAAAAGTTCTTGAGAAGGCCAAGGCTCACCCTGGGCTATCGAACCATTGATGATGATGAATAATGAAAAACATTTCAATGGCAAGGCGTATAAATTTTTACTGATTAATAATGTAAGCCCATCTTTTATAAATTTCTTAAAATTTTATTTAATAAAATTTTTCTATGTCTAGTAATATTCCCGTAGAGAAACTTTGAGTAGGTCAAATAAATTTTTTTTAAAATTTTTTCATCATCATATAAATGAAAATAAAATTATCTTTTTTAATAAAATGATAAGTTGCCATACTTTGATGGAATGTTTTCTATATCGGTAGGTAAAAAAATATCAGACGATATTTTATTCCATTTACTTATCGTCTGTCTTGAGTCTAGGACAGAAAATACTTTCCATCTTTCTTACCTGGTTTTACCTTGAGTAGTCTAGACTTGCATCGCTATTACTTTATCCAAAATAATATTGTAAACATTATTTAGTTTACGGTTTTGTTGTAAAGCAAATGGGACCATTTTTTTCTCATTAGTTTTTTTTTTTTTTCCTTAAAAGGTTAAAAGAGTTAATTTGTGTGTTGATTGCTTGACTTTTAGTGTAAGTGAGATTTTGAATTGTTTGTTTATCAATTTTGTAATTTTGTGTTTATTATCAGTTTAGAATGCAAACTTTACTACGAAAATTATAATTTTTATTGTTTTTTTTTATTATAAATGTTATTTTTTATTTAAAATATTTGTATCTTTTTACTTAATTATTTGTAATAATAACTAGTATGCCTACTTAAACTTACTAACTATTTTTATTATAAATGTTATTTTTTATTTAAAATATTTGTATCTTTTTATTTAATTATTTGTAATAATAACTAGTATGCCTACTTAAACTTTTATAGTTTAAACTTACTTGTATGAATAAGTATATGATTGTATGAATGAGTTCAAAGATATTTAATTTCTATCAATAATTACTTTTAAAGGATAAATTAAAAAAAAAATAAAACTTTCTTTCTTCAAAAGTTTTAAGTTGAACGTTTTAATAGTGCAATGAAGATTTTACTTCAATAAAAGCGTTTTATTCAGTTTTGAAATTAAAATTTGTAACGTAAAAGTTTCATAAAATTAAAAAAATTTTGATAAAATTAAAGAAATTTCAAAAAAGGAAATTGTTTAGAATGAACACTATTAGAGAAATAATAATACTAATAAAGCAAAACCAATTCCACGGGAATCAGAATAAATAACAAAATTTTTGAAGATCGATTTTTGTAGTTTTTCTGAAAAACATCTTAAAGAGTGGTCATGAAAACTTTTAAACGATCAAAATTTTTTTAAAAATATTCTTTAAAAAAAATAAAATACATGAACAATTGTAAAACGTAATATAAACGGAAGAAATTATTGAAAACGGATTCAATAATTGGTTTCCTTAAAAAAAGAAACCAAGAAACCTTTAAGCATGAAAGATATCATTATTTTTATTTATGACAGAACGGATATCATTTTTAAAATTGTATATCATCTTCCATTAAACTCTTATCAGGAAATAGTTAATTCTAATAAATTTTAAGATGAAAAGAAGAATTTTTTTTCTTTTCTTGTGAGGCAGATGGCTTGCGAGATCACATTCTCAAAAGGTGTACTTAGACTGTTGCAATAGCCGATGGTAAACATCTGTTATCCAATTACATAAGATTTTCTGCGCAGCATTGAGACATTTTTTTTTTCCTTCTCAACATCGTCTTACTTAAAAAGGTTGTTAAATATTCAAGATATTTTTTTACGAGCTCTGTTTCTTACCTACTTTGTTTTCCTAATGAGTTTGCAGTTGAATAGTACGTTTTTAAATTTATTTCTACTTTTTTTTTAATAAGTTTTTTTTTTTTACTTTTCCGAATTGAAATATATTTTGATTTTAAGATTTTTTTTTTCTATTTCTTGTTTTATTTATTTATTTATTTTATTTTTTAAAATTTTTTTTAAAATTTCCAATGCCCACCTGTGTTAATATTTCAACAATTCAGGCATTTACAGGGCAGATTTGTTTACCACGTTTTCAGGAGCGCCATATTAGGTTGGCCAACGTTCTTCCCACAGTAAGGACAGATATTACAGGGAAGAAGAACATTGATGCAGTGTCCGGGATTCGAACCCAGAACTGATGCAAGGCCAGTTTCCTGACCCCTATACAGTCTGGTCGATTAGTGTTTTTAACCTGAAAACACTTTTTTTTGTTGATATTTTTCGATGTCTACATCACTAGAAATTTTGAACCGTATTGAAACACAATATCGTTCAAATTACTTCGTTTCACAACATTTTTAAGGTTGTTGTTAATGTACACGATTTTATGGTAAGGATCCAGGAGTTCTCTTGTCTTCTGGATTGGGCTCAAAATGACAAGGTCACGGAGCAGACTACATGACTATATCGGTAGTCGTAAACTCAAATTTGTGTCGGCTGTTCAACGATGGTTATAAAAGAAATAAGTGAGAGATAGAGCTCTCGTCTCCAATGAGGTGACTCGGGGTCGAATCCCAAAATTTCAGTACAGAAAAGAAAGTGAAATACTTTCTGTTAATTACTTTATTTCTCTTCATGAAATGAAAATGAGTTTTATTAGTTTTGTTAAACGTGGATATGTTTATCCAAAATGTTAATTGTCATTTGTTCATTCTAAATGACATCCTTTTTTTCTTCTTTTCTTTCGAGCATAACGAACAGAAATAATCTATCCGAATAAAAAAGGGTTATTTTTATACTCAAGTAAAAGAACGTAGAAAATGGCACGGAAAATAAACATAAAAGTTTTAAAAATGTCAGCTTTTTTTCACCATAAACAAGTGTCATCATCAATGCAAAACCACAGAAAAAAAATTGGAGAACTTTTGTTTTCTCTTTATTCTGTAACTAGGATATAATGGCTTGGGTAATCAAAACCCCAACAAACATTGGTGAAAAGATTTTCAAATCTACATTGAAAAGAAAAGTTATGGTCGAAACTACTAAAGCATGGTAAAATTTACCGTGTTTCTGTCTTCATAGGAGCAAACAAAAAGCACTTCAATTTTTATCGAAGCACTTTGGTAACGACTTCCTGGTAAAATTAACAGTAAAATTTAGTTTTATTGCCGTACTGTTTAGTACTAAATGTGGTAATATTTGGTAATTTCATCATGATTCCTTAGCATGACATAAAAACCATTTATTCCGTTAAATTCACTTTTCAGTTTTGTATTTTTAATTATATGTGAGGTAATAAGAACTGTAATTTTGAAAACCGGAATTTCAGTTAAACAATTACCATACGAACGGAAAGATTACCAAATGAATGTTTTAAATGCCGGATGTTTTCGTTTTATTGCCAGGATTTTTTTTCTTCGTGTATAAATTCTGAAGTATAATTAAATATGTTAACTTTTCTAGATAAACGGAATCAATCTAGATAAACGGGAATATGTTTGGCTGATTTCAGCTAGCGCCTCTGCTCATAAAGATATCATCTTTTACATGAATCTTACAGTGAGCAATCTTGCAACTCATAACGATAAAAGATGAGACGTGGTGGCTCAGAGGATAGAGCGTTCGCCTCACCAATGAGGTGAACCGGGTTCGAATCCCTGTGATGGCTGGTCGATACGAATTCCGAACTCGGCTCGCACCAACTACAGTGCTGACGTACTAACAGTAAGAGCTTTTCGTGCTTTTCCTCTCCATGTAATGCAAATGCGGCTTAGTTCCATCAAGAGAAGTCCTCCACGAAGGCAATTTTCTCCCGATACTTGATCCAGGAGTTCCCTTGTCTTCTGGATTGGGTTCAAAGTTACAAGGCTACGGGGTGGAACAATAGTAGTCGTCAGACCAAAACGTTGGGTCTGCTGTTCAACGACGTTATAAAATAAAATAAAATACCTCGGAGGGTACTGCTCCTGGAGTTCTCTTGTCTTCTGGTTTGAGCTCCAAATTATAATGCTACGGAGTGGAACATTGGTAGTCGTAAACTTAAATTTGTTTCCACTGTTCAACCACTGTTTTTCCACTGTCACATTATATATTATTTGGTTTAACGACGGTTATGAAATAAAATAAAACTCTATGCAAATCAGGCAAGACTACTTTTATGTTTAAACAAAATAGCATAGAAAAAAAAAGTTTCTAAAGAGGTAACAGTTTTGGAACTATGAACTATAAACAAATGTCGTTATTAATTCCTGGTTACTGCATGAAGATGACTAAGAGGAAGATCCACGTTCAGTTAAAATAACAATTTCTAAATTTTCCAAAACGGTTATCGATTTGGATAAACTTGCATATGTTTGCCTGGTTCAACTGTTTTCCATATTTAATGATATTCCGTCCTTCATGTAGTAATCTAGCAGAAAGGGGAACATTAGGTTCAACAACGGTAAATAAAAAAAAACTAGTATTTTTTTATTTTATTTTGAGATCAATAGCAAAATAAAACAAGCTTTGCATGTGTAACAGTAATTATAGTTGACCAAATAAAGAAAAGACAGAAAGCAAATAACTATTTTTCCTCAAAGAAAACGGAGCTCAGAGTTCATTTATTTCAGAACGTTTGCTTGTAACTACTAATTTTTGGACGAATGCAGCATCGAGAATGTATTTCTTAAAAGAAACTATTAAAACCTTTATTAATGATGAACGAATAAAAAAAAATAACACGCCTGCCACGGCAATGAAAGAGATTAAAATGATAAGGTTAATTTCTTCATGAGATTTACAGATTTTATTTCGCAAAACCATAATTTAGTTGGCATTAAACCCATTAACTTTGTCAAGATATCACCTGCAATTTCCGTGCGAACAATTGTTCTCAGTGTTGTATATCACAGATTTAGAAAAGAAGAAATTAAAAAAAGAAAAGGTTTATTGAATTTTTCTTTTTGTCTTGATTTCAAATGGCTGAAAATACATCCGTTTCAAGACTGAATCAAACCCTTTACTTCCGTATCGGGAACTACTCAATGTTTTTCACAGGTCAAAAGCTC
Organism: Parasteatoda tepidariorum; assembly: GCF_043381705.1. NCBI lineage: Eukaryota > Metazoa > Arthropoda > Arachnida > Araneae > Theridiidae > Parasteatoda > Parasteatoda tepidariorum. The sequence continues at coordinate 88,413,519 of NC_092206.1, read as the reverse complement.
AAGGAGTTCCACAAAAGTTGGTATTATTCTTTTTCCACCAAATGTGTTAACTTCGGTTTCACAATTTGTACTTTACTTTTTGAACTTAATGACATTTTAGCGGATGTTTCAGAATTTTCAGTTTTGGTTTTTTTTTAGTTGTCATGGCTTTGATTATCAGAGATGGGCGTCTCACAAATATCGGATTGCGATGAGGAAATGCGGTGCGTGAGGTAGGGGCCCCTTTTTGGGGACTGGTGCCCCACTTCGTGCTTGGGTACCTTTCCCAAGCGAGACTTAGTGTAGGCGGGGGGTCGAAAAGCGTTGTTTTTTTTCTTTATATCTTGCGCAGGAATGATCACTAATTGCAAGCTCCAGCTGAAAAATGTTTATTTTATTTCTCAATGAAAATTACCTTTGAGAAAAAATAAATAAAGGAATTAGTTTTGATGTTCAAGTTTTTTTCCCTCTTTGTTTAGCCTTGACCAGATTCAAAAGAGAACAGGAAATTGTTCTGCTTTACCTAAAGCTTAGAATTCTACCTCATTTCGCTCACACAAGATAATTCCTTTCCTTCGAAATAAAATGTTAGTGATATGTTATAAAATATAATAAGTAGTAAGTAATAAGAATCATTCTAAAAAATCAAAAAAAAAGGCTCTAAATGAACATTATGTTAAATATAAGAGAATATCCCTTTTGATCCCACTGTTTTTTGTTTTTTTTTCTTCCAAATCTGCCATGTGTGACTTTTTTTGATGAGCATTCTTATTTTGTCGATATAAAAACAAGAAGAAAACTGAAATGATGAGAATAAAATATTCAAATTAAAACTGGGTGATTAAACAAAGATTCAAGCGTTATGCCTCACATAAAAACAAAAAGAAAATTAAAATGATGACATTCATATTAAATCTGATACATTTAACAAATATTCAAAAAGTATGGGCCTTACATAAAAACAAGAAGAAAATTAAAATGATTCAAACATTCAAATTAAAACTGTACTTGCACATAAAGAAATGAATATTTCTGCATAATACATTTACACGAAATGCATTCGCACATTATATGTGCATAATACATTTACGCATAATGCATGTACACAGTACATTTGCATGAAAACAAGAAGAAAATTAAAATGATGACAATAAATCGTTCAAATTAAAGCTGATACATTTAACAAATATTCAAATTGTATGGCTGTACATTAAAATGAGAAGAATATTAAAATGATGAAAGTAAAACATTCAAATTAAAACTGACGCGTTTAACAAATACACTCTATAACAAAAAAATCGACGCACCAAGAAGCAATCATCCGATTGCTTTGAAATTTCGTACGCATGAATGTTTTGAACAGATCAGGCTGGAATGATACCGACTGGGGACGTATAATCTTTAGCGACGAATCCCGCTTCCAACTGTGTCCTGACGATCATCGAAGACGTGTTTGGAGACGCACAGGGCAGATGGGGGGATCCTGCCTTCACTATTGCACGCCACACCGGCCCTCAACAAGGCATTACTCAACAAGGCATTATGGTCTGGGGTGACATTTCCTTTGACAGCCGGACCCCTTTGATCGTCATTAGACGTACACTTTCTGCACAGCGGTACGTCGACGACATCCTGAGACCTGTTTTGCTACCGTTCCTTTTGCAGCGCCCTGGGCTGGTTTTTCAGCAGGACAATGCCAGACCACATACGGCACGTGTTGCTATGAACTGTCTGCAAGCTTGTCAAACTCTTCCTTGGCCTGCCAGATCACCAGATCTCTCTCCCATCGAGCATGTCTGGGATATGATGGGAAGGCGATTGCATCTGGCACGGAATGTTGATGACCTCGTTCGACAATTGGATCGAATTTGGCAGGAAATACAGCAAGAAACCATCCGGGAGCTTTATCGGTCTATGCCACGCCGTGTGGCCGCTTGTATCCAGGCTAGAGGCGGGTCAACACCTTATTGAACTTGTTACTGTAATTCTGCAATAAATTATTCAATTGTTCTGAAATTTTAATCATTTACTATTCTGTACATTGTCTTCCTATCCACCAATTTTTGTTTCAATCGGACAACTCCTTCTTGGTGCGTCGATTTTTTTTGTTATAGAGTGTATTTATGTTGTAAACTCTAACACAAAAAGAAAATTAAAATGATGAGGGAAAAAAACATGGTTTTTGTCAATAACAGGCTTCATTTAATTATCTAAGCTTAGTTCTTGATAAAAGTAGTAGGTAACTCTTAAGATTATGAACATGTTTTAAAGATTTCCGAATATCAAGTGGCAAGGCACGCGATTTTTAACTTTAAAATTTGTCAGTTGCACTTTGCGGTTTTTATAAGAAAATTTTGTTTCCCTTAATAAAAAAAACATAAATTATGCTTTGTACAACTTTCATTTTTCTTTACTCATTTTGAATAAATGGCACTCTCATTATTTTTTCAAAAAAAATTTTTTTTTTTGAGAAATGTTCATCATTTGCATAATAACCTCATCAGGACGTTTGTTTTTTTCATACTTTGCCTAAATAGCATTTGTCATTCTATAGAATGCCTAGGCATTATATACAATGCCTAAGGAAAATATGTAATACTTCTCATATTTAATACCTTGCCTAAAAACACCCGTCATTATATACAATACCAAGGCATTCTATAGAACGCCGGCGTTTCATACTTTGCCGGTAACACGTACATTAAATGCATTTTGCAATCCTAAATATTTTTATATTAAGTTCTTTAAAGTCAGTATATTTATCTAAATTTTGTCACATATTTATATATTATTTTATTATCACGAAATTATTTACATCACGATTATTATTTATATTATCAAGAAAACAAAATTAAAAAATTTAACCGAAAATCTAAGATGGTAGAAGTCACATTAATAGCACAAAAGATTGAAATTAAAGAGAGAAAAAATGTTTTACAAAAGCTATTTTCAGAGTAATCTTTCTATGCAATGAATAAACTTGAGTCAGACAAAGAAAAAGAAGAAGCAATAAATATAAATCTTTCCATAACATGTGTTTAAGGAATGGATTCATAGTGGAATAAAATATGAAATATTAGTCTTTAAAAAAAAAATCGAAAATAGAATCTATCGAAGAAATCCTGAACCGTAGATGGAATGGCGTTTAGAATGTCTTTGCAAAACCTTCTAGAATCTTAAAGGTTCGAGGGGGTGACCTCAAATATGCTAATTAATTAATTCAGTTGATATTTTAAGTTACGAAATATGACACAAAAATGTTCTTTGTCTGAACAAACATCTTTTTTTTTTCCTGACGAATTCCGATTTTCATTTCCGAAAATATAGGGGCTAACCGCAACTGGGAAATTTAGTCCCCATAGTTTGATCAGGAGAGAAATCGTTAAAATAGTTGCTGAAAAAATCAGATTTTATATATAAGACTTTTTTCTTAAATTCTATTTCGCAGAAACTATTTGACCGACTTCATTCAATTTTTTTTTTTATTTTGCCATACAAAGCTGCATTCTCTAATATGATTTTTAAAAAATTGTATACCTTACGTTTCAAAATTTTTCGACTTTTATTAAATAAAATAATAAAAAATATTGAATCTTATATTGAAGGTTATTTTTTGCATGGATAAGTCAATTTCATAATTGTGTGCAAATTTTTTTCAATTCGCTTCATAAAGTTCTCGAGATATGGTTGAAATACGCAAAATTAAAATTAACATTAAGGGGTCCAAACTTGTGACCGCACTCCTGACCAAGCTATGAAGACCCTATTTCCCAGATTGCGGCTCCCCCCATTATTTTGGGGGTCAAAAAACCGAATCCGTCGAGAAAAAGGTGTGTTTATTCAGAAAAAGTACGTTTCTGTGTCTGATTTCGTAACTTAAAAATATCGTCTGCACTCATTGTATGTTTGAGGTCACCGTCTAGAACCATTAGGATTGAATCCCAGAACGTGAAAACTCTATCATTAAATCGAAAATTATTCTGGCTGCTCCGATTTTTATTTATTTAATTTTTTTTGTGTGTGCATGTGCACTGTACATCAAGCACTGTTCTTCATCTAATTTAAATAATAAAATAAAAAGAAAATAAAGAGAGAAAAAAAAAACTTTTTTGTAGACTTTTTTTATTTTTTTTGTTCTAATCTCTTGAACACTCAAACGCACTCATCCGCTTTTAAAAGTGATTCGTCAACCAGCAGAATTGCAGAACTAAAACATAACTAACTAAATAAACGAATTAATTTATTTGCTTGCGTTCTAGCCTTCACATTTCACTCGGCGAGTGATTTCAGGGACAAGACCTTCTCATTTAACAACACCTGGACTCTTCGAGGACCATTTTCACATTTTGAAGATTTTTCCTTAAAAACAATTATTTATCGTCACGGAACATCGTATCGGATGGATGTCTATCATCCGTGATATGTCAAATAGAACAACGGACTGCTGGAGATTGATTCTCACCACAAAATTACTCGAATGTTCTCACTATTTTATTTTTCAACTCTGACAATAGAATGACGGAAGGTACAATTTTGTTCTATTACTATATTTCGTCATCGGCTTGTAAAAATTATTACTGCAACCTCAGAAGATTGCTAAAACGTACCATAATATCGATATCTTGCACCATAATATGTTACAAATTTGCTACAACCTTAATAAGGTGTCAAAATATACTAGAATATCGGTATATTAAATCAGAATATGGTACAAATTTTCTGCAACCTTAGAAGGTGTTAAAATGCCCCATAAGATCGGTATCATGAACCATAAAATGTACCATAATATCGATAACTGTTACAATAATATGGGACAAATTTGCTGCAACCTTAATAAGGTGTCAAAATATACTCTAATATCGGTACATTAAATCAGAATATGGTACAAATTTGCTGCAACCTTAGAATGTGTTAAAATGCCCCACAAGATCGGTATCTATAACCATAAAATGTACCATAATATCGATATCTGTTACCATAATATGTGACAAATTTGCTGCAACCTTAATAAGGTGTCAAAATATACTGTAATATCGGTATATTAAATCAGAATATGGTACAAATTTGCTGCAACCTTAGAATGTGTTAAAATGCCCCACAAGATCGGTATCTAGAACCATAAAATGTGCCATATTATCGATATCTTGTACCTTAATATGTGACAAGTTTGCAGCAACCTTAATAAGATGTCAAAATATACTGTAATATCAGTATATTAAATCAGAATATGGTACAAATTTGCTGCAACCTTAGAAGGTGTTAAAATGCCCCATAAGATCGGTATCTTGAACCATAAAATGGAACAAATTTTCTGCAGCTTTAGAAGGTGCTAAATGTACCATGATTTCGGTATCTTGAACCATTGTGTGGTACACATTTTCTGTAACCTTCGAAGGTTTTAAAAATGCACCATAAAGTTGGAATCTTGGACCATAATATGATATAAATTTGATGCAACCATAATAAGGTGTTAAAATGTACCTTTGACTCTCTTTGTTAAAGTTGAATTATAGAACCGTAGTTTGGCATTCATAGTATCGTGTCAATAAGTTCAAGAAATATGCCAAGGTGTTTCAATTTAGCACCATAAAAAGTTGCAGCAAATTCGAACGATTTCATGGTTTAACCTGCTGCAAAATTTCGAACAGCGTAGATGACGGATAACGATTAAATATCTACCTTTTTCTCACTTTTTTTTTTTAAATTTAGTAACCAATTTTCTTAGATAAAAATTTAAAAAAATGAGCATGCAGATAGAAAATAGCGATTGGAATTATTTTTTCGTTGTTGATAAATTGTAAAGAAGGAAAAGAAAATTAGTCGTAACTTTTTTGTTTCGTTAAATGTAATAAAACCCAAGCAAACCCGTTAATATAAAGTAAAAACAGTGATTTTCAAGCATCGATTGAATTTATAATTAATTTTCAAAATTTATTAAGAAACGGATGCATATTAATTTTTAAAATTGATGAAGAAAAATATTAATTTTCAAAATTTACGAAAAATTAGATCCAAATTAATTTTAAAAATCGACAAAGAAACGGATCCAAGTATATTTATTTAAATAATTGACCAGAAAATAAATACTTTAGTCATACGATTATCCAAAATATGAATTTTTCAAATATTAAGATTGCCAAAACGATAAATGAATAATTTTTCTTTCTTTTAATTTTTTTTAATTTTACAATTTACAGAATCACACTTTTTGTAAGGATATTATGTTGAACATATATTTAAAGACAATTATTAAATTAATTGCCCAGGAAATTAATACTTTAGTCTATCTATGAGAATATTCAAATTATGAATGTATCAAATTTTGAAATTGCCAAAACAATAAAAAAAAAATCTTTTTTTTTAAAAGTTTTACTATTATATATTTACAGAATCACACTTTATCAATTTATCCATACGTATAGATAAATAAATATATCAGAAAAATATAAATAAACATTTCAGAAATACATATAATCATCGAATTCAAAACCAACTGCACTAAAAATATATCCTAACAATTTTATGATTTATCATACAATAATTAACCAGCGTCAGGTGTAAACGTGTTTCGAAACAATCGCAATTAAACAATTCTTAAAATAATTGGCCAGGAAATGAATACTTTAGCCTGTGTATAAGAATGACTAAAATGTGAATGTATCAAATTTTAAAATCACCCAACAAATCTTTTGTTTTTTTTTCTGTTCTTTTTTTTGTTTTGTTTAAAAAAAAAGTTTTATTATTATATTTTTAAAGAATCATTTTTCATCAGTTTATCCATACGTAAATATAAATAAACATTTCAGAAATACATGTAATCATCGAATTTAAAACCACCTGCACTAAAAATATATCCTAACAATTTTATGATTTATCATACAAGAATTAGCCAACGTCAGTTGTAAACATGTTTCGAAACAATCACATCTATATATCTTTCTCAGTTCTCTTCGACATAAACTTTTTCTCAGATAATAGAAAAGTTATTAAACAACTCACGATACATAGGTATCGATATTCAACACTGTACACCAGATGGATATCGATCATAGAGCTCTCGGGGACATATATTTATGGACAGATTATTTCTCACTATAAATAATACGTCAATGACTTCATGAAAAATATCGACCTTGAAAAAGTTAAATGTCAAAACCTCCGGGAATAGTTGGTTTAAGGACTCCTGTAAAAAATAGAAACGTGATGCGCAGTTAGTATCAAAATACGGGATAACTTCGTTCTTAAATCACGTTTACGAGGAATGTGCGTTTTGGAGAATGAATTAAAGTTGAAATAAGCTGTTGCTTTGCTCGGAAAAAAAATGTATGATTAGTTTCTATTTAATACTACATTTATTCAGCGGGTTGCGTTTTCTTCGAAATTTCGTTTTGAAATTATTATACCACAACAATATGACGCTGCATAGGATATTTTTATAAATTGTCACTACTGTTTTTACAGTCCTAGTTGACCTGTATTCGAAATTAAAAATGTATTTTCAAGATTAATTGACGTTTAGATGCGGAATTTTTATTAAACATATTTTCATAATTTTGTAATAATTTAGGTCAAAATAAGTGTAAAATATTTTGTCCTGATTATGAAAAATAATTAGTTTAAAATTGTGAAAAAATATTTTGACCTAAAAATGATTTGACCTTTTACTAACCATTAATATTTCATGAATATGAAATACCGGTGTCTTTTTCTGCGTTAAAGGTAAATATTTTAAAACACGGCTCACTTCCAAACAATTATTTTTTTAAATATGCACTTACTTGCAGTTATTTAGATCTAAAAGAAACAGTTATTCATCGTTGAAATATCTTTTGTTTACAAAATCAATTACTGATACATTTTTGAATATGAAGGAAAAAAAATTGTGTTCGATCTAGTGTTTTCGGATTTTACATTTTAGTACAAATATAATTTCAATATTTTAACAGATTTTTTTAGTAACTATTAGACTGTTTTTTTATAATTTGAAAATATCAAAATATATTTTTGTTAGCAATTACAGCCTCAGAAAAAAATACGTATAAAAAGGACACCTGTGTCCTATCTGCGTCAAAGGGCTAATAATCATAATTTGTGTGAGAAAATTAATAATGAAAAAAAAATAGCTCTGTAAATTAGCACTCTCAATTGTTATACACACAAAATTTGGTAAATTAAACTCAACTGGTCTAGTTTTTCATTATTTTCCACTCAGCCTAATAGTTTTTAGGGATAATTCAATGAGCTCGATTCCCTTACAAAAAAATCATAATTTTTATAATGTACAGCTCACTATTTTTATGGATATGGTAATAAGATTTGCATCGTCTAGTTGCAATTTAGCTATTTCCACGAATTTTGGAATAACACTTTTTCAGTTTCTTTAAATTCTTAGTAAAACTCTCCATTAACTGTAAACAAGAAAACATGACACATAAATTTTGAAAGCTACGTTTGATATGTGTTTAAAAATTATGATCTGTAACAAAAATAGTACTTTTGATCCAGTTCTCCACAGAAACTTAGTTGTTATTTTGTTAAATATAAATTTGTGAATTGCATTTCCCCCTCCCCCCTCCTCAGCATCGACAACGGCCATGATGAAATTCGTGAAAACAGTGACTCTTAATTAGGGTTAAATAACAAAGTAGAAGCCTGTAAAAAGGAAGGATTTTTTTAAATGACAAGGGTTTGCAAGGATTTTGATTAATTTAATAAATTTTTTTAAATCTTATTGTACACATTTTAATCTTTATTTTATCATGTGACAAATACAAAAAATTAAAAAAAATCATCTCTTTTATAATACAATGTGTTTAACTTATTTTTTTTCAAATGATCCATAACTTGCTGTACTCGCGAGTTTTTTTTTAAAAAAAAAACTCCAATACCGTTTCGTTTTTCCGTTTTTGATTCCGTTTCGATTTTTTTTAAATTGCGTGAATGTGATTTTAGTTGCACTTAAGATATCTTTACAAAATAGTTAATTTCTTTTCACAAAATTACTGTGTTTTGATAAACAAATTTCAAAAAATTACGTATAATAAATTATCTTTTTGCCGATTACTCAAAAAATCCAACTAAAAAATCCCTTCAACGAAACCTATACTTATTGTGAACATAGTATCAAAATTTGAAGTAAATCGAATGAAAACTGTATTAGTAGTTAAGAGAAACATAGTTTCGAGTAAATTGCGTTTTGTCTTTTGTGATCCACATAAATCTATGAAATTTTGTAGCTAACTATAATGTATCGATACCAGGTCCATAAATATGTTTTTTTCCCCCATCATTTTCAATAGTCTCAAGTACTAGTATAACTTTTTCCTTACCGATCTACCATCATGTGTTTTTAGAAGTAACGGCCGAAATTTTATGGTCATCTTCATTTCGAGCATATTCTTCGGCTGCTGGGTCTATATTTATTTCCAATTGTTCCAAAACTGCCCTTTGCAACATTCGTTCAAAACTATTACAGCTAAATAAGTTGCAATTTCAACTCGTTATATTGAAAAGTACCATTCATTCTAGTCCTTACATAATGTAAACAAATTATTTTGATAAAATAATTAAAATGATAGTATTTTTAAAAATTCAAAAATTAGGCCACAAACATTTTTCACATTCTCGAAATTGTGGCTTTTCTCCATATTGGCGTTTTGCGCCATTTTCACTATAAGCATAGAGGGCGCTGGATAAAGATAGGCTAAACTTGACCAAACAGTCATGAGTAACTGTTGCAAACTCAGATCATTTATGAAAATTGCTTTAAAGTATCATTTTATGCGACTACGGGACATTTGAAAAACAGTCATTGGCTCAGCAACAAGCTTGAGCCAATGGCTAAGATACCGTGGGGAAATTTCTGAAACTTCGAGATGTCCAAAATATTTAGCACCCATTTGGGGTACTAAATGGTTAATTTTTTCACCCAAATTATTTGGCAATATCTAATTGGTATCAGCAGCTTTAGACGGTAGCAGTTATGAAAGTGAAGAAATCATTGATGATGCTGCCGCTGGGTTTGAAGTCTTATGACAAAATGTTTGAGGGTTTGGAAGATGTCACCACAAGATTCTAAATTTTTATATGATTTTTCGTAAGTCTTAAAATTCTTCATTTTTACATCATTGAGAAATGAATGTTTGATGAATTTTAACCCTTTGGCTACTTTAAATGTTTAAAAATTACTAATGGACATATGTATCCCACCATTAAGTACGGCCGGGACATATATGTCCCAGTCTCTAAATTGATAACCGCTTGTCAGAAAAATCCCAAATACTAAATTTGCCTTATTTGTGATCTATTTTGTCCTTTTGAATAATAAACGGGACAAAAAAAATCATTTTTTAAAATTCGTAATCAAAGGGTTAAGCCTGTTGTGCTGTGAAAAATTATTTATTCGTTGGTCACTTTCTTGAAGTCTAATACTATATAAGTATATATATATACTTACATTCTAACATTAAACTTCTTAATTCTTGTGCAATAAAATATTGTGAAACAAAACATTTTCGTCAACTTGTAATCCTAAAAGCTCAGCATTCATATAAAATTTAAAGAAATTTAAATTTTGATTTGTTGCAAAACTGAGGCACACCAAAGCAAACTACAAAAGCTTCAGCTATATCTAAAAACTAAAAAAAATGGCATACTGCTCTAATGCTTCTTCTAATAAAACATACCTTTCTAACGCTTCTAAATCCAAATAATTTTACTTATCATCTCATTTTAGCTAAATGTGTAAAAAATCAGGTTTCAATGAAATTTTATTTATTTATTTATATATTTTTGGAGTTGAGTAAAAATTTACAACAGAACAATACAATTTTTCCTAAGAACTTATGAGCCGGATCCAAATGAACCAATTACGTGTTTTAAGTTCCTGTTTTAGAACAATAGTGATAAATCCACTTTTCAATAAACCTGAATCTAATTTTGAAAAGAAAACAAATAAAAAAATTCCAAGCTGTAATCGAATCAATGCTCAATCTTTATAAACCAATGATCAAAAAAGCCTATCTCGAACTTTTCGAATATCCCGATTTCATGAATAAAAAAACATAATGAACATGCCATACATCATATTTTAAGATAATTGGTGCATGCACGTTGTAGTTTTAGCTTTTATTTTAGAACAAAATAACACAATTTAATTTTAGAATTAAATTAACACTCATAATAGAGTGTGTACTCATAATAGAGTGTTATTTTAAAATAATAAGATAAGCACAATTTTTGATGAATCTGATCCTAATTTTGCAAAGAAAACAAATAGAGAAATTCCAAGTTGTGATTAATCGAATTGAGTTTCGATCTTTATAAACCAATCATAAAAAAAAAACCCATCTCGAAATTCTAAGGCTTCTAATTTTGTGAATAATAACATGCCACGAATCATGTTTTAAGATAATTGCTGCATGTACGTTGCAGTTTTAGCTTTCATTTTAGAACAAAATATCACAATTTATTTTAGAATTAAATTAACAATTTTATTTTAGAATTAAATTAACACTCATAATAGAGTGTTATTTTAAAATAAGATAAGCACAATTTTTGATGAATCTGATCCAAATATTGCAAAGAAAACAAATAGAGAAATTCCAAGTTGTGATTAATCGAATTGAGTTTCGATCTTTATAAACCAATCATCAAAAAAACCCATCTCGAAATTCTGAGGCTTCTAATTTTGTGAATAATAACATGCCACGAATCATGTTTTAAGATAATTGGTGCATGTTCGTTGCAGTTTTAGCTTTATTGTCATCCCACTGAGTGAAATACATCTGAGCCACGCGATATCTTTCAACTCCTGATGGCTGTATGCCGATAATTTCTGATAAATTTCTCTTTACAACTTCGGAGAAGATGACAAAACAAAAAAAATAAAATTGTTTACATCTTTCACCATCCATCGATCCGTCGACGGTTTTAACAAAATGGGCCATTAGTTTTTTAGATATCAACATCTCTCGAAATATTCCTTTGGCAGATGGTTATTAAATGTCAGTTAAATCAGTTACGGTTCTGAGTCTCTATAGCTTGTCCTTTTAAATTCTACCCTTGATGGCTAGAAAAAAATGTACGCCATTTTGATTCATTGCTATGTTTTTTAGCTTTCACGTGATTTAAAATGGATTTAAGGATCATGCGTAATAAATTAAGTTTTCAACGTTGAAAGGACTTAATGGGGTATCTTTTATGAATGGATCAACAATAAAATTAAATTTATTTTTGCCAGAACTTTCCATTTTTAATAATTGCCACGAGTTTCTTATTTTTGTAAACAAGCGTTTGTTTTCGAAACCAGATCAAATTTACTTTTCTTCAAACCAAATTTTTTCAGAATTTTTTTAAAAAATTCAAAAGCCTATTTTTTAAATTATGGTGGCAGTTAAGCCCTACGTGTCTATTAAAATATAGAGTGTTCCGTATTTACCACTCTCTATATAGTAAAAGTTTGTTATAACGTTAATTTATAATAGCATAAGAAATTCTCGTTACAGAGAGTTCCGTTACAGAGAGTTCTCGTTACAGAATTCTCGAGTTCGTCGTACTAAGCTAATGCACTTATTTAGTGTTAAAATATCAATAAAAAGACAAAAAAAATTTAAATAGGCATTTTTACGTCTTTTTCTTTTATATTGATCAAACTATTTTGATTTGAAATATATATCAAGTGTTGACTGCTTGCGTCTACAGATTGTAATCCGAATTAAGTAACTCTATATTCTTTATAAAAGGCACAAATGCCTGTGACAGAAAGGCAGAAATATATTTTCCTTTTATTTTGATCACACTATTTTGATTTGAAATATATATCAAGAGTTGACTGCTTGCGTCTACAGATTGTAATCCGAATTAAGTAACTCTATATTCTTTATAAAAGACAGAAATACCTGCGACAGAAAGGCAGAAATATCTTTCGCTTTTATTTTGATCAAACTATTTTGAATTGAAATATATATCAAGAGTTGACTGCTTGCGTCTACAGATTGTAATCTGAATTACGTATCTCTGTATTCTTTATGAAAAGCATAAATGTTGAACGAAGCAGTTAGTTGAAAGAGGATTTTGAGTAACACCTCCATGCTTAATTAGACAATCAAACTGGTTATGATATATTTAATCCCGTCTACCTTACTCTTAATTCTGGTTATTTAAATTGCGTTTTTAATTTTTCTACCTTGCTTTCATACTAATTTCCTTTTCGACAAGAATTTTAAAAGCATATATTAAGAATGATCTTTATGGAACATCCTGTATGCTCCTCTCCCCTTTAATTTTTTTTTTGATTTTGAAAATTATCAGATCCCTAGAATAATAATGGCAGGTATACAAGCGTCTTTTTAAATATTGTGATTGCGTTTAAAAGTTATGAAATAATTCTGACTGTAAATGTTGTTCATTTCTGGCCAGTGGCCTCTAATGCTTCAAAATACAAAAATGCTTCAAAATATTAAAATGCTTCAAAATACTAAAATTCTTCAAAATACTAAGATGAAGATAATTATCAGTATTTTCCTTTCTTTTTTGTTTTACATTTCTAATTGTGATCTAACAATTTGTAAATTGAATGTAAAATAATTTGCATATGAAAATTAATATTTGTTTGGGCCCTTTCCCCCCCCCTTCTTTCGCTTTTATCTTATAGGAAAAATCACGCTAAATTGAAGATTTTAAAGTTTAATTCCTTTCTCAATTATTTGAATGTTTGTTAACTTTTCATCAAAATATTATGAAATTAAAACTTCTCTAAGTAAATAAGATTAACTTTAGAAAAGGAGAGAGAAAAATCATACTGGAAATTATCATCACCAGGGATTTTTGTAAATTTATTTTAATCAGCTTTAACTAATTAGATTAAGCTACACGAGAATTAGAAAGTTAGGGCTAACATTCCTTGACACAAAAAAAAAAAAACTCCACTAACAGCACATAAAAAAGAACACCATCTCATCTCCAAGCTAAGATTGCTACTAATTTAAAAAAAAGTCGTTGCGCACTCAAAATTCCAGATGGCTTTTTCAAAATGAATAAAAGAGAGAGATCGAACCATAAGTTAGTAAATAAATCTCTGTGTGTGTGCGAAAAACAAAAACAACACATTTCTAACAACTATTTCTCCATCTGGTCTTCCAATGATTCAACACATCCTATAAACAAGGCAGAGAAAATGAATAAATAATAGAAGACCAAAGGTGAGAATAAAAAATAAGAACGTTGAAGCAGATTCTATCTGCTGTTCTCTGTGTGTGTCGGATTATTTATCCGCAAATAGCCAAACGATAATTTTATTGCGGAAAGGAAGTGCGCAGGCCTATCAACATGTTTTTTTGGTGACTGTTTCTGGTCAGCGTTGCCTCGCACCGCTTATGAGATATATCCTCTGATATTATTTTTTATAGGATAATATTCTTTTCATCAAAGCTTAGATAGGGTGTAGACTGATGGAAGAACATATGCCCCGTCGGCTATCAGTTATTTTGAAATGAAATAACTGTAGTTGAATTAACTGATTAATGAAAAATTAACATACTTTACTCGCGAAGAATATAATTTTGACAAATAATAAATAAATGACATGCTCTAAGATTCACTGAGTACAACAACAATCACATGATAATATTGGTATTTTATTTTATTATATATTCATCGCCGTAACCTTGTAATTTTTGAAACCAGTCCAGAATACAAGGGAACTCCAATATCAAGTATTTGGAGAAATTTTGGCTTCGTGAAGAATTTTTTGATGAAACTAACCTGCATTTGCGTTACAAGTAGAGGATAACCATGAAAACCTTCCACGGTTAGTCTGACGGCAAGAGGACTCCGTGATCAGCCTACCACTGAGGATATTTCAAATCAGCATTGTGGCTGGTGCGAGCCGGGGAAGAAATTCATATCAATCAGCCATCGATTGGATTTGAAACGGTTCACCTTATTGGGAGGCAAGAGCTCTATCCCCTGAGCCACCACGCTCAAATAATGATATTTTATATCCGTCGTTGAACAGCCGACCCCCAATTTTGGGTTTACGACTACTAATGTACAAATCCGAAACCTTGAAATTTTGAACCAATCCAGAAGACAAAGAAACTCCTGGATCAGTACCCTCAAAGGTTTTGATTTGTTATGGGAACATGGAGGACTTTGCGACTCGACAGATTTAAAGTGCATCAGTCACCATTTACTACACGGGGAGTCTATGGCCAGCGGGGATCGAACCCACGATCGAGCCACTCTTGGACATGCACCCAGTGCCCTACCAACCAGGCTATCTCAGCCTAAATAATGATGTGTGAAAATGCTAAAATATCGTACTTTATTAGAATTAAAATGCTAGCAATAGAATATGTTTTATTTTATTTCATAACTGGTGTTGAACGGCTGACCCATTTTTTGGGTTTACATCTCTCAATGTTGAACTGCGAAGTTTTGCAACTTCCTGGATTAAGCATTAGGACAACGCTAGCCTTGGCGGAGGACTTTTATGGAGAGGTTACATGGAGAGGAAAACCACGAAAATATTTCGTGATTAGCCAGACGGCAAGGGGACCTCTTTGGATAAATGAGTTTTACAATTGTAAATTTAAATTTTTTGATTCTGGTTGGTACAGTACTCATTTATACAGAGTATAAATGATTTAAGTTCAGTTTTCTAGGTTTATTGAAAAAGAACCTTGAACCACTTTTTCCTAAGTTTCTTGAAGTCCACTTCGCGTTCTATTTTTACTGTGTATCCAAATTAATCCGGCCAGCAGACGACATTTGATCGCTTAAGTACACATAATCCTACACACATTTAAACTCAATTGGTGGCAGTCAGCGATCCGATGTTGTCAAAATATATCGACTGTAATCCGTTCGTTCGATTACACGCATTTGGAGAAGAACCATCTTAGCATTTAGAATAAAATCGAAGGTCAAGTACTTAGTTAATGATGCCGCAGTGAGAATAACCTTGTAGCAGAGCTATAATGGATTGTCCGATAATCATGAGCAAAAGAAAAGCTTTTTTTTTTACTCTTAATCTAGAATTAAAAATAAATTATACGTCGCTCTTTTATGGTGGTGATCCTCTACGTTTTATTTTTGTGAAGCGAACCGATTTTTCAAGGTTCGTAAAGTGTTAATTTTAAGATTTTATATGTTGCTGTTTTTTAATTCAAAAAACTGAAAATAAAAAAAATGAGGTTCGATTCTTTTTAGAAATAAATGGTGAACCAGAACTTTAAGTGGAGCCAATTAGCTGTACGGATGAAGCAGTTGATTTCATTGTAAAATTACGGTAACAAGTATGCCACTCAGGGTGCCGGTACTTCTTACCATAAAATCCATTTTAACCGGAAAATGTTACGGAACAAAAAATCTGGCGTACTGTAATTTTTTCAGTACGATTTCATTACTGTAAAATCACTGAATCACTTTAATTAAATAAATATTGCCATGAAATTTACAGCGTAATATAGTTTACCACAAAAACCATTTTACCGGAAAATGTTATGGAACAAAAATTCTGAGAAACAGTAAATTTTACAGTCACAGTTACTGTTAAAT
This sequence comes from Parasteatoda tepidariorum, assembly GCF_043381705.1. NCBI lineage: Eukaryota > Metazoa > Arthropoda > Arachnida > Araneae > Theridiidae > Parasteatoda > Parasteatoda tepidariorum. The sequence continues at coordinate 88,396,980 of NC_092206.1, read as the reverse complement.
CATTCAATCACACTGATTAAATAAATATTGCTGTGAAATTTACTGTATAATAGTTTAACGTAAAACCAATTTTAAACGGAAAATGTTACGGAACAAAAAGTCTGGAGTACTGTAATTTTTACAGTTTCAATTATCGTAAAATCACTGAATCACTCTAATTAAATTAATATTAGTGCAAAATTTACAGTGTAATATTTTACCGGAAAATGTTACAGAACAAAAAATCTGACATGCTGAAATTTTTACAGTAATATTTACCGGAAAAACACTAAATCACTGCAAATAAATATTGCTGAAAAGTGTGTAGTATAATATTTTGCGGTAAAAATGGATTGCGGTGATACTTTATACTGTAATTAAATTCTGTGCTTTTATTTTTGTTGTTGCTGTGTAGGCAACTAAACATTATTAGATAAGTAATTATTGTATTATGAATAAGTATTTTAATATTGATTCAAATGTGAGTTTACGTAAGGAGTCCCCCCCCCTCCCAAAACAAAGATTTTAATTTGATTAAACGAATTATCTATGGTTCGAATCAATCTATTCAGTTCATTTGAATAACTTGCGTTGATGCTTCAAATCAAAAATATTCATGAGTATTTTAATTTTTTGTTCTTTATAAATTTTTACTTGTATTAAAGTACAATAACGAGGTTAAATTCTTGCAGGAAGCAAACAATTAACTAAAAACACTAACGGAACTCAATAAGCTGGACAGGCGAAGCACCTGCCTCGCGTTAAGACAACATTGTCTTAGTTACAGTGTCTTAACACGGAATTGACCTTGTTGTAAAATTAAGGGGTCCCAAGTTCGAGAACTTTTTAAGCAAATTGAAATTTTTTTCACACAATTATAAAATATGTTTGTCCAAAGATAATTCCACGCAAAAAAACAAATTTTTGTAAATATCTATTATTTTTCATTATTTTAGTTAAAAATAATAGAAAAAAATTGAACAGTAAGGTGTGAAATTTTTTTGTATCATATTAAAGTTTGTAATTTTATATGGCAAAATACAAAATTTGTCTGAAATCGGTCGAATAGTTCCTGAGAAATCGAATTTTTTTAAAAAAAGTCATATTTTGAAAATTGATTTTTCAGGAACTATTCTACCGATTTCAGACAAATGGTGAATTTTTCTATTTAAAATTACTTACTTTAAAATTAATTATTTAAATTAATTCTTACATATTAAATATTTTAAAAAAATTCAGATAATTTCATTCGAAAATTTTTTTTATTACATCAAACTCTTCAACAGCTCGAAATTGAATGGGTAGTTAAATCAGGGTTCCCACGGGCCTTGAAAAGCGGTAACGAAAATAAAGCAAATTTCGATATTTTAATTTCCATGTAACCACCACTAAAAATTGGTTTTCCAAAGAAAGTATATATGCATGAAAATTCCAGCTTTGAAGCCATTTAACGATAAAATGATACATTTAAAATAAGAAATATATTCTAGTATTAACCTAAATTTACTACCACTGCTGAAACTTTTCAAGAACCGTGAGAACCCTGTAAATTCATGCATTTATTTATGTAGGTTTTTTTCGCTTTTCCTTTCCAGTGCCTTCCCCCCCCCCTCCGATTCTTTTTTTTATTTTATTTATTTCCAGTGTTCCATTTAGTTCGGTAAATTTTTTTCGAGTTTTTTTCTTCCGATACTTTTTTTTTGCTGTGTTCTTTTTTTCTGTAATTTTTTTCGAGCTTTACCTCAGGTATTTTTTTTTTTTGGACAATTATTTTTTTCCGTTCATTTTTATTTTATTTTTATTTCTTATTTTTTTAAAACTTTACTTTCGATTTATTTGTTGAACTTTTGGCTCTTTTTTTCCCCTTCTTTTTTTTCTTCCTTTTTTTGAAGTGCGCTTTTTTTCTGTATTCTTTTTGGGCTTACTCTTACGAATTTTTTTTTTCTGCAGTGCTCTTTTTTTTTATATTTCTTCGGGCTTTCTCTTCCGACATTTTTGTTTTGCAGTGCTCTTTTTTCCGTATTGTTTCGGGCTTTCTCTACCGACAAATTTTTTTGCAGTGCTCTTTTTTCTATATTTTGGGGGGCTTTCTCTTCCGACATTTTCGTTTTGCAGTGCTCTTTTGTCTGTATTGTTTCAGGCTTTCTCTTCCGACATTTTATTTTCATTTCTTTTTTTTTTCTCTCATTTTTTTCAAGCCTTTTCATCCAATATTTTTTTTTTTGCAGGGCTCTTTTTTCTATATTTTTTCGGGCTNGGCTTCCCCCCCCCCTCCGATTCTTATTTTTTTATTTATTTATTTCCAGTGTTCCATTTAGTTCGGTAAATTTTTTTCGAGTTTTTTTCTTCCGATACTTTTTTTTTGCTGTGTTCTTTTTTTCTGTAATTTTTTTCGAGCTTTACCTCAGGTATATTTTTTTTTTGGACAATTATTTTTTTTCGTTCATTTTTATTTTTCTTTTTATTTTTTTAAAACTTTACTTTCGATTTATTTGTTGAACTTTTAGCTCTTTTTTTTCCCTTCTTTTTTTTTCTTCCCTCCTTTTTTTTGAAGTGCGCTTTTTTTTCTGTATTCTTTTTGGGCTTACTCTTACGAAATTTTTTTTTGCAGTGCTCTTTTTTCTATATTTCTTCGGGCTTTCTCTTCCGACATTTTTGTTTTGCAGTGCTCTTTTGTCCGCATTGTTTCGGGCTTTCTCTACCGACAAATTTTTTTGCAGTGCTCTTTTTCCTATATTTTGGGAGCTTTCTCTTCCGACATTTTCGTTTTGCAGTGCTCTTTTGTCTGTATTGTATAAGGCTTTCTCTTCCGACATTTTATTTTCATTTCTTTTTTTTTCTCTAATTTTTTTCAAGCTTTTTCATCCAATATTTTTTTTTTTTTTGCAGCGCTCTTTTTTCTATATTTTTTCGGGCTTTCTCTCCGACATTTTTGTTTTACAGTGCTCTTTTTTCTGTATTGTTTCAGGCTTTCTCTTCCGATTTTTCTTTTTTTTTTTTGCAGTGCTCTTTTTTCTATATTTTTTCGGGCTTTCTCTTCCGACATTTTTGTTTCGCAGTACTCTTTTTTTCTGTATTGTTTCGGACTTTCTCTTCCGACATTTTATTTCCATTTCCTTTTTTCCTCTAATTTTTTTCAAGCTTTTTCATCCAATTTTTTTTTTTGCATCTCATTTTTTCGGAAATTCTTTTTAGATCTCTTTCCCTCGAAATTTTCTTGCAGAGCTCTTTTTTTTTTCTGCAATTTTTTGAGCTTTTGTTACAGATTTATTTTGTTACAGAATAATTTATTGCAGTGCTCTTTTTTCTCGGTAATTTTTTCGAGCTTTTTGTTGCAATATATTTTTTCCCAGTGCTCTTTCTTCCATTCATTATGCCGAGCAATCTCTCCCTACTAAATACGGTTTTGATATTGAAAGTTTTAGCCAGTGTAGTGTGGCGTTAAGTACTTTGTACTTATCAACCAGTCAAACCTCTTAGAAATAATTGATGAAGTTTTATAATCAACTTAACCATAGTTTTCCAAAGCCTGACATTCTTTGCTTTTTGTAATAGGCTAAAAATAGCAATAATTTTTTGATTAATTTTTTTCTCAGTTTTCCTAATCATTAATGCAATTTTATGTGTGATAGGAAAAGCACATTTACCGATAAATTTCGATAACGGTCGTCGTAAAACACGTTTTTGCGTTTAATGTTGCAATCTAACACTGATTCGAGTAATGAAGCAATAATAATAACAGAAAAAAATAATCTAAATTAATTCCATCAATAAAATCTTATCATTTACAAATAAAATTATCTACACAGAACACAAAAACGCACTCTATCTCTCTCTTTCTCTCTTTTTTTAATTCACAGTAATAAAAATTTTACTGATTTTTCTTCAAATCGTATTAACAGAATGTTCTTTCGGGGATTGGGGGCCCTTTGAGAAAAGCAAAATTTAGGTTAAGGCTACTTGTACAATTCAACATGTAAGCTTGGAAATTGCTGTCGTAACTATTTTTTATACTTCTGTTCCTTAACCTGTCACGTGATTTTCAGGGCTTACTGCAAAAGGAGATATACTTTAAGGTTACATGTTATTTTGAGTCCAAAGAAAATCCTTCGTTTCAATTCAAAAACTACTTTAAAAAATCAATAAAATAGCAAATATATTTTTCGCTTTATTTTTTTGTAGTAAGTATATTTTTCGTTTTTAATTAGTAGACTATACAGACTTTTAAGCAATAATGATAAAAATTGTACAATTGTACTTTTTTTTGGGTGGTTTATTTTACCCGAGTTTTGCATATTGTGAATTAAGCACATCATTAAAATTGGTGAACTCAAAGAGAGACAACATGGATAAAAACACCCCATTATTAATTAAGCGAATTAAATACCCATTTAATTGGGCCATTGTGTCAGAATTGTATGTAATTAAATTTTTATTTAGGTTAAATTAGTTAAAAAATAATTGATGTAGAAAGATTCATTTCAAAGCCACGGCAAGGAACTTTTCTCACTTAATACTATTTAACAAAATGTTTAGAACTCTTAAATAGTTCTAAATTTAAGTAATTACACTCATGCAATGTGATATGATGAACAAATAATTATTTTTAGTTATTTAAATTTATTTACTTAATCGTTTTTATTAATATTTTTAATAAAAAAAATTATTTATCCTCGAAAAACAATTATTAAGTGATACATTATTTATTACAATACCATATATTTCATATTTGTATTTACAATTAGGAATAATTTAACTTTGTATCCTAATGTGCTGAAATTTTTTTTTAATTTCGTTCGAATTAAATTCAGGTTTAATATTTAATTACATTAAATTAGTGTTCAAAGGCTCAAATCGAATCAGACGTTAAATTTATATAATAGTTAATAAGGTGCTCTTTTCCGGGTTCCCCCCCCCCTGTTTTTTGACCAGTAAGAACTAAGCGCATTATTAAAATTTATCTCATTTGATTTTTTTTTTTGCGAATTTTATTAAATTACCATAAAAGAAAAAAAAAAACTACTAGAGTTTGTATTTTCAAACATTTTGCAGAAAAAAAAAGCGAAAGTTTAAAACAGTAGTTTTAAGCAATAAAAGTTACCAACTTTTAACTCTTACGGACAAATGCATTTTTCTTAAAAGACTTTTATTTGAAAAACGCAATTTTTTGGTTTTGCTCACTTGGTTATTGAAACAAGAATTGAAGTGCATCCAAATAGAAATTTATAGTTATTTTTTTGTTCTATAAATTTAATAACACTAATAAACAATTCGCTTTTGTTATATGTTATGTTTGTTATATATCGCTTTTGTTTTGTTTGTCTTTATATTACAATTGATAATTGAAAAGTTAACTACAAGTACATTTTACTGAGAATGTATCAATAACACAGCGAAATGGGTTAAATTGGACCCAACTTGAAACCACAGGATCAGCAGGTCAAAGTTGAAGGTTATACGTCCCTTCTTCTACAGAAGGGGTTTTTGCCCTCAAAATATTTCCTTTCCCCTTGAAACTTGAAATGGGACTTTCCCTCAAGAAGTTATTCGCATAGGATAATTTAAAGATCAGTGAACCTAAAAAAGAAAAACACAGAGTAAAAAACATGTAAACATTACATGTGTTGCTGTCACAGAAACACAAAATGATCTTTGTTTTTGTTTTTGCCACACATTAAATGTAGTGTAATATTGTTAAGCTACAAAGAAAACAATCAAGCAGATTATTAGCTAATAATGTTGTTTTTTTATTTTTTATTTTACGCTTGATTCAAGAGTAGAGGGTGTAACACTTATGTTTATCAATTTATAAACATTAATATCTTATTATTTATGTTTAATGAGAGGAATTAGAAAGTAAAAGTGAATAATAACAATAATAAAAACTTTTCAAAATACATTATGGTTCTTAAAAAAACAAAACAAAAAAAAAACATACACACACACGAAAATCGATACCAAACTTTTAGCGAAGTAAAGACACAAGTAAAGTAAAGACAGATGGTAAATAACTCATTGTTTGAAGTAAAAATGTATAGAAATTCTATTGCCATGATTATTTTAAAATTGAAGTTGTAGCTAAAACAAGAAACTATCAAGCAAAATTAATCATAAATTTAAAAGCAAGCATTATTTCTTATATTTTTAAATCACTGTTTCGAATTAAGCTTAAAAAACTATTATTATTATTATTAAATTAAAATAAAGGTTAGCGTATGTTTCTTCTCTTCTCTCAAATAGAAATAAAATATTCATATGTAAATTGGGGGAATAGATTAGTTACTTTTCATTCCATAACATGCAGCTAATAAAAAAAAATTAATTATTTATAATAAAACCATGGGCTGGCACTAAAGGATCTTAATATTTAGACTCAATTAAATCATTCATTTCTTGCCAACAGAAATTCAAATAAACTAAATAATAATATTAATATTTTAATAGTAGCAATTTAGTCTCAGCATTTTTTCTCCTATTTTTGTAATATTTTACTTCAGAATTCAATTTAAGAATTAAGAAAAGTTATTTAAATCTAGTTGTTGCATAGCTAGCAACCCCTTAATTAATATCTTATAATGTAAAAGAAAAAAAAAGGGGGAAAGAAAAGGAAAGAAATGTGATTTCTCCTTCTGGCAAGTTGTGGTTGTGCTTTACGTAAGCGCTTAGCATGGTTTTGGTTAGTTTTTAACTGCCCTCAGTCAAACTTTTGAATGCGCAGAATACATGTAAATATTTGTCGAGCAAATATGGTAGCACACAATACCATACACACTTTCTCAAAGAGATATTCCATTAGATGGAGTGTGTACCATTTAAACGAAAAAATACTTGAGGACGACAGCTTCAATTTGTTCGAAATTTATTGCCCTATGTCATGCACACAACAAACACAATTAAAAAAGATTGACAGAAATAACCTTTCCCGAATGTGTGATATATTGACAACTCCCTCTGGGCTAGACAGCTTCGTCTACGCTGCGTAGGCACATTTGTTTACAAACAAGCAGAGCTATGACCTTGACCTGTATTTACAGAGCGCAGTTTTTCTTCCCTTCTTCGCCTACTTGTTGTTAGGATTAAATTAATCCGGTTCTTTTACTTGGCTATCAAAAAGATTCACTTTCTTCATTAATATGCAAAAGTAGTGCGGGATTTTATATGCGAAGACATCTGGTAATCTTTTATTGTGCTAATAAACTGGCGTAGAAAAAATAACTTTGTTGCTAAGCCTTTTTTTTCCCTTCTTTAGTTTAAAGCTTATGATATGTAATACTTAATTTTTTTGTGTTTTGTCATTATTTTCACGTTTTGAACTGGAAACTTTACCTTCGGTTTATAAAGTGTTTTTTTTTTTTTTCTTAAGTAACACGATTACACCTGAAATCTTAAGACAAGGTTGTAGGTTTGAGAAAATAAAAGTAGTTTTGTGTTAAGAATTTATTGAAAATTTTGCATTACAAATTATAATTATTTCTTTTTACGGTATATAGATAATTTAAATCAGTCGATAGTTAACTAACTTACTTAATTTTTAGTCGACAGAGTGAATTAAAATCTTTCTACTGTGCGTGGTAAAAAAATAAAGAAAAAAAATCTGACTGTATTTTCTTCTTTTTTGCTCAGTTTATGATTGGGACATAAGATTCGGATTTTATTTTTTTATTTATTTATTTTTTGTTGAGCTCACGTGTATAATTTTTTTATTTTATTTTACAACGAAAACGTCGTTCTCGGCTTATAAAATGTTTCTTAAAATAACAGAATTTATGATGAAATATGCACACAAAATAACAGCATGGAAAGTTAGTATAAATAAATGAAAAAAAAGATAACAAGCAAGACATTTTTCTGATATTTGCTTAAAAAATTACAATTATTTCTTTTCGCAATTTGTGTATTTTAATACGTCAATAATGAACAGACTAGCTTTTTTTTTCAAGTTCAAAATTATGAGCTCTAAATAAACAAAACGCGAGTAAGTAAAGCAAAAACATTTCTGCCACTATACCTTTAATTTTTAATTGTATAACTTATTTATTTAGCTTTTTTTCAGTCTTTATTTTACCCAGCCTTTCGATTTATAAAATTTTTGTTAAAGTAAGAAATTAGTAGACAAATAAATTGAATAAAATGTTTCTACTAGTAAATAATAAGTATAAAGAATATTTTTTTTAAAAATTTGTTGCAGTACTTACAATTATTTCTCTGTAATTTTTAATTAAAAATCAGACGTTGAATTTAATTTTAATTTAATTAAAAAAAAAATTTACTAAGACGAAATGTATTACACGGAAATCGGTCAATTAAATATTGAACTAATGTGGATAAAGCGCCGCGTTTTATCTCAGATATTGCGTTGAAGTTATTTATTGTTTCCTTTACTTCACCTTAAGCAAAATATGTGCCCTTAAAGTGCAGATTTAATCAAAAATCTGCAGTAATATGATGCAAATAACAACTACTCCGCCAATTATTTTGAAACTTCAGAAAAAGAAATTATTTACAAGTACCGTGACAGTTATTTATAAATTTAATCTGCTATTAAACTTATGAGTAACTATTGAGACGGAAATTAATACAAAAAAGGTACTTTTTTTAGATTCATTTCATTCAGAATATTCTCCTTTAATAATAATAATAATAATAATAATAAAATTAACATTAATCTTTTTTGCTATTCTGTTATTGGGGAAACCATATTCAAGATAAGTTCAATACCTGGCAAGAAAAGATCAAGAAAGCAATCTGTTTTGACTGTTGATTATCAATCAAAAATATTTGTAGGTAAAATATATGCGTTACAAATGACGAACTGAATTCATTAAATTGATGTAAAATTGAAGTCTATAATATTTACGTTATTATTTTTTATCATTATTAATTTTTTTTTATAATTTTCTTTTATCCTGAATGTTATAGTTTATTGAAGAAAGATATATTTTACCTGATGCACGTACTGTAAATATTGTACACAATCCTGTGTTTTTATTTTTTTCTTCACATTTTAGGTTTATATTGTTACTATTTTTTGTTTCTTATTTACAATTATTTTTTCATTTTTTTCAATTTTTGTTCCCTGCCTTGTAAACATTCCTCTTAGGTCTTAAGATTATTTTTCGAGGGCTTCTTCGTCACATGAAATGATGCTTTTTTACGAATAATATGCTATTTTCATAACTACTGTGAGTTCGTAACTCGTGACTGTTAGAACAAGTTTAGCCTAGCTAAGGCTACAGCTGTCAATGCTTATTCTAAAAATGGCGCAAAACGTCTATATAACGCGAAGTCCCAGTTTTGTCTAAATAAAAAACGTTTGGGGTCTACTTTTTAAATATTTAAAAACTTACTCCAATGCTGTATTTTCTGTGCTCAAAGAAATTTGCAAAAACTGAGAGTAAGGCAGTGATTTTGATAATTTTCTTCTAGAGGAAAAAAAAATATCGTCAAGTTGGCGTTTTTTATAAAAGTTTAATAACTTTTAAAACATTTAAGTTATTCGTCCGTTCTACAGCTCAGATAATACTTCACAATAAGATGATATAGATAGTTTAAAATCATCGTTTTGCTTCAAGTGTAAGGCACTTAAACTGTGGCTTTTTCAGTTTCTTTGGCGATAAAGCTTCGAAAATCCATATCCAATAATTCGGCCATTTATGATTGTCACATTTACACTTAATGTAATGTGACAATTTAATTATCTAATTTATCTAAGCCTTTAATTTTTCTTTAAACGTTATTCCTTTTTTTCAATTTAGCAATTTTTACTTTTAACTTTCTTGTTGACCTTTCTCATGGTCATTGCGATCATCGCACTTCCTGTGGGGAAAGTCAACTAGCCCCTCTATTCACGCCTTTCTTTTTCTTCCTTTAATTTTAGGGGGGCTAACTAACCAATCTCTTTCCTTTAAATTTCAAACTCTCCGCCTCTTTAAATTTAATTGGTCGTAATTTTTCTGGTTCTATACCAGTTAAGGAATTTTTAAGTCACTTTGAGGACATTCTCTCTTTCTCGAGCCTTCGGGCATGTTCTTTTTTTTTCCGAGATGCGGACTTCGGTCAGTATCGAGGGATTTCTTTTTTACTTTTTTTTAACCTTTATCTTAAATTAAATCCATTGCTGTAATCAATTTCTGAAAAATTTAAAATCAACAGTTTATACCTCTAATTTCTCTTTAACATTAAAAGTCCTCTCAAATTTAAGTTTTCTTTTCATATTTATTTTAACGATTAATTTACTCGTTCTTTTATATTTTACTTTTATGTATGACGCCTTCATTGTTTTAATTCTCTTATCACCCATTTCTAATAATCGCCATTCATGTGTAGTAATTGTAACGATCGATATTTGTTACTAAATAAAAATAATTTGTTAATAATTGAATGTGGTGCTGAAGTGCTTGTTTCCCCGTCTTCCTTTGATGTCTGTTTGTTTAATATGTCCTCATGTATGGTGAGTACCCTTTTATTATTGTTTTGGGCATTGTATTCTTGATAATATTGGAAACATCAATTTACCCCATTTATCTTAAATACTTATATCTGGATATAGCATGACTTTGTTTCTTTATCTTTTTATCCTTAATTATTTTTAGTTTCACCCTTATTCTAAATTCGGTGATACCAATTTATCCAATTTGTTCAAACCTCACACTTTGTGACCCTTTGGACCTATTGGGTTATTGTTATCCCACATTAGCATTGTACTACCACTTTCCTTAACGATCACATCCCCCCCCCCTTTAATTAAATTTAATTACCTTTTATACTTTTCGGCCTATAACTTTTTTTTATCATGACTATATCCAATTACTAGTACATATACCAAATATTTCAATCTATTAATTACAATTACACAAATAACTTTACTTTACTTTATTACGCACCAAATAATAATTTTATTCAACTCTTACAATGATGAAATTTCCTCCACCTTCGCCAATAGATTCAATCTTAATTACTAGACAAACATCTCCAGCTATTGTGTTTTATCTTAAATTCAGGACCTCCGTTGCTTAAAGCAACACTCCTCGTCCTTAATGAAGAAAAAATATCTAACAAAATAAGAGAAAAACGTAATAAAGAGGGTGAAAAAGTGAAAAGTTTAAAATAAATAGTGTAAAAAAAATATTCAGCCACGCCACAAGCTATTTAAGGGATAACCTAGCAACAACTTTGTCACCAACAACGGAAGGAATTTAATTTAAATTTTACATGAACAGAAGAATATTTGACAAAGTTTCACCGTACTTTTCAGAACGTTAACAATTTAAAATGAGGAAACAATATTTTTTTTTTCTCGATAAGGCTTGAAAATGCTAATGCAACTGCTAAAGGGGGGCTCAATGTCAGTAAATCAAGTAAAGAATGGAGTGCTAAAAAAATACACAAAAAGAGAAGGCAAGAAATATTTTATAAAGTTTATCTATTTGACTTTTATTTTATTCTAAACAGAAAACTTACTGAGAAGTTCGCGAAATAATTTAAGTAAAAATTTAAAAATTATAATTTTAATAAAAAAAAACTTATTTTGAATATTTTTATATTATATTATATATATATTTTATATTATATTTGAATATTACATTATAACTTATTTTATATATTTTTTTATACCTTATATTTTTTACACTTGCTTTCTAAATTTTTTATATATTTTTAAATTTTTTTTATCTCTTTCGGGAACTATTCGATCGACTTAAATTTAAATTTTGTGTATCAGCATAAGAAGTCTTATGCATAAGCAATCATATGTAAAAAATCACATTTTTTCGTACATTTTACCTGGAGCCTTTTCCCTTTTATTTATTAATGATTTATAGGTGATAAAAAGAGAAAGCTTAGTTTTTTTAATTATCAATTATCTTAAAAATTTGCTACCTTATATTTTATGGCAAACAGTATTTGTTTCATCATATTCTATTACCCTATTAAGCTGTGAATTAACGAGAAAAAAAGTACCGGGAAGAGGCATCAGAAAAAAGCACCTCATCAGCAGTTATGTATGTTAAATTTGCATAATTGCTGGTGCTTTTTTTCTTACAGGTACTTTTTTTCTGTCCACCCGAAGTCAACTTTTTATTATAGTTGTTGTATGTAAGTAGGCTTAATAAATGTTGGAAAGTTAATGTGTATTTGTCTATATAATACAAATACATTAATTTTAATTTATAATGAATACATATTAAAAGTTAATGTATTTGTATATACATTAACTTTTAATACTTTACATTATAAATATAAATGCAATGTTATAATGTATAATAGGTTGTTAAATTCGTATAATTATTAACGTTGTTGCTTTTTTTTTACAGTTACTTTCTTTTTTGTCCATCCGAAGTCAACTTTTTATTAAAGTTGTTGTATGTAAGTAGGCTTAATAAATGTTGGAAACTAAATACCTACTTATTATTTATTCTTACTTTCATTGATTTTAAATTCTGTGAAGGCACGGATATTAAATGATAAAAATTGGAAAAGAAAAAAAACGAAATTAATTAAAACATTAATATTATTTTTCATATGAATTGTTTATTATGGGAGTATTGTAAGAGATAAAACAGAAAAAACGAACAATTTTAATAAATGTTTTAAAACAATGTATTTTAAAATATAATTAAGCCATGCAATTGAAGGAACAACTTGCAAGTCGTTGTTATTTCAATTGCACGATAGAATACATGCTTAGTGTAAAAATTTACTGAATTATTTATGAAATGGTTCCCTAAATTTAGTTTTGTCTCGAGTTCAAAACAATTGAAAAGAACAGCAAACACTCAAGACTTGCCAATCAAAGTAAAAGACTGAAATTCAGATAAGATAACATTTTGAGTCACCCCTAATACAGGCCCCACCGTTCAAGACAAGAGGTTAAATTGCCCCCACTTACCTTTGACAAATTGGCAGCATAATTTGTCGTCTGCCCAATAGCATTTAAAAAGAAGAAGAAGAAAAAGATCGTTTGAAAATAGCTATCAAATTTAATCAGATCGTTTGACAGTTAAAGCGATTGCGAAGGTTTAGTTTTTTCGTAATTTATGCAAAAATAATTATTACAGTCGAAAGTTTATGAGTCATCTTTTTTTCATGCTGCAATTTAAATTAAAGATAATTTTAGCTTTGAAAAATTTGTCTTATAAAGGCACTATATTATTTTTGGCAAA
>NC_092206.1:88361519-88383598 GCF_043381705.1 Parasteatoda tepidariorum | reverse complement strand
AGAAAAAAGAATTTTTTTTTTTTTTTTTTTTTTCATTTTACAACGAAAACGTCGTTCTCGGTTTATAAAATGTTTCTTAAAATAACAGAATTTATGATGAAATATGCACACAAAATAACAGCATGGAAAGTTAGTATAAATAATTGGAAAAAAAAAGATAACAAGCAAGACATTTTTCTGATTTTTGCTTAAAAAATTACAATTGTTTCTTTTCGCAATTTGTGTATTTTAATACTTCAATAATGAACAGACGAGCTTTTTTCTTTCAAGTTCAAAATTATGAGCTGTAAATAAACAAAACGCGAGTAAGTAAAGCAAAAACATTTCTGCTACTATACCTTTAATTTTTGATTGTATAACTTATTTATTTAGCTCTTTTTTTCATTTTTTTTTCAGTCTTTATTTTACCCAGCCTTTCGATTTATTAAATGTTTATTAAAGTAAGAAATCTGTAGACAAATAAATTGAATAAAATGTTTCTACTAATAAATAATAAGTATAAAGAATATTTTTTTTTAAAATTTGTTGTAGTACTTACAATTATTTCTCCAAAATTTTTAATTAAAAATCGGACGTTGAATTTAATTTTAATTAAATTTACGTAAAATAATTTACTAAGACAAAATGTATAACACGGAAATCAAACAATTAAATATTGAACCAAATGTGAATAAAATACAGTGTTATATCTCAGATTGCGCTGAAGTTGAACAAAATCTTGAACAAAAAAAAGTGTCTTGAAAGTGCATATTTAATAAAAAATCTGCAGTAATATGATGCAAATAACATTTAGCCCTCTAATTATTTTGAAGCTTTAGAAAAAGAAATTATTTACAATTCTTAATTATTGATAGCTATTTATAGATTTAAATTTGCTATTATTAAACTTGTAAATAAATATTGAAACGGAAATTAATACAAAAAAGGTACTCAAAATATTATCTTTTAATAATATCTAATAATAATAAAATTAACATTAATCTTTTTTGATATTCTGTTATTGGGGGTAACCATATTCAAGAAAAATTTAAAAACTGGCAAATAAAGATCAAGAAAGCTATCTGTTTTAACTGTTGATTATCAATCAAAGAATATTTGTAGGTTAAATATTTGCGTTACAAATGTCGAACTGAATTCATCAAATTGATGTGAAATTAAAGTCTATAATATTTACGATAAACTATTAAAACATTTATCACCAATTTTAAATTTTTCTAGTTTATAAGCCAACTTAGGCTGTTAATTATTTTTTATAATTTTTTTTTATCCTGAATGATATAGTTTATTGAAGAAAATTGTTATATTTTTTGATTTTACCTGATGCGCGTACTGTAAATATTGTACGTAATCCTGTGATGTTATTTTATTTTCACATTTTTGGTTTATATTGTTACTATTTTTTGTTTCTTATTTACCATTATTTTTTATTTTTTAAATTTTCGTTCCCTCCCCTGTAAATATCCCTCTTAGGTCTTAAGGTTGTTTTTCGAAGGCTCCATCGTCATATGAAATAATGCTTTTTTACGAATAATATGCTATTTCATAACTTATGTGAGTTTGCAATCGTTACTCGTGACTGTTAGGACAAGTTTAGTCTATCTAAAGATAGCGCTGTCTATGCTTATTCTGAAAATGTCACAAAACGTCGATATGGAGAAAAGCTACAGCTTTGAAGAAATAAAAAGCGTCTGAGGTCTACTTTTTTAATATTTAAAAACTTACTCCAATGCTGTATTATCTGGCTCAAAGAAATTTGAAAAAAATGAGAACAAGGCAGTGATTTTGATAATTTTCTTCAAGGTGGGAAAAAATTATCGCCAAGTTGGTGATTTTTATAAAAGTTTGATAACTTTTAAAGCATTTAAGTTATTTGTCCGTTCTACAGCTCAGATAATTCTTCCTAGTAAGATGATATAAATAGTTTAAAATCATCGTTTTGCTTCAAGTGTAAGGCACTTAAACTTTTTGAAGTTATACTTCTTATGCGACTTCCAACAAGGCTGCGTTTAACTTTTAACGCTACATTTTTATTGGCCGGGAAATCACGTGGTAGGATCCAGTTTTCCCTCATTCATTTCCATATTGTTTTGGTTCTCACTAGCATAAAAATAATAAAAGTCATAAAAGTATTGTTTTTCTATAAATATTTTTTTAGTTTGATTTGATACACATATAATTTAATAGTATTTTTTTTTTTTTCAAATTTAGTGGATAACAATTGTAAAAAATGAGTGAAAACAATCACACGGACAATGCGACGGATTTAAGGTTATGTCAAGGTACGTCTCTTGTGAATATCAATTGATTGTTAGGTTTTCTCTTTTGAAATTACATTATGACGCATTCACATACATTATTAATACAAATACATTTTCCATGGCGAGACGATGAGGCAACCACAAGCACTTCCACTGATTCAAGAGGTCCACGAGGGAAAAATGCTCAATATTACCGTGATTACAGAGCACGTAAGCGAGCGGAGCAGGAAAAAGAGTCGTTGAATAGAACTAGTGATCCTTCCACGACTGCTGATTCTTCTATAATTAACGTCGCAGGTTGCGAAGTTTAACTTCTTCCGCTCGGAGGGACTCCACGCACTATTTTTTTTTTAAAATTTCTTTGGCGATAAAGCTTCGAAAAACCATGTCAAATAATTCTGCCATTTATGATGAAATTTCCTCTACCTTCTCCAATAGATCCAATCTTAATTACTAGACTATCATCTCCAGCTATTGTATTTTCTCTTAAATTATTATTTCGGAGCCCTGATATTCAGGAACTCCGTTGCTTAAAGCAACACCCGTCGCCCTTCATGAAAAAAAAATATCTAACAAAATAAGAGAAAAGCGTAATTAAGTGGGCGAAAAAGAGATAAGTTTAAAATAAATGGTGTAAAAAAAATATTCAACCACGCTACAAGCGTGGTTGAATGATGGCGTGGCGTGGTTAAGGGATAACCTAGCAACGGAAGGAATTTAATTTAAATTTTCCCTGAACAGAAGAATATTTGACAAAGTTTCTCCGCACTTTTTAGAATGTTAACAATTTAAAATGAGGAAACAATCACTTTTTTTTCTTCGACAGGGCTTGGAAATGCTATTGAAAAGGGCAACTGCTAAAGATGGTTCAATGTCAGTAAATCAAGTCAAAAATGGGGTACTTAAAAATAAAAAAAAATTCACAAGAAGATTAAAGCAAGAAATTTTTTATAAAGTTTTTCTATTTGACTTCTATTCTAAACAAAAAACTTATGGAAAAGTTGGCGAGATAATTTAAGTAAAAATTTAAAAATTATAATTTTAATAAAAAATAAATGAATTTTTTTATAACTTATATTTTTACAGTTGTTTTTAATTTTTTTTATATATTTTTACAGTTGTTTTCAATTTTTTTTATATATTTTTACAGTTGTTTTCAATTTTTTTAAATATATTTTTAAATTTTTTATATCTCTTTCGGGAACTATTCGATCGACTTATATTAAATTTCGTGTATCAGCATAAGAAGTCTTATGCATAAGCAATCATATGTAAAAAATCGCATTTTTTCGTACATTTTACCTGGAGCCTTTTC
This sequence comes from Parasteatoda tepidariorum, assembly GCF_043381705.1. Lineage (NCBI taxonomy): Eukaryota > Metazoa > Arthropoda > Arachnida > Araneae > Theridiidae > Parasteatoda > Parasteatoda tepidariorum. The sequence continues at coordinate 88,380,025 of NC_092206.1, read as the reverse complement.
CCTTTTATTTATTAATGATTTATAGGTGATAAAAAGAGAAAGCTTAGTTTTTTTAATTATCAATTATCTTAAAAATTTGCTACCTTATATTTTATGGCAGATATTTGTTTCAATTACCCTATAAAGCTGTGAATTAACGGAAAAAAAAGTACCGTAAAGAGGCATCAGAAAAAAAGCACCTCATCAGCAATTATGTAAATGTAACGTTTTATTTCATTCGGGCCGTTCAGCTCCAATTTTTTTTATTAAATAATGAGTCGAACGTAATTAGATCTTTAAAAAAATAAGCAAGGTGCAAAGTTATTCAAAGGAACTTTTAACATATTTGTATATACATTGACTTTTAATACTTTAAATTATAAATATAAATATAATGTTATAATGTATAATAGGTTGTTAAATTCATATAATTATTAAAGTTGGTACTTTTTTTTATTTTTTATTTTTTATTTTAACGGGTACTTTTTTTCTGTCCACCCGAAGTCAACTTTTCATTATACAAAGTTGTTGTATATAGGTAGGCTTAATAAATGTTGGAAAGTTAATGTATTTGTCTATACAATATAAATACATTAACTTTAATTTATAATGAATACATATTGAAAGTTAATGTATTTGTATATACATTAACTTTTAATACTTTACATTATAAATATAAATGTAATGTTATAATGTATAATAGGGTGCTAAATTCATATAATTATTAACCTTGGTGCTTTTTTTTAAAGGTACTTTTTTCTGTCCACCCGAAGTCTACTTTTTATTATAGTTGTTGTATAGAAGTAGGCTTATTAATTTTTGGAAAGTTAATGTGTATTTGTCTATATAATACAAATACATTAACTTTAATTTATAATAAATGCATATTAAAAGTTAATGTATTTGTAATAAATGTTGTCATATAATAAATGCTGGAAACGAAATACCTACTTATTATTTATTCTTACTTTCATTGATTTTAAATTCGGTGGAGCTGTGGATTATTCAATGATAAAAATTGAAAAAAAACGAAAGAAAAAAACGAAATTAATTTAAACATTAATATTATTTTTTGTATGAATTGTTTATTATGGGAGTATTGTCAGGAAAAAAAAACGAACAATCTTAATAAATGTTTTAAAACAATGTATTTTAAAATATAATTATGCCATGCAATTGAAGAAACAACTTGCAAGTCGTTGTTATTTCAATTGCACGATAGAATACATGCTTAGTGTAAAAATTTACTGAATTATTTATGAAATGGTTCCCTAAATTTAGTTTTGTCTCGAGTTCAAAACAATTGAAAAGAACAGCAAACACTCAAGACTTGCCAATCAAAGTAAAAGACTGAAATTCAGATAAGATAACATTTTGAGTCACCCCTAATACAGGCCCCACCGTTCAAGACAAGAGGTTAAATTGCCCCCACTTACCTTTGACAAATTGGCAGCATAATTTGTCGTCTGCCCAATAGCATTTTAAAAAAAAGAAGAAGAAAGAGATCGTTTGAAAATAGCTATCAAATTTAATCAGATCGTTTGACAGTTAAAGCGATTGCTTTGGTTTAGTTCTTTCGTAATTTATGCAAAAATAATTATTACAGTCGAAAGTTTATGAGTCATCTTTTTTTCATGCTGCAATTTAAATTAAAGATAATTTTAGCTTTGAAAAATTTGTCTTATAAAGACACTATATTATTTTTGGCAAAGTTGGGATTTTTGGTATTTTATTGAAAATTATGGCATGGTGCTTAGGTCTAGATATTAAATTTTTTTTGATAATTCAGATTTTTTCTTTGTTTGACTTTTGTAATTAAATTTTGTTTTACAAATTCTACAGTATTAATTATTTGTTATTTTGCTGTGCGATTGAAAAAACAACACAAGTGCTTCACAAAAGATTTTTACTTACGTTTTTTTTTTTTCAATTGCATTTCAGTAACTAATTTATTAATAAATACAGTCATCTCAAGATTTGGAGAGGAAGTACAATACAGATATTTAACAAATGTCCAAATTATAAGTATATATTTAATAAGTATGTTAAAATAAAAATTTCTGTATTTTTATTGAAGATCACGTGGTAAAATTTATGTTTCTGGTTCTATGAGAGCACCAAAAAAGTTCGGGAAATTTTTACCGAAGTTATTTGGTAATGATTTTGGTAAAATTAATAAAAAAAATAGGGTTTCATAATATGTTATGAATTTTGGTAAATGTGGCAAAATTTGGTAGCTTTATCATGATACCACGGCTTAGAAACCTTTTACTTGATTAAATTTACTTTTCAGTTTTGTATTTTTTACTAAATGTGTGGTAATAAGAACTCTAATTTTGAAAACCAGAATTTCCTGTAAACCATTATGGAGGAAAAATTGCGGAATGAATGGTTTAAGTACCGTGTATTTTGGTTTTAATAATCAGAGTTATGATTTTTTTTTTTTTTTATCAGAAATGCACTAGGGCAATTTTACCAGAATTTTTTTCATCGTGTATAATTTTTTACTATTGTACAGTGTACGATTCAAATCAATATCGAGTAAAGAAAAGGAAGTATGGCAAATGAATTAAAACATAAAAATTAGGTTTTCAATGACATGTATCATCTTTCTTAACTCAAATAGTCTAGCTACATTTGCTTAATTCGTTAGAAATAAGTGTTTTAATGTCGTCTTAAAAACGTCTTAATACATCTGGTGATTCCTATATAGTCTCGTTATCGTTGTTTCTAATTTGAGTTGCCCGTGGTGATGTAAATATTATTCTAATTTAGCCCTCCTCTAAGCTGTGGCTTTTATAAATCATCTTTAGATACGAAAAAGAAAAGGAAAGTTGCGTAAGACATCCTCCTCCGGCACATGGTAACAACTTTCGAATCTTTTTATGGAGAGAATTTCCGAGGTCGAATTCCTGACCGATCATTATACTTTCTCTTAAGAAAGTTAAAACCACACTTACGGATATTTTAAAGGATGAGAAAATGTTTCTCTCGCAGTCCATTGTATTTTTTTTGGCGAAATTTAATTACGTTAAAGACAGGCAGTTACTCCGACGGTATGCAGTCACCTGAAAATTATAAAAGGAAACCGCGCGCCTTGATAATTGCTTTGTGACTGCCTCTTCTGTCAATTTCACTGACAAATATACCTGCTTTCATAATATGTGTGTCAGTCATGTTCATTTGAGAGGTTAAATGTAGAAAGTGTCGTTTTAAAGAGTGTTTTTCTTCGCCAAGGAAAAAAAAAGAAGAAATACCACTGAGAAACCATCCGGAAAGCTTAAGTTTTAAACCCTATAAATTTTGCTTCTTAAAAATTAGAGACTGAACATGAAAACGAAAAAAAAAAGTTTACAAATCTCAGAATTATATGACTTAAAAAAAATCTAGCCACTTTGACGAAATATTCTCATTTAATAAATAGAAAGAATAATAGGGCCGGGATAGCCTGGTTGGTAGGGCACTGGGCCCATGTCTAAGTGGCCCTGGGCTCGATCCCTGTCGGCCGAAGACTCCACGTGTAGTAAATGGTCACTGATGCACGTTAAATCTGTCGAGTCGCAAAAGTCCTCCATGTTTCACTAACAAATCCACATCTCTGGGGATACTGAATTGGAGATTGATCGTTCTCTGATTCCGGTCAAAAATACGATCTGTGGATGAATGAATGAGTGTATGAATGGGTCCACCCTATGAACGGGTGTGGTAAACGGGTGTGTGTGGCAGAAGTCGAATTCTTGGCCATAGATGGCGCCACTGGAAAAGAAGAACAATCGCACCCCCTCTGCCTAAACAGGCATACGTCAACAACAACAATAATTTTCAATATTCGCGCATTTTTATTAGTCTACATTATGCAGTGTTTTATTTATTAATTAATTTTTTTAATTTATAACCGTCATTGAACAGCCGACCCAATTTTGTCTTTATGACTACCCATGTTCAATTCCGTAGCCTTGTTATTTTGAACCCAATCCAGAAGACAAGGGAACTCCTGGATCAAGTAGTGGGAGAAATTTGCCTCCGTAGACGACTTTTTGATAGAACTAACCTGCATTTGCCTTACATGGTGGGGAAGAGCCCGAAAACGACCGACGGTTAGCCCGACAGCAGGGGGATTCTAACCCATGATTCGTCTACCTCTGAAAGTATTTTACTTCAGCACTGTGGTTGGTGCGAGCCGGGAGCACAGTTCGTATCGACCAGCCACGGCTGGGATTCAAACCTTGCGCTCATCTCATTGGGAGGCGAATGCTCAGTTCCTTGAGCCACCGCGGCTCACCGAATATAATTAAAAGTCAACAAAATTAAGAAATATTAAAAAACATCGAAATAGCAGAAATGTAAACGTATTTTTAACACTTCTTGTTTGTATATTGCTACCTTTATGGGCAAAAATACCATTTGTTATTTGCAGCCCTTGTCTTAAACTTAGTTACCCTAATACTTTGTTTGGAACCAAACTTTGTTGCTTATTGATCCGTAATATTCGATTTGAAATTTTCGGTTGCTAGTAGCTAACTGGCGAGTGGAAATATCACAACCTTATATATTTAGTTCTTTAAAACCATAAGAACCAGATCTACATTTCTCATTGAAAAATGTTTAGATATAAAACAACAATTTTTTCATGTTATTTCTCAAAAATAAAATGAAAAAATATCTCAAACTAGGTACAGATTTTTTGTTTACAATGAACTATTGCAGTTTTTAAAACGAAAATAAAGTAAAAATGCTCAAGTAAGAGGGTATCATAATATGAAATAATTTACTTCCATCTGTTCGTTTTACGTGGTAACAGAGACAAAAGTAAAATACAATGCTTTAAGCATTGTCCGTCATTTGTTGTACAAGGTTAAGTAATCGAAAAAAGTGTCTTATTTCTGATTTAAAGGGAGAAGAAAAAAGGAATCTTTGTAGCGCTCAAGGCAAAGTGTTTAAAAGAAGGCCAGGGTCGAGCTGTACATACATTTCTGTTATCAGGGTGTGATTGTAGAAATGGAATAGGAAGATTTACCTCTTTCTTTTCCTATTCAAAACGTATTTATTTTACATTGTCGACAAATTTAATGAGTTTCATGAATGATGCGTTTTTAAGATAGAATTATACTATTAAATGTAGTGTAATACAAAAATGTCGGGTTGTGAAGTTAATACCAGAATACTGTTATACTCCATCGCAAGTTAAGAATAGTATAGGATTTAAGTAATCGTCTGCAACTTATGCAGTCATAGTTCCGTTTTATTTCGCTCTCAAATTTTACAAATATGCTCTCAAAACAATATAAAAGCTTTTAAAAGTTTAACGTGCGTCAGAGAGAAATATAATTCGTGCTATCTTTTCTGATATATAAATCATAGAATTATTAAAATGGCTATAGTTTCGTAGTCTTACTGGAATTCTAGACATGGCGACATACTTCGATAAATAAGGAGAACATTGAAGAGGAAACAGTCATATTACGCAAGAGCATTGGATTTCATTGGACCACTTTAAATTCGTGGTTGAGTTGTAATATTGCTCGTAAATTTTGAGTTATCTCGTTTAATTCAAATGAGTTTCAAACTATTAATTTTGATAATTAATGATCACATTACTAATAATCATATCGTAAATAATTAATAGCATATTCATAACTATAAATATTAAGTTCTTAGCCGTCGTGCTGTAAACACATATATCTCGTAAGTCTTGAGTGAATTTCGAATTATTTTGCTTAATTTAGATGAGATTCATACTATTATTTTTGATAATTAGAGATCACATTACTAATAATCATATTGTTAATAATTAATAGCTTATTCGTAACTGTAAATTTTGAGTTCGCCGCCGTTTTGCTGTAACTTGCAAAATGTAATTTGTGTATCTCGTAATCTTGTGTGAATTCCGAATTATTTCGCTTAATTTAAATGAGATTCATACTATTATTTTTGATAATTAATGATCACATTATTAATAATCATATTGTTAATAAGTAATAGCATATTCATAACTATAAATGTTAAGTTCGCCGCCGTTGTGCTGTAAACACATACATCTCGTGATCTTGTGTGAATTTCGAATTATTTAGCTTGATTGAAATGAGATTCATACTATTATTTTATATAAATTAATGAACAGATTATTAATAACGATATCGTTAATAATTAATTTTAAATTTGTTAAATAACAATAAATTCAAAGTTCGTGGTTGTGCTGTAAGCACATATGTCTCGTAAATCTTGACTCAATTTCAAATTACCTTGTTTAATTTAAATGAGATTCATACTATTATTTACAATAATTAACCATCACATTATTGATAATTAACGATATTTCGGATGATAGTATAAATAAATTTATCATACATACAAATTTAAAAATCTTGGTTGCGTGTAAACATGTTATAAGCTTACAAAGTTTATCCTGTGTTAAAAAAATGAAAACTAAAGATTCGAACGGATGGCCGCAAGTCTTGCGTAAATTTCTAGTTTTCTCGCTTAATTTAAAGGGCTGTATTTACATAATGAAAGAGGTAAAGTTCATTAAAATAGTCATTTTAAATAAACGACCTTCGCTTTGGCAATGGTTAATAGCGCCGTTGGACTTCGTCCAGAAACTGAAGGTGCTGAGCCACCCTGACGTAATCTATAATAACTAGATGTAAGTTTTTAATCTGATTTTTACTTAAAATTCGACCTTCAATAAAACCGCTTCTCCATCCCCTTAACTTCGTTTTATTATGCGTTTAATTTCCTGTTTTTTACCTTTTTTGTTTTCAGACATGTTATAACAGCCGCTGTCAAGGGCGGTCAAACGGATTACCCACATTTATTTGCGGCTAATATAGAGATTCAAAATGATTGTATTTTTTGAAAATGATGATAGGGATTTGAAATTGCTTCAAAATATCAGTTTTCATTCTCTTATTTAATATTCAGTGTTGAGAGTTAAGCGTTGGATTAGCCTTGGGAAATAATGCGTTGTAAATACAGTAATGAATGTTTTTGTTGCTATTAAAAAGTTGTTTTCACTATGGAATTAATTAATCAGTGTACAACTTCATACGCTTTTACAATGTTATTCTTTACTTTTTTTTATTAGCATTGATGCATAAAATTTTATTTATTAAACCTTTGCAAAATAATTAGAAAAACAACAATTGTATTATGTAATTAAATTAAAAACTAAATAATTTAATATAATAAAAAAAAATATTGCGTGTTTATTGTGGCTAATAAAGATTGTAAATGGTGTATCTTAGCTGACTTTTTTTTCAGACCGAAATATAATTTGGAATTTGAAATGACATCAAAATATCAGTTTTATTCTTTTTAGGGTTTTTTTTATTATCAGTGTTGGATTAGCTTTGAAAAATGATAAATTGTAAATACACTAATGAGTGTTTTTTACCCTTCATTATTTAAAAACTGATTTTTATTGTTGAATATACTGGCATAGTATTAAATTCTTAAGTTTTTAAAGTAAAAAAAAATCTTTTTTAAGGAAAAGTTAATGTTAAATAAAGTTATTTGTTGTAATAAAAATGCAGTTAAGTAATTTTTATTACAAGATTTTGTTGCCAATTCCATTACATTCCTGAATTTTTTTTTCTCTTGGGGCATTTTTTGGCGTATTTTTTATTACTTTATTTTTTTTTACTATTTTGATAGTAGTGCTTTTTTTACGCACAGGTTCTTTGGGTCCTTTTTTGATGAGAAACTTTTCTTAAGATTTTTACCCTCTAACAGACACAATCCTATTTATATACGTGAAACAAAAATTCTGCTCTAAGTATTATTACATTTTTCCTTTATTTTTTAGTTATATTATTTTAGCTTTTAACATTTATTTCAAACTCATATCAAAAATCTTATCTCGATTTATCTTTACTATGATATTTAAATAAGTATTTGAATAAGTTATTTGAAAATTCAACAAAGCAATAACATTTGGATTGAAGTTTCTTTCGATATTATATAAATAGTGATATATACTTTTATAGTTCTTATATAAACAGTAAGAGAATTTTTTTTCTCCAAAGATAACATTGCTCGATCTTATCATTAAAATCAGAGAACTAACCTCAGAGAAACGAATATTTAAAGTGCGTCGAAATTTTTTTCGACTTAATTGATAAGAAATAATTTCCTTCCCTCCAACTCACTATTTAAAATGTACATGATAAAAATAAATCACAAGATATATTTTTTCAAGAAATAAGTAAATAAGTACGAAGAAAAAAGTTTATGAACAAGGCAGCCAATCCCATGTGGTCTAGTGGTTAGGATTCGTGGCTTTCACCCACGCGGCCCGGGTTCGATTCCCGGCATGGGAAGAAGGGTTCTATGGTGTAATGGTTAGCACTCTGGACTTTGAATCCAGCGATCCGAGTTCAAATCTCGGTAGAACCTTATATTTTTTATAGAAGTATCACTTTTAATTATTATTGTTTACCATTGTTAATTTTTTATTCGTCAAAAAACCTTAATTCTGAACATATTTTTCAACTACCTTCATTTCATCGTATCTTTATCCACATTCTCTATTGCTTCAATGCAATGCCATTTTAAAAATCGACATTTATCTCCCTTAGAGAAAAGTCAATATGAAATCTTATTCAGATTCTGAAATTAGAAAAATTATTATTGAGAAAATTGAAACAAATTTCTATAACATTACATTTATATTGCATTTTTTAATATTTACTCTTCCAATTAGCAGATTAAAAAGAAATTTCTTATTGTATAATCTTATTTTAAGCAATGTACAAAAACTATGTTGAGTTTTATTATCATTATTATTTATTTCATGCACAATTTTTAATTTTTTCAACAAAAAGCCTTTTTTGCTAATTTACAATTTACTGTTATTTATATTATTTAATTCTACTCTTTTCTTTTTTTCTTCTTTTTTTTAATAATCTTATTACTATTAGTGTCATTTTAATAACAATTAAATCTTTCCATCTTAGAATACTCGTTGTTTCTTTTCACTTCAATTTTCTTTTTTTGGGAGTGTAATTTATTCTTTAGTATGCATTTTATTTTATACTGTTTTATTTTTTACTGTATACTGTTATTTTTTACTTTATTCTACTCTTTTCTTTTTCTTCTTCTCTTTTTTATACTCTTATTACTGTAAGTATCATTTTAGTAACAATTAAATCTTTCCATTCTAGAATACTTGTTTTTTTTTTAAATTTAATTTCTTTTTTATGGAGTGTAATTTATTCTCTAACAGGCATTTAAATTGGCACGATGCGATGATTGATTGTCAACTTATAAATTTTGAAAGAATATAATATTTTAATATTGCATATTTATTCAATAAAAAAACTGCGTGCGATTGTTTAATAAGTATTTTAACTTCAGCTTAAAATGTTTATTCACTACAATAAAATTGATGTTTGTTTTTGGCATAAGTTGTGATCTATTCTAAATATACGTGAATAACTTTTAATTATTGCTCACCTCGCCATTAGTTATTTCAAATATACATGAATTACTTTTAATTATTGCACACCTTGATACTAGTTATTAATAATTGCACACCACACTATTAGTTACACTAAATATACATCAATAACTTTTTATTATCGCACATCTCACAATTAGTTATTAATTTTTGCACTGACTCACTATTAGTTATTCTAAATATACATGATATAATTTTAATTATAGCGTACCTCGCTATTAGTTATTCTAAATATATAGGAATAACTTTTAATTTTAGCATACATCGCTTTTTGGTATTCTAAATATACATGAATAATGTTTAATTATTGCACACCACGCTATTGATTATTCTAAGTATTTTGTAGTAACAGGAAAAGAACCTAAAGTATCACTCGTAAATAAAGCAAAAAAGGAAAAAAAAAAAAAAAAAATTTTTTTTATACGGCGAGATGATATTGGAAAAGTTTTAATGAATTTTTGTTTTGCTTATTTCACTTTATTTGCGGGGATATAAATAATTGAAAATACAAGTTTTGGCAGAGCGATTAGTAAAGTTTATTTTTAACGCGTACTCTTCACATTTTTGTCTTGACACTTGAGCTAATTCAGTTTAAAGGTAATTAATTGTTTTTATTTTGAAATATATGTTTAAAAAAATAAGATTGAAAGGAACATTGGTTTTTGACACGCCCCTAATTAGACTTATTAATTAGGGAAAAAACAAGCATAAAAACACTCATTCAAATTATATTATCAATTTTGCTAGAGCTCTCTTTTAAAATTTAATACAGTTCTGATTTTATTTATTTGATTTAAAAGGTTTATTTGATTATTTCTTAAATTCGATTTTCACTACGTCAATAAACACAAATATTGACTATCCATTAAATTTTATTTTGTCCGTCTTCAAAATTGTAATTCTTTTTTTTTTCTTTCAGCGAAACTAGTCAATCTATAGAATAGACATGAAACTGAAAAAGTACCAAAACAAACCACTTAAAAAGAATTCTTTTTCGAAGGTCAGTGCCTTCTTTCCCAAAGATGCCCATCCAGGGAGGCAGGAAGCAGACGATCCGATTACTAAAGATTGCGGCAGTTTTACACTCCCCCCTATCGTAAATTTTGGAGATTGGGGGTCGGCTTCTTTTTCCCAATGCCCCACAACCAATTAGAGAAGTTGGAAAACAAGGATGCTACTGCTAACACTTGGTAAATAGAAGAAAAGATAAAATGTTGATTTTTCTCAGAAAACGAAAAATATTTCATTTCACTTTTTTTTGTGCAGTGTATTTTCTTAAATTACACAAGACTTTATTTTAGTTTAATAAACAGCATTACTTACCTACCAAGCATTATAGCATTTCTTTAATGTATGTCTTTCTTTAATGTATGTCGTTCTTTAATGTATGTAATGTATTTCTTTAAAGTATGGTAAACCAGCGGTTACCAATTTTTTTCGGTTATGGAACGCAAAGTGATCAACATTCTTCCGACGGAACAGACACTTTATAACTAAAGTATATAAAGTGAACGTAAAGTAATATTGTGAACGTACACATTAATCTTTAAAAGACTGCTTTATTTTGAAAATATTTATTAAGAAGAATGGAGTTTTTTCTTTGTTCTATACTACAAATTAGGTTTATAACCGACAGTTGAATTATTCACAGTATTGGAGCCGAAACTGTCCTTATTTTGAATTTGTTTTTGGTGTATAAACATAAGCTGAAAATGCATAAAATAAGCCAAATTATAGATTTCGTTGATAAATTTAAAAGAACTGTTATAAACATTGAAAATGAGGGAAATATATTTCGTTATTAACAATCTAAGTTGTTTTATTTTGGTTTGAAAAGTGCTTTCGGAAGTTGTAATGTAATATTTTAGAAATAAATGTATGTCCGTTTCATAGTTTATCCAACGCATAGCTAATTTAAAATATTACCTTTTCTTCTCCAAAAAGCGTGCTATATCTTTTTTATTAGCATTTTGATTTAAATAATAATCGTAAAGGCATTTAGATGTTCCGCTGCTCTTCTGCTTTGATTATCTGGTGTTTTTTTCCCCCCTACCTAAAATAAAATACTATAGGCTTACTAAATCAAGGATTTTGATAGATATCCTTCTCAAATTAGAAATCGAGAAAATACACAATGTAAATCGGAAAATTTTCCGTAATATTTAAAATAAAACTAAGAAACAAACCAAAGAAAGTAATCGAATTGTTTTCTGATCATCCAGTTTACTGATTCAAACTAAATTCACCAAACTGTATCAGTCATTATTTTCATCAGTAGGTAAATATTTTATATTTCTTTGGTCAAAGTTATTTCTTTTAACATGTCTTTAGTTATTTCATTATTGTTGTATAGGCTTAAAAGACACTTTTAATTTCCGTAGGTCAAGTTTCCCACACAGTGATGACTCAAATCATCCTCAAGTAACATGGTTCGACCCAATTTGTACACTTTTGAGAAATCATTAATAAAAAAAAGTAATTTGTAATCAAGTCAAGCAATGCAAGTTTCTTAAAAATAAAGATATTCTTGAGATATGGAAAAATACACAAAAAATAACATTAACATAAAGGGGTCCAAACTTGGACGTCTCTCCTGACAAAACTATTGGGACCATATTTATCACATTGCGGCTACCCCTTATATTTTGGGAGTCAGAAATCCGAATCCGTTGAAAAAAGGGTAGGTTTATTCAGAGAAAGCGCGTTTTTGTGTCTGATATCGTTTAAATTATCGTCTGCACTTATTAATTCGAATATTTGAGATCACCCCTTCGAACCATTAAGATTGAGTCCTAGAATGCTAAGATCCGATTATTAGATCAAAAGTTATTCCGAATGGTTCGTTTTTTTTTTTTTTTTTTTTTTTTTTTTTTTTTTTTTTTTTTTTTTTTTTTTTTCAATTTCGCCCACAGTACACTTTTGAGGAATCACTAATAAAAAGAGTAAATTATAATAAAATCAAACATACCAAGTCTCTCCTAAATAAAAATATGCAAAATCAGGGAAGGACAATTATTTATAAATGATTTATAAACTTTATCATCTTTAATTAATATTATATATTTATAAATTTTATCATAATTTATAAACTTTATCATTTGGCATAGAACTGTTTCCACATTTTAATACAAACTACATATTGGTTTCAAATAATAAGTTATTATAAATTTTTAATTAATTTATTAATAATTACTAATGAATTTATTAATAATTACTAATGAATTTATTAATAATTACTAATTAATTTAAAAATTAAATTGTCTGAACAGCAACTTTCATCCTCCAAAATTACTTTCCCACTTCCATAAATCTATGTCTCTGTGAGAAGTCATCAGTGAAGAGATTCTGAATAGGTAGATTTTTAGAATTTTTAGAGATCGTTATCTTCACTGAGCCATAAATCTGTCATTGTACAAGAGAAAACCTTGAACCAGATTTTCTGACCCCTTGCTGGAGGGCAGGTGGAAAATGTTGGTGAATCAATCCAATAGCCACTGGACATCTCTGGTAGATTTGAAGGAGGAGTGAAAGTCTAGGGGTCAAAGCAGATGATTTCCCCACAGGTTGGACTGTACCATCTTCCATTTCAGGGGGTAGTCTTTTGAGAAGCAGATTTTATCGTTTGGTTCAGAAAAAAAAAAACTTGAAACATGTGGAAATTAATCAACCTGATTAACCGTCATCGGCCGAATTATTGTTTTATTATGGGAGTGGTCAGTTTGTACGAGGCACAAAATACAGCCAAAGAGAGAGCAAAAAGAAAAAAGGTCTATAAAATGATCAAATTTTTGTTAGAAAACTGCATTTTTTTAAAAAGTTATTATCATGTGTATATGAAATGATGGTGAACGAAAAAAATGAAATATATAAATTAGCTAACAAAGTGAAAAAACAGTACTGGTGAAAAAAATAGAACGGAGAACAGAAATTGACTTAACAGATCTCGTGCTTTTTTAACTAAATGGTTAGAAGTCTTACGAAAGTTAAGAAAGTTCCCTGAATCGTAATAAATACACTTATCGTATCGTATGTAATATAATTATCCTATACGAATGATACTTTTTCAAATAATGAATATTTTTTTAACTGTATTAAAATAAAAAACTTCATTACTTTTAAAAATATTTTAAACTTATCATAAATTAACGTTTTAAAGGGACTATTATAAATTAATGCAATATATTCATATATGATAATACCTAGTCAGCAAAATTTGCGGTACTATATATATAAATTTGTGTGCGACCTCAACCAACACTTCCTAGAAGAAAGAAGGCCTCAGCACGGATCAATGTAGTAGTTCGACGTAGCGTACATAAACTGCGCAGTGGATGAAAACCATTCGTTACCATTAGTCATTCGTTTAGCTTCCAAATGCATCAAAAATCTTGTGAGAAGTTTTTAAAAATTTTCTTCTAAAATTTGAGATATGGCAATTAGGAATGTTTTGATGAAAGTGTTTTGCAAGTTCTAAAGGTATAAACACATTTTAAGTGGATTTTCAAAATTACTTATCTTGTAGTTCTAAAAGCACGGCAAAAGAATAAAAAAAAAAATAAGTAAACGCAGAGTTGAATATAAATGTAAAAATTATACTGGTAATTACTAATCTGCATGTGTGACGTATGTTTCTTCCATGCAATTACTAATACAGCAAGTTTAAAATGATTTCCCTGGTTGTCTAAAGATTTATAAGCAATTATTGAAAACCCTTATTTGGTAAATCGATAATTCTCCATAAATAATAATTTGAATAAGTAAATTAATACTTTTGAAATAAATTATTTATTGTTTAACAACTAAAAAAATGTTTTTATTTTCCTGGAGTCTATTATTATAGACATTTGATTTGAATATCAACAGCTAGGAGTCATTCAACTGTTTTTTTTATTATTTTTAAAATAGAAAATGGAATTGATTGACTCGGCAGGTGAAGTATTGAATTAGTTCGAAAAAAGTAATCGAATGCAGTCCAATAGCTTTACGGAAATACGAATTAATAATTTTCAATAGAATTACACAAAATATATGTTATTAACAGGATTAGCAAGAAGCTTTAAAAATATATAAATTATAACCTAAGTTATTAAAATAATGTTTTTTTTTCCTTTCTTCAGTTGAGCTGTTTATTGAAAAATTTTATTTTTTGACCGACAACGAAAATAATTTTCAATTACATGATAGATTAATATTTACTATTATTGGATGAAAATGATAGCTCTCCTGAGAAACATTTAATCGTTTAACAGTCTTTTTAAGTTGCATGCGTTTTCCTTTCTTTAACAACAAATAAGCAAACTTTATTGAACAACAGGAAATAGATAAGTTAAACATATATTCTATCCTATCCCGGTGATTAAGAAGAGAAATACATGCACAATTTATAAAAATGAAAGGAAAAGAAAAATCCATTGCGAAAAAATCCATTAAGAATTACCAAATATTAATACGTGCAATATACAAACATATTTGGTGAATAAATGTATATGCACACAACTTATATACAAAAATTATATGCATATGGTATAAATAAAATGATCATTATACGAAATGTAAAATATTATACATTTAAAATTTTATTAATATAAATATATCTGCTTAACCGACAGCTGGATAAAAAAAAAAAAAAAAAAAAAAAAAAAAAACATTATGCTTTATTTTCTATTAAATTTTCGCATTTTCTTCATAATGTGTCTCACATTAGACCCATTATTTTAAGTATCTCATATTGATGCAGCTATTTTGAGTTTTTCAGTAGTTTAGTAGTTGTAGTTGAGTTTACTCAGCAGATGAGTTTTGCAGTTGTGAGTATTAGCAGTTTTTCAGTAGTTGAGTTTTTTTTTTAGTATTATCAATATCTCACATTAGTTCCAGTTTTCCCTGTGTCTCATATTTGTTCCATTATTTTGAGCTTCTCCTATTAGTCCCATCGTTTGAAATGCGGTGTCTCACATTTGACTCCATTATTTTGAATGCCTTTTACATTAGTTTTTTATTTTGAAAGTCTTTATATTAGTCCTGTTACTTTTAATGTCTCACATTAGTTCATGATTGTCTTGTATTACTTCTATTATTTCGTGTGCCTCACATTAGTCCCCTTGTTTTCAGTGCCTCACATTTGACCCCATTATCTTGAACGCCTTTTACATTAGTTCTATTATTTCGAGGGTCTCATATTAGTCGTGCTATTTTCAGTGTCTCACATTAGTCCCATTATTTTTATTAGTCCAATTATTTTGTGCTCAATTCAAATTTTTTTGAAAATTAAAAATCATGATTTTTTTCTTTCGTTTGAAAACTCCGTTGAATGCATAAATCAGCAGGCGATGGTCCAACCAATTCCTCCTGCTGAACTCCTTTTATCGGTTATATGAGAGTAGGGAGATGAGGAGGTCGCAAAACAATCAAACTCATAAGAAGAAAAAAAAAAATTCGCCAGCTGCCTCGCACGTGCTTCACACGAGGACATGCTTTTAACACGAGTATGACGTCACTGAAACCTCCCCTCCTCTTCACCTCTATCTATATCTCCGCTGGGGGCACGGCCCAGAGGACCTACGATTTTTTTTTAACTGTTCCCTCTCCCCTCCTCTCTTTTGAAAAGAGGAATATTAGGAATGACAGGTCACCTGATTAACGCACCAGTGAATGATAGTTATTCAAATTAAAATAGTAAAGAAAAATTGAATTTTCAGTTCTGAATATGGTTAATATAATATATAGGGTATCAATAGATTTTATTTTAATCGATGCAGTCAATAACTATTGAATTAATAATTAAAAATCGATTTATTTCATTTTTTTAAAGTTTAAAATTTTTCATATCAAAGCACTTGAGTTACTGCTAATTGTATACATACTTTCGAAATATATTTTTCAAATAGAAAAATATTAAATAAGAATGATTTTAGAGATTGGTAGATAAAAAGTTTATTTCAGAAGTATTAATCTATTTATTAAGATTATTATTTATATTTGATCTATGGAATTACTCAATTTGGTGAGTTGTATATTTAATTATTTATTATTATACAGTATACTCTCGATATCTCAAACTCCGATATCTCGAAGACCTTGTGATGTCATAAAAAAGATTGGAATTATATATTTACCAAATATTAATTTGAAAAGAGATTTTTCTCAAAACCTTGTTATGCGGAATTTTTTTCGAAATAGAAAATGAATTTGAAATATAGAGAGTGCATTGTAATTTGAAATAACTCATGAAGAAAAATTGAAATTCGATATTGGTTGAGGGTATACATTTAAGTACTGATAATAAGATTAATAATAAAAGAGTAATATTTCGTGAATTTCTATTAATTAGAGTTTTAATAAATGCTTAATTTTAATAAAATTTACATTTGTCTTCGATTTGATCACGACTTATAGATTTTATGTGACAAGATAGCATATCGCGCTTTCATCGAATTGCGTAATCTTTCTAAATCTTTCAGTTTCTCATCCCCAGTACACTGTAAGTACAATGTACTGCAATTGTGCTTTGAATTCTGAAAAAAAAGGAACATAATTTCTATTTATTAAATCAGTCCGTCGAAATAATAAAATTAAATTAAAAGTAATAAAATATAACGAAATACATTCATATTTTTTTAAATAAATATAAGGTATACTATATAATTGTATATAAAATCCTATCAAATTAAGTACAGAACAAATTTAAAAGAAGAAGTTTTAAAATATAAATAGAACAGAAAAAAAAATTCTTCCTTTCAAAATTAATTATCCCTTTTACTAAAATTGAGTGTAGTTTATAACTTCAAATCTCACTATAACTTAACGTTTCAATAAAGTGTCTAACTAATTAGGGATATTTTGAGCTCTGTTTATATTTACTTTAAGTTTTTTAATGTAATTTAATGCATGTAGTTCGTCTCTAGAAACAACTCCCCTCACTAGAAAGTCTAAGGTCGTCTGTTGCTATGGAAACAAGAAACAGCGCATTTTAAAAAGGGGGGCTTCTCTTACATATGATTCTCTTTCTCACGTCGACTCGAACCAACACGTGTCAAATATTGACCCGAAACTCCTACTTAAATTAGTTAAGTCTCGCTATTATAGTCAACGCCCCTGTTCCAGACAAATGGCGAGTGGAATTCTTTCCATAGACAGGCTATATTTGAGTAAGTTTTTTGACTCCGTTTTTCACAAGGATTGTGAAAATACATATTAAGACCGGAACACCCAGTACAAAAGAACAATAAACTAAACGCATATTGGTGTATTCAAATTCGAAGCTATGTCGGCTCTCTTATACTAAATTATTTGAGGGGATTTAGTCCCTCTAAATTCCAATGTATGATGGCAAAAATCCCTTCCCCATCCAAAAGTAAGAAAATGTAAAATTAAATAACAAAATAATTTTTTCCTTCTTTCAGCCTAATGTAAATTATTCATTAATTTCAGCTGCTGATAATGTAAAAAAAGATAAATAAATAAAAATATGTAGAACGCCACGCGAGTAAGTAATAATTATTTGGCATGTTTTTTCATCTGCTCTTTTAATTTATGAAAATCACTTTTGATTTCTAAGAAGGTCATTTATGTCTGCATATAATGAATAGATAAACCTCACTTTAAGTCACATTATTATGAGTTCTTACATAATTCCATAAAACATCTGCTTTGATGCGCATAAACTATTCAAAATCATTGCGAATTGCATTTGTATTAGATTTTAATTTACTGCGACATTTATTACAAAAATACTACTTTTTAATCAATCATTCGAAATAAGAATTATTTTCATTTTAGTAAACTATATTTCTTAAGCATTATGGCAGATATGGGAGAATTTGAAATACTTGAAAATTTATTTAGATTGTTTTGATTTACTCTACATAAAACTAAGGAGATAAAATAAAGATACAATTGATACCAATAATATTTACAGATACCAACCAATTGTAATAAATAAGTGGATGCTTTGAAATGTCTTTTTTTCTCAATCTTGTATTAGAAAATGTAATAACTAGAGCCCGGATTTTGATGACCTAAAAAATCTCAACTAATGCCCTTAAAAAGTGCAAAAAGTATATGTTCTTGTGTC
>NC_092206.1:88223554-88359116 GCF_043381705.1 Parasteatoda tepidariorum | reverse complement strand
TTAGTGATACGTGATTTTAAATACTTAATGGCTAGTTTATATGTTAGTGATACGTGATTTTAAATACTTAATGGCTAGTTTATATGTTAGTGATACGTGATTTTAAATACTTAATGGCTAATTTCTATATTATTGAAACGTGATTTTAAATACTTAATATCTAGTTTATATATTAGTGATACGTGATTTTAAATACTTAATGGCTAGTTTATGTGTTAGTGATACGTGATTTTATACACTTAATGGCTAATTTCTATATTATTGAAACGTGATTTTAAATACTTAATGGCTAGTTTATATATTAGTGATACATGATTTTAAATAGGTAATTTCTGTTAAAGCTCAACTGCGGCCACAGGTTCATTTTCATTGCCTCCATTAACGGACCCGCGACGATTTGTACGCATCAAATTCGAAAAGTTAGTTGCGTTAGAGCCGTGTTACTATTCTTTACGTTAAAAGTAGTTGCCAAGAATAGCTACAAACTACTGGTTTTTGTATAGCACTACTTACTGCACTATTTTTTTTATTATTTTAAAGTAGCACACTACACTACAAACTACGAAAAAAAAGTAGCGACTACAGTAGTTTCACTACTTTCGACCACTGGATTCAATGCTGTTCTTAAATACAGAACATAGAAATAGTGTGTCTTGTTTTTGAAACTACACTCAACAATTGAATATTGCATTACAGCTGGGGGAGGGGGTCGAAAGGGGATGTATATTTAATTTCCTCACCTTTCAATTCCCAATAAACTACTTAATTCGGGAACTCATTCATCCTTCAAAAACACCCCTCCACTACTCTCTCATGTTGCCAATTCTTCTCAGAAGGGGGTAGGGGAATTGTATTAGGGTCGACGTACCCCAATGTACCCCCGTCGCTTCACAGGGAGGACGAGGGATAACGAGAAAGGTGGTATTAAACGGCTCAGGTTTCAATTTGGCTAAAAAGTCCAATTGAAAAAGGATAATAAAACGACATGTTTCAGACTTTTCTTTTTTGTTACTGAATAAATTCTTTTGCTATGGAAACAAGGAATCGTGTTTTGTTTGAAGTAGGAAATTTTTTAGATAGCGAGAAACACTGAAAGTAAGAAATAAGGTATTTCACAAATTTTTTTTAAATATTGTTTACGAAACTCTTAAGAAATGGAATGCACGTTATGTGTTCTGATTTTTTTTTTCTTTTCAAGATAACTGTTTTAGTCATCCAAGCTCTATCTTTTGATGAACAGATAATGATGTTTCAATAAACTTTCATATACAATTGAATGACCTGGAGAAATAATGCTAAATTGTACTTTTTACATTAAACTGTTTTTCAGCATTGTTAGGTAAGTTTTACACAAGTTTCTAAAGTTTTCATTAGATAACAGAAAAATACACATAAAAATTTTAGTGCTTGCGTAGAAATCCTGGTGTTCTACACCAGAAACGTTCTCCTAAACAAATAAAAAGTGTGGCTTATAATTATGTTAGTCTAACACTCCAATTTTAAAAATATCGATTCCTTAAAGCAAAACAAAGAAATCTTAATTATATCTTTTTTAGTATAGTAGGCTGATTCCTAATTGATTATAGAAATAATATGAAACATACTGGAAATCGTTTTATAAATTTACATTTAAAAGTTACAATTTTTAATTTGTACCTTACATATGTCTGGCATTGCTATTTAGACAAGTGAGGTATTGTTTCTCATGCATTTTATGGCTAAAACAAACGAAATATTAATAATAGATTCTAAGGCATGGTTTGATAGGTTCGATTTATAGGTTAGAACTAATAGATTCGAAGTTTTAAGGATTTTATGCATAAAAAGGCATCAGTCGAAATTTGTAATTTTATACATAAAGTTCTCATATTTATAACCCCTTTCCTCCTCCTCTTCTGTAAATTTAAGATGGCTGCTTAAGCTCCAATAGCGGAAGGGAGCTATGTCCAATGAGTTTGAATATCAACTTTTCAATTACACAATTTCCAGCTTTCCTCAAATTATTTCTGTACATTCTTATCAAAATTGAATCAACATTAAGCCATACTGCCGGTACATTTAACCGTATTACGGTGCAAATTTGCAACTTCCTTAATAAGTTATTAAATTAAACCATATTTCACGATCACGTCCATGTCGTGTATGTCAGTCTAGGAAAAATCGCTTCAACATTGAACCACATTATCAGTACCTTTAAACATAATACGGTGCAAGTTTGCTGTGCCCTAACTAAGGGTATTAAATTAAATTATATTCGCGTTCACGTCGTCTGCATCACTCTTGGAAAAATAGGTTCAACACTGAACCACATTATTGATACCCTTAACCCTAATAAGCGGCGAATTTTATGCGACATTAATAAGTTATTAAAATAAACCATATTTTACAATCACGCCAATGTCGTCTATGTCACTCTTGGAATAATCACTTCATTATTGAACCACAGTATCGGTATCTTTAACCATAATAGGGTACAAATTTGCAGCGACATTAATAAGTTATTAAACCATAATGACCATAAGTTAATAAACCATATTTTACGATCACGTCAATATCGTCTATGTCACTCTTGGAATAATCGCTTCATTATTGAACCACAGTATCGGAATCTTTAACCATAATAGGGTACAAATTTGCAGCGACATTAATAAATTATTAAAATAAACCGTATTTTACAATCACGTCAATGTTGTCTATGTCACTCTTGGAATAATCGCTTCATTATTGAACCACAGTATAGGTATCTTTAACCGTAATAGGGTACAAATTTGCAGCGACATTAATAAGTTATTAAAATAAACCTTATTTGCGGTTGCCATTTAGGTTGAACCATAGTATCGTATAATTAAGTCTAAGGAGATCAATTATATGGTTCAATTTAGCTCCATATTAAAGTTTCAGCTATTTTTAAGATCAACACACTTCATAATTTCTATCAGTGAATTCAATAACCTATTAGAAACTGGCCTATAAGTGAAATCAGTAAAAAAGAGAGTTGTTCTATCATTTGAACCTTTTAGTAACACTCCACTGTAAATATTTGCGAAGGTTTTTATTTATTTATATATTCGACAGATGTGCGTGTTATTTAGCTGTAATACGCAGCGCGGTATCCTAGGAATAAAGATTAAGGAGTTTCCCTCTTTTCTTGTTTACATTTCTTATTTCTGGCATCGAAAAAGATTAAGTGAAACTACAAGCCCGGAAACAGAACAGTGATAGAAGTAAGAACTTCTCGATACAAACAGACTTTATTTATCTTCAGATAATTCAAGAAGGTGGCAATAATTTATCACTGATTTAATAACATCTGCTCAATTGCTTTTCAGGTGGCGCAAGGTGTAAAAAGAATGCCTTTTACGGGAGAAAAAATGCATGGTAACAATATTAGATTAAATAAAGTGATATATGAAATAAAAGTTCTTTTTTCAAATGAACAAAAAAAAAGGTGAAATTAATTCTATTTTCGTCTCACTTAAAACTAAAAAAACAGGGCACATCACATTCAAAAGACGTGACGGGAATTTTCTGCGGGGAAAAATAGTATTGATTGAATTTTAAAAATCGAATTGTTTTCCCCTTTTTAAACTTTTAAGGAAAAGTAGCTTTTAAAGTTTATATTTTATGTCATTATTTTCTTCTTTATAATTTTGCGATTTTTGGATAAATTCCATCTGGGGTTAATATCTTGATTGTTTCATGATAATATCATGGCTGTAACGATCATTAAACGATTTAAATTCGTATTGTTATCCAATAAAGAGCAGTAATTAAAATATAAGTGTGTTAGACCAGTGATTCCCAATTTTTTTCCCTAGCTATTTAACCCTAAATGATGCAACTTTTTTCGGCGGAACCCCGACATTGTGAATTATAAAGTACATAAAAAAATATTGCAAAATAAAGTATGTAAAAATGAATTGTGAGCACATAGACCAATAAAAGACTGATGTATTTAAAAGGAGGAGAATGAAATTTTCCATCTTTACATTTCATTAATAATCTTAAATTAGGCTTTACATCTGACAGTTGAATTCACACTCCTGGAGTTGTATCTAATTTAGTTTTAAATTTGTTTTCAACAGAAAAAACATCTATAAATGCCTTAATTTTATTAAGCAAGAAATGTTTAGGATCATAAATTATAAAAGATATTAAAAACTCCCATTCAAGGAATCGTTTCAATTATTGCTCCTTTTGTCTTTTGAATATTAAAACTATTTTTAGGTTGTATGTAAAAAAACAATTTTACTAATTGTGAAAATTTGTAAAGCTAATTTTACGTTTACATTGCTATTTTTGTATTTTGAATGTCTGTATGTAAATAGTATTTTACGTTTATTAAAAATGATCGAAGTTAAGAAAATGCCGAGTT
This sequence comes from Parasteatoda tepidariorum, assembly GCF_043381705.1. NCBI lineage: Eukaryota > Metazoa > Arthropoda > Arachnida > Araneae > Theridiidae > Parasteatoda > Parasteatoda tepidariorum. The sequence goes on along the minus strand of NC_092206.1, from coordinate 88,354,741 downwards.
GCATACCCGTACACTGTAAAAAATTCCGAATCTAATTATGGGTAACCGTAAAAGTACCGGCACTCAGAGTGCCGGTATTTTTTACCGTAATAATTATCATAAAATCGCTGAATCCTCTTATTAAATAAATTACTGTACAAATAATGGCATAATATTTTACAGTAAAATGATTTGATTTGGAATTAATTTGATTCGGATTTTTTTGCAGTGCACGCATCACGTTTTATTTTAATTTTTTTACAAAAAAAGCGAGTTAAAATGTAAAGCATTGCGCGATTAGTAGTTTTAGAAGAAATAACCATTGATGTGTTAAACAGTAACCAATTAGTTATTTTTTGTGATGAGCACATCACTCTTGTACATCTCAAACATAAGTTAACAAATTTCAAAGCAGCAAAATATATTAAATTCAATAAAAAGGTCTCAATCGTAGCTATGATTCTATTCCAAATTCCTAAATTAAACGAAAAAGGAAAACAGGCGGAGAGTTTTAGTAGCAAAATTACGAATAAAGAATAAACGTAATTTTCCAAACCATTCCAAAAGTTTTTACTGTAAGTTTATTAAAATAGAAAACATTATGTAAAATTATTAAACTCTTTATTTAAGAAATAGAAATTTTATTAACAAAGTATTGATAGTACAAAAATAGTTTGGAATTTGAAACATAATGCAAAATTATTGTGCTTTTTATTTAAAAATTAAATTTCTATAAAAAAAAATTTTTTTTTAAAGCAAAATATTGATGTTGCAAAAATATTTAATATACATATCACTGCATCGGAGTTTAAAGCATTATGTAAATTTATTGAGCTCTTCATTTATAAATGGATTATTTTTTTTAAATAAAGAAATAATGTTGCTAAAATATGTAATTAATTTCATTGATTTTTTTCCCTTCCAAATCAATTCCTCTGAATCTAATTCCAAAATATTATGGAAAATATTAAATTTCTTTTGACAAAAAAATTGATATTGCAAAAGAATTCATTTTAAATATTAAGAAATATATTGAGTTATTTGAAAATAATATAAATAGCAGTGTTTTAAAGCAGCAATATTTAATATAAAATAGCAATATTTAATATAAAATAGCAATATTTAATATAAAATNTTTTGACAAAAAATTGATTTTGCAAAAGTAATTAATTCATTTTAAATATTAAGAAATATATTGAGTTTTTTAAAAATAACAATAATATAAATAGCAGTGTTTTAAAACAGCAATACAATTTCATGTTTTTTTTTAAAAAGAAGCTATTACCATATCAAAAAATATAAATAGAAATATTTAATATAAAATTGCAATATTTAAGAATAGCAATATTTTCTATAAATAACAGTATTTAAAAATAGCAATTATATAATCTTGTAATAATAATATTGCAAAAGGATTTAAATCACTTAACTGAGTCAGAATTTAAATCATTATATAAAATAATGAGTTTCTTATTTAAAAAAATTATTGCAATTTAATTATTATAATTTTTTAACAAACTAATAATGTTTTGAAAATCTTTAATTCTTTTCACAGAGTTTCTAAAATTTAAAAAAGTCACGCATTGTCACTTAAAAAAACAATTGACGTTTTTTTATTCTTAATTAATAATAAAAGCGCAACTTGGCATTCCACTTTGTCCCACACATCAAATAAACAACTCCATGAGGTCCAATGGTTGATTTATTCTGCAATAGCTTTGATATTTATTTTTGTTCATGAGTTCTCTATCAGCGCGTGTAACTTTTTTTCTCCTTCCTGCAGATATTAGCTTATTTTAAGGTTTTTCGTTTCGTGCGTGCATAATAAATGACGTCTACCTCTTGATTTAATGCATATAATTTACGCCATTTCCTGCGGTAACTCTAGTTAACAATGCTTATCACTATAATTTCGTTGAGAAAATTTGTACAACATTAACCCCGTAAGATCGGTGTCTTGAACCCTAATATCTTAATAAAATAAGGTGTCGAATTGTACCATATTAAAGTTCGGGTTGATTTAGAGCATCGCGTAATCAATTTTAAGAAAATCAATAATATAGATTAAACTAGCCAATAATATCGATTAAGGTTTTCATTTTAAAGGATATTGTTCCAAATTTCCAACGGTGTAGACATTTGAAAAAAAATTAGATTTTTTTTTTTTAGATTCTGTTATTGAATTTAATTTAAATAATAATTTCATTAGTAAATCGATGTGAATCTTATATAATTGAGGAAAAATTAAAGTAAAGTGTAAATCCTTTTTATTTTCGAAATCCATTATTTATCAACAAGATGTATAAGTTAACAACATATAATAAGTTATGAAATATCTTCTTCTTCTTCAGCACGACAGCCCCTTACAGGCCTTGGCTACCTCAACCACGCTTAGCCTCCTATCCATGGCGACTTTTTTCTAGTTGTCAATCTTTATTACTTTCAGATCTTTAGTAGTGTCATCCAGAGTTATGAAATATATCATAGGTAAATGTTGTCTTGGTAATTCAAATCAAAAATATTTACCTTTAAATAGCAATAAAATATATTTACCACATTTAGTTTACATATAAACTTACAGGAACTCATTAACCTTTTAACGCTGATGGGATACCGGTGTCCCTTTTATATATATTTTTTTTCTGACGCTCTAATTAAACACAAAAACATATTTAGGTATTTTTTAATTATAAGAAACAGTACAGTAGTTGCTGGAAAAATATGTTAAATAATCGGAATCATATTTGCACTAAAATATTAAATCCAAAAAATTAGTTGGAAAAAATGTTTTGTCTTTCATAGTCAGAAATTTATCAATATTTGATTTTGTAAATTAGAAATTTTAACGATGAATAACTGTTTCTGTAAGATCTAAATAACTGCAAATAAGTTACAATTGGAAAAATTATTGTTTGGAAGTAGGCTGTGTTTGGAAGATTTTATCTTTAACGCATAAAAAGAGAAAGGTGTTTTAAAACTGTATTCCATACTTATAATTGTTAAAGTGCTAAATATAATATTTTCACTTTCTTTGAAATAAATTAATACAAAATAATGAAAAAAGTATGAAAAATATGTTTAATAAAAATTCCGTAGGGTTATAGGGAAAAAAGCAGTTGGACTTCTATTTAACGAACTTCCATTTTGCGAATTTCTTCGAGGAATCTTCTTAAAATAACTTCCAAATAACGAAGTGAATTTTCTATTTAACGAACCTTTCATTGAGATCCACTTTCCTATTTTCCAAAATATTTCAGAACATTTCAAACTTGTTAGTGGATTTTATGGGGAAATTACCTTGAATTAATCTTTGAAGCCACTGCTTTACGTAATGTTTTACTGCTTTCTCTAAAAGTTATTTTAGAGAAAGTAGTAAAATCCCGCCGTTCCCTTTTTGTTTGGAATTTCAAACGAAAAACTCAGTATAAATTAACGGATTTTATCAGTAGCAATTAAACTTAAGAACGCATTTGGTAATGTATGTTTAAAATTACTTTTATAATAAATCCAGCTATAATTTTATGCATAAATTTAGCCTTTTTTTAATAGTTGAAAGCGTATGTAGCATGATAGTGTAACACTGGATAATGTTTTGCTCTATTCTTGCTTTCCATGCAAATTTCTTTTATGGTTAAGATTTATAAAATAACTAGCAGATACTAGATTACAAGATAAAGGTGCATCAATTACTATTTTAATTATCCCTAGAGTTTATGAATTTAAAATCTGTTTTGTGTTGTTTAAGTGTTTTAAACGGTGATTTTCTATTTAACGAATTTTCTATATAAAGAGCTTATTATTGGGATTTAGCGACTTTGTTAACTAGAGGTCCGACTGTTCGAAACATTTTCATGTTTCCTTCACATTTTGTTTTTCGTTTTTAAATTACTAATATTTATGTCGCAAGCAAGAAATATGCATTTATTTAAGAGCAATTAATACTTAAAAAAAGTAATGACTCTTTTTTTTTTTATTTCTCAATAAAAAATGGCAACAAGAAAAGGAGGGAGACAGGTGCACGAATAAGAAAGAAAAGGGGGGAATGGAGAATGGTGCTTAAGAAGAGACAGAAAAGGTCTTTGAAATGATAGCGGTGATATAAAAAAAAGGAAAAAAATATAAAATTAAATAAACAAAAAATAAAATGGGTGAAAAAGAAAAAAAAAGGTGGAGAGTCAAATAGAAAGAAACCTGCTGCCTCAGAAAACCATCTGTCCTTCCAGGGTACAGGTGGTCTTTTTCTTCCAAATAATCTCACTGGTCGCAACATAATTCGAATTTTGCGCAATTTTTTAAAAATAAATTCAATAGCAAGTGCGTTCAACCCGTATGGTTTAACCCCTATCTTGAGGCAAAACTATCATCAGACGATTACATCCGGGCGCGTGGCAGATGTTAGAGGGCAGTTTGAAGATTTGCATATTTGAAGGAAGGCCAGGTGTTAATTATAAATGATACTTATCATTAGTATCACCCTTATTTCAACATTTAAAGATTGTTTTAAGATTAATGTTCCAAGTGAGGCATCATTTTTTCTTCTTCGAAAGTTTGAAAACATTAGTTCTAAATATGCGCTATGTCATCGCAAGTCCCAAGCGTAGTTATTTTATTAGATATCAAATTGTTATTTATTATCAACTCCAGCGCATGCTTACGTCGTTACATCTCCATGTTACAATAAAATATAAATTATAGATGTAGATAATTATTTTATTAGTTATTATGAATTATCAATTGACTCCATGTTTAGGTGAATTTTAGCGGGACTGTCCATTAAGACTGTTTTTCGAAGGCTCCGTCGTAAAATGATGCTATTTCGCGAATAATATGCTATTTTTATAGCTGCTGTGAGTTTGCAACTGTTACTCATAACTGTTTAGGTCAAGTTTAGCCTACCTAAAGCCAAAGCTGTCTACGATTATTATGAAATGGCCAGCGTTATTCCATATAATATTTATTTAAATCGTAGAATTCAATAATTTCTTATACTTTAACTTAACTGACTTGTCTAGTTTAAATTTTTGACTTGTCTAGTTATCTATTAACTCCATGTTTAGGTGAATTTTAGCGGGACTGTCCGCTGTTTTTCAAAGGCTCCGTCGTAATATGAAATGAAGCTTTTTTGCGAATAATATGCTATTTTTATAACTGCTGTGAGTTTGCATCTGTTACTCATAACTGTTCAGTTGACCTGAACAGTTATGAGTAACAGTTACAAACTGTTGGAATAATAAAAGTTGCAAGTAATCGTAGACAGCGCTGGCTTTAGGTAGACTGAACTTGACGTTCAGCCTACCTAAAGCCAGCGCTGTCTACGATTATTATGAAATGGCCAGCGTTATTCTATAGAATACTTATTTAAATCGTAGAATTCAATAATTTTTTATACTTGAACTTAACTGACTTGTCTAGTTTAAATTTTTGACTTGTCTAGTTATCTATTAACTCCATGCTTAGGTGAATTTTAGCGGGACTGTCCGGTGTTTTTCGAAGGCTCTGTCGTAATATGAAATGAAGCTTTATTGCGAATAATATGCTATTTTTATAACTGCTGTGAGTTTGCATCTGTTACTCATAACTGTTCAGGTCAAGTTCAGCCTAACTAAAGCCAACGCTGTCTACGATTATTATGAAATGGCCAGCGTTATTCCATAGAATACTTATTTAAATCGTAGAATTCAATAATTTTTTATACTTTAACTTAACTGACTTGTCTAGTTTAAATTTTTGACTTGTCTAGTTGTCTATTAACTCCATGCTTAGGTAAATTTTAGCGGGACTGTCTGCTGTCTTTCGAAGGCTCCGTCGTAACATGAAATGAAGCTTTATTGCGAATAATATGCTGTTTTTATAACTGCTGTGAGTTTGCATATGTTACTCATAACTGTTCAGTTGACCTGAACAGTTATGAGTAACAGTTGCAAACTGTTGCAATAATAACAGTTGCAAATAATCGTAGACAGCGCTGGCTTTAGGTAGACTGAACTTGACGTTCAGCCTACCTAAAGCCAGCGCTGTTTGCGATTATTTCGAAATGAACAGCTTTATTCTATAGAATGCCAAGTTAAATCGCAGAATTCAATAATTTTTTTATACTTTAACTCAATAATTTTTTTATGCTTTAACTGACTTGTCTAGTTTAAGTTTTTGACTTGTCTATTTAAGTCATGAGGTACCTAGTTACTCTATAAAATGACGGATTTCGCACTTTAACGGAAGCATATACATTAAAATGTTTTTCTAAAATGCATTTGAGCATCTAATTCCTTATTTTCTTATGAGAATAACGCGCTAACTGATGCACAATTCTCGTTATGTAGGGAAAAAAAACATGTTCTATTTTACAAGTAAATTTTATATTCACACGAACCAAAATATAAAATTATAAGGCTCAAAATCTTGAAAGACTTTTATTTTACAATCATGTGCCAAATTTATATGTTCTCAATATCATGATGAATAAGGTGAAATGGAAATTCTTAAATTATTTCTATTCTGATCAGAGTCACACAATATTTTTAATGGCGTGCAGCGGAAAGGTTGAAATCGAATTTCACTAAATTGTTCTCACGGTTTGCAACTCAGTGTTTTGTGACTATCAAGGTCAAATGTAGATAATGTAGAGAAATTTTAACGTTTTGAACGATAAAAGCGCACGCGAAACATCTGATTCGTTTAAAGCTCGTAAAATATCAAATTAGAAAATCGTAATAGTTATGGGGGTTCAATGTCGTTCGTAAATAAAACTAGCTTTAGTTCACGCGTAAATTTGTGATAAACATTTGAAATTATATAAATAAATAAATTTGAAACATAATGAATTAATTTGATTCTATGTTAACATGTTACTTTCTGAAATGAAAGGATGAAGTTTATAGTTTTTCAAAAACTGGAAAATATATAGTACATATCTGCACTACAAAAAAAAAATTATGTGTAAATAGAAAAAAAAATCTTTTTTTTTACCGGACTTGCTCAGCTGACGCAGTTTTGGGTTTATGACTTTTCAACTCCTCCGCCTTGAAATTTTGAACCCAGCGCAGAAGACAAGGGAACTCGTGGTTCAAGCATTGAGATAACTTAGGTTTCGGTAGATTTTTTTTAAAAAAAAACTAATCTATTTTTCCATCGCATAAAAAAGAAAAACCATGAAAACCTCTCATGGTAGGTCAGATGTCAAGATCTGCGATAAAATTCCGGTTGTTTAACCGTATTAGGAGAAATCAATTAATAAACAGTTTTTCTCACAGCTAACAGTTTGAATACCATCTTATTTATGGTTATGTGACTGTTTTGTTTGAATATGGTAAAATAACATTAAAATAAATTGTTATTTAGCCATTTTCTTCCCGAGAAACTACTAACAATGTGTTGTTATCGTCATCACCGTATATGCACCAGATTTTTTTTTTTTTTTGAATTAAAAAATCTTTTATAATTTAACCTGAACAATAATCATAAAGTATCTGTAATGCACAAATTACATAAAAATTTTTTTTTTCTTCATTTATATAAATACAGGGGGTGGACAAAATAATGGTAACACTTCTATACAAATACATTTTTCATATTTTTCAAGAAATACTTAAAGAATCATTTGAGCAGTGTTTAGATCATGCGATTTCTCATACTTATTAATGAAATTTAAAACTCTTAATGGCTTGAGGGACCGACAATAAATTACAAACGAAAAATAGTGTTTTTGAACACTCTATGCCAAAAATTATAGCAATAAATTTGTAATATGTGACAATTATTTTGGTTGTCGTGTGCAATAATTGCACAAAATTTCGTAAGCCTGTCTTAAATATTTATGGAGATATGGACATATTTAATTTTTTCGTCTGAAGTTTTTTTGTCATAACTTTAAAAATATTCAATAAAATAAAAAAAAAATTTAGAGCAGTTTAAAATAAGTTAAAATAAGCAATTTAATAAAAATTCGTTGAAAACTGGGCAAGATATGAGTAATTAAAGTAATTCTTTTATGCTGCGTATGTACGGGAAAAATTTTAATTTTTTTCCTTACTTTTGCAGAAAATTGCATTTGGCATTTAATTAAAAAAAAAAAAAATTCGATTTGAATATCTTAAGAATTAAAGAAGTTTTGGGCAATTTTCTGTTTAGTTTTTGTATTTTCTAAAAAAAACTCAAATGATAAGGGGTTTTCCACAAATTTCATTTTGTACTAGTAAATTAGATTTATTAAAAATGACACTGGCATTGTTGGAGATCATCCCCATAAAAATATTATCTTTATACAATCCTATTTCAGTGTATGAACGTTTATAGTCAGTTTATTATAGTTGTTATTTAAATTTGTCTAATGATAGAAAATAGTATTTGTAGAAAACCCTATGAAGAAAACATTTTGAGCTTTATTTAAAAAAATTCAAAAACTACTTAGAAAATTTCTTGAAACTTTCTAAATATTTAAAATATTCAAATCGGACTTTTTGTTAGTTGCCAAATACGATTCTCTACAAAATTTGAAAATTTTCTCTTGTATGCGCAGCTTAAAATAACTACTTAATAATAGTAATTTAAGTAAATTACTCATATCTTGCTCAGTTTTAAACGAATTTTTTTCAAATTTTAAAGCGATAATTTTGTAACTAATTTTAAATTGCTCTCTAAAAATTTTGTTTAATTTTATCGAATAATTTTAAAGTTATAGCAAAAAAGAGAAAAAGGAAGAAAAAAAAAATTAGTTTTTTTTCATTTTTTAAAAATATCTTTATCTCCATAAATGTTTAAGTTAGGATTACGAAATTTTGCACAATTATCGCATAAAATGACTAAAATAATTCCTACACGTTACAAATTTATTGCTAAATTTTTAGGCATAGGGTGTTCTAAAACACTATTTACCGTTTGCAATTTATTGTCGGTCCCTCAAGCCTTTAAGAGCTTTAAACTTCATTGACAAGTGTGAGAAATCGCATGATCTAAACACTTCTGAAGTTATAAAATAAATTTTTAAGTATTTCTCAAGAAATATGAAAAAATGTTTCAGTAAAGAAGTGTTTCCATTATTTTGTCCACCAATTGCAATTCCCTGCCTCCCCCAACCGAAAAAAAAATCTGTTACTTCAGAATATCCCGCGTTACTATCCTATTTATTCGCTTAAAAAACTTTCAGAATTGTCTTAAATAAATATATTTCTATGACTTAACACATCAAAACGTTAAAAACNAATTGATGCACAATTCTCGTTATGTAGAAAAAAAAAACATGTTCTATTTTACAAGTAAATTTTATATTCACACGAACCAAAATATAAAATTATAAGGCTCAAAATCTTGAAAGACTTTTATTTTACAATCATGTGCCAAATTTATATGTTCTCAATATCATGATGAATAAGGTGAAATGGAAATTCTTAAATTATTTCTATTCTGATCAGAGTCACACAATATTTTTAATGGCGTGCAGCGGAAAGGTTGAAATCGAATTTCACTAAATTGTTCTCACGGTTTGCAACTCAGTGTTTTGTGACTATCAAGGTCAAATGTAGATAATGTAGAGAAATTTTAACGTTTTGAACGATAAAAACGCACGCGAAACATCTGATTCGTTTAAAGCTCATAAAATATCAAATTAGAAAATCGTAATAGTTATGGGGGTTCAATGTCGTTCGTAAATAAAACTCGCTTTAGTTCACGCGTAAATTTGTGATAAACATTTGAAATTAAATAAATAAATAAATTTGAAACGTAATGAATTGATTTGATTCTATGTTAATATGTTACTTTCTGAAATAAAAGTATTAAGCTTATAGTTTTTCAAAAACTAGAAAATATATAGTATCTGCACTACAAAAAAAATTTATCTGTAATTAGAAAAGAAATTTTTCTTATAACCGTACTTGCACAGCTGACACAGTTTTGGGTTTATGACTATCCATGTCTAACTCCTCCGCCTTGACATTTTGAACCCAGCGCAGAAGACAAGGGAACTCCTGGATCAAGCATTGGGACAACTTAGGTTTCGGTGGACTTTTTTTATAAAACTGATCACTAATCTATATTTCCATCACATAAAAAAGAAAAACCATGAAAACCTCCCATGGTAGGTCAGATGTCAAGATCTGCGATAAAATTCTTGTTGTTTAGCTGCATTAGGTGAAATCAATTAATAAACAGTTATTCTCAGAGTTAACAGTTAGAATACCATTTTATTTATGGTTATGTGACTGTTTTGTTTGATTATGGTAAAATAACATTAAAGTAAATTGTTATTTAACCATTTTTTCCCAAGAAGCTACTAGCAGTATTTTGGTATCGTCATCGCCGTATATGCTTCTGATTTTTTCTTGAATTAAAAATTTAATTATAATTTAACCGGAACTATAATCGTAAAGCATATGTAATGCACAAATTATATAAAAAAATTTTTTTTCTTCATTTTTATAAATACAGGGGTGGACAAAATAATGGTAACACTTCTATACTAATACATTTTTTCATATTTCTCACGAAAGACTTAAAGAATTATTTTAGCAGAGTTTAGATCATGCAATTTCTCATACCTATCAATAAAGTTTAAAGCTTTTAATGGCTTGAGGGACGGACAATAAATTACAAACGGAAAATAGTGTTTTTGAACACTGTACAAATATATTTCTATGACTTAACACAACAAAACGTTAAAAACTAAGTTTTCAAAACTAATGAACAAATTTTGAAATAAGTGCTTCTCGTTCGTGTCAAGGTGATTCAGTCTATGATAAAAGTAATTTTTTTTAATTCTTTTGGTGACAGTTACGATTTGCTTGTTTTAAAAAACGTTCGAATATAATACATAAATTTTATTATAAAATAAATAACATAATCTCTCGCCAAATATTCATAATGGTTGTTTTCGGAGCCCCGATGGCTCAGGGGATAGAGCATTCGCCTTCCTATGAGGTGAACTGGGTTCGAATCCCAGTGATGACTGTGATACGAATGTGTGGTGTCTGCATCCGGGATGCACCGACCACAGTGCTGACGTAAAATATCCTCAGTGGTAGACGGATCATGAGTTAGAGTCCCCTTGCCGTCAGGCAAGCCGTGGGAGGGTTTCGTGGATTTCCTCACCTTGTAACGTACATGCGGGTTAGTTACCTCAAAAAGTTCTCCACGAGGGAAAATTTCTCCCACTATTTGATCCAGGAGTTCCCTTGTCTTCTGGATAGGGTTCAAAATTACAAGGCTACTGTGTTGAACATTAGTAGTCGTAAACCCAAAACTATTGGGTCGGCTGTTCGACGACGGTCCTAAAAGAAAATGGTTGTTTTTGCATAGACCCACAGATGCAGCTTTCAAACGAGTCGAAAATTCGATACTTCCTGCAAAATAAATGTTCCCGAAAATGAATCTATAAAAATAAAACCTAAGAAGCCTTTCTTATTTAATACCCCCTCCCTCGCCATTGCATAAAGAATAAAACCATCCTCTCTAAGTAGTTAATAAAATTTCCCCCTCCAACTAAGTGCTCTCTTATTACATTCCTCCAACTCCAGTAGCAACATCATAAAAGAAGCTTTAAATTTGTCATAAAACCACCTTATCCATCTTATCAAACACAACCTGAAGACGATAATGCCCCCATCTGACGAGGAAATGCCGTTCGAATCTATGACAAATCCTCCTCTACAAATGAACAAAAAGTTCTTAATGAGTCACCCCTACCTGACTCAACGACTCATCATCTCATCCAAAAATGATGCTACACGACAATGATGAAAAGGAAAGGTGACACGCATTTGAATCCAGGTACTTATCTAACATATCGGTGAGTAGACTCAGAAAACCGCAAAATCTGTTGTGTTCTGACTCATAGAATTCAGCAGTATAAAAACCTCTTATAGTGTTTTTTGATCTCCCCCCACCCCTCCTGTCTATCGTGTTAAATAGTTTGTGTATAATTCCATGGCCGGTCGGTGAACTCTCATATGGGGTATGGCGATTAAAATAGTGGTTTGGGGATTTAGTGAGACTGTCTGCTTTGATCTCTAATGATACTGGAATTCACGATTGTTTCGGTTTTGATATTTATCTTGAGGGTATTCGAGAAGTATAAAAGACTAGAGGGGGAAAAAAAAACTAACAATAGGGTACTAAATCAACATCACTAACGTTTTTATTCTTTTTATGATTGATGCGTTAACTATTATTTATTGATAGTCAGCCAATACAATTTGAAGAGTAAGTCGAGATAATTGATTATTTTCGCACATTTACAAAACGTTTTTATATATTTATATTAGTCAAATGCTTTTATAGTTTTTGAAACGCTAATGCTGCTTTATGGGGAGCAGATTTTTTGCCAGCCTGATCCCCAGTTGCCTTTTCGAAGCTCTGTCGCCAAAGAAAACAAAATGCCATAGTTTTTAAGTGTAACCCTTTGACTCAGACTGGACACAGGTGTCCTTTTGTCTGATAGTTTCTAAAAAAAAAATCTGTTAAGTTTTCGAAATTATATTTGTATTGAATTATAAAGTTCAAAAAAGTAGCTTGAAATAGATTTTTTTTCTTCTTATTATTATCTTTTTTTTTAAATTTATCAACAACTGATTGTGGAAATTATGAAAATTTCAATGATGAATATCTGTTTCTCTTAGATCTAAGTAACTGCAAATAAGTTCAAATTTGAAAAATTATTTTTTGGAAGTGAGTCGCGTTTTGAAGATATTACCTTTAATGCAGAAAAAGACATTTGTGATCCATGCTGTATTTCATATACATAAATTATTAAAATGGTAAATGTAATATTTTCCACTCATTTTGACTTAAACTAAGACAAAATAATGAGAAAGTATGAAATATAATGTATAAAAAAAATTTCGCATCAAATGGTTAATGATTATAATTAAGAATACTTACATAGATTATAGATATAATTACATAATTTTAAAATATGTAAATTTTAACAGTAATACAATTGAAAAAAAAAGTACAAGAGCAGTTTGGAAATTTTTGAAAACATTAGACATTCAGTTTTGAGAAAATTGTTTTAGAAAGATTAGAAAAATCTTGATTTCACCTAATTTGTCACATTCAGGATAAAGTTGTTACTGCGGATGATTTAAAATTTCAAACAGCTTTTATTTTCTCTCAGAAGCATTTAATTTATTAAATTTATTTCAAAAATTGTACACATTAAATTTAGCTATTCTGCAATTTGATATACTTAACGTTAAATCATATTTTCAGCTTAAAAGTGACATAAAAGGAGTTATTTTCCCGAACAATATCGGAATTTTAATATCGTGATTTATCGTCAAGGAGCACTGATATTTCTCGATATTTTTTATCCAACTTAACTAAGTTGCATTATTTTTACATGGATCGATATCTTCGTTATACAATTGAAATTTATCAACACTCCCAATATTAATCGTTATGGAATCACGGGAGTAATATTTCAATAAATATTAAATTATCGATATTTATCGTATCGATATTTATAGCTGCCAATAGATTCCACATTTATTGCAGTATCTACATAACATCACAAAATTGCTTTTAAAATATCATAATGTTTAAAAATATGACTCTTTTTAGGTTAGATATATCAATAGACCACTCAACTCTATTTTTATTTCATTTTATACCTAATTGGCATTGAACGGCCGACCTGATTCTGATTTTACGAATATCAATATTTAACTCTGTAGTTTTGTAATTTTGAACCCAACCTGGAAGACAAGGGAAATCTTCGATCAATCATTGAGACAAACCACTTGCTGGACTTTTTTGACGGAGCTAACCTACATTGGCGTTACGTGGTGAGGAAAACCGCGAAAACCTCCTACGGTAAGCTCGACGGCAAAGGGATTCTAACCCATGTATAGTGTGTCTAAAATGAGAACTCCCCCAAACATTCGTCTAGACTTGTGGCGGTGACTATGGTAACGAGGTATGACTATTTCAAGTAGGGGTGCAGGGCAAGAAAAAGGGAATCTATTTCTTCGGTCTATTGTGTTAGTCCTAGAGTGAAGCTACCCTCCCTAGAATGCACCATTCTTGTTTCCATAGCACCAGACGGCCGCAGACTTTGTGGAGGAGTTCTTATCTTAGACAAACTGTACCACAGATGATATTTTACGTCAACATTATGGTCGGTGCGAACCAGGAGCAGAATTTTTATTAACTAGCTACTGGTTCGAATTTCAGCTGTGATATACCAGATTTTTCTGTTTTACTCATGATTACGCGGAAAAATAAAGCTTCTTCTAGTCAGTGTGGTTTTTCCTTACATTTTAGGTTCGTTAAAGCAGTTGTGAACCAAATCACTATGTTTTTCTTCTTTATTTATCAATAGTATTTATGTATCAATTGAGCTTGATAATCAATTTAGTTTGAAGCAACTAGAATTACCTAGAATTTAACATAATTTTTTTCTTCCTTTAGCCGCACTCATAAATTTTCTTAAAATAATTCATTCTTAATTAAAATAATGCGAAACATTCACCTGATTACTATTCTGAAATGAATAAAAGCAAATTAAAAATGAATAAGAAAAATCGTAATTCGAATCAGAAGATTACCATTGAAGAGGTTATTCCAAGTAACGAGTAAATTGATCGATTTCAAAAGAGGATGACATTGAATAAAAAACCCCATTTAGTGACATTCTAATGGGGAAAAAATATTACAACTCACTGCAGAAACATATTTAAATATAATAACTATATGTATTCTGGAAATTTTAGGAATGCGAAATAGTCTTCTTTTTCTACGTGAGAACATAGTTCAATCAAGATATTGATTTAAAGATATATTATTAAATTAGTATTTGAAACCTTAGAATGATTTATTATTTATTTATTCGAAATTTTAGGAAAATGAAATAGTCTCTTTTTTCTACGTAAGAAAGTATCTCAATCAAGTAATTGATTTATTTAGATATTGTTAAATGAAATTTAGAAATCTTAGAATGGTTTATTATTTATTTATTCGAAATTTTAGGAAAACAAAATAGCGCTTTTTTTTTCCTACTTAAGAAAATATCTCATTCTAGATATTGATTTAAATAGACATCATTAAATAAATTTTTGAAATCTTAGAATAATTTATTATTTAGTTAGCATTTTACTGTTGCTTTATTTCCATTTCCATGTAAATTTGACATCCTTTTGTGCGGGTAATGATGTGTTTTATTTTGGTGCTACGGAGGGGATGTCATCTGGAGATTTGGCCAAAAGAGCTTTCAGAATTTGAACCCCATAATGTTAATTTAACTTCTTGCGTATTTCGCTATTCGAAAACTTTCTAAACGAATTTAAAAATTTTTAGACACAATTATAAATTTCATTTATCCAAAGATAATTCCATTCAAGAAATTACTTTTAGTAAATATTTATTATTTTATTTAAGAATGGTCAAAAAATTTTTGAATAGTAAGGTATACGATATTTTGTATCATTTATAAGAATGTAATACATGGCAAAATACAAAATTTCAGCAAACTTCAGGCACTATTTGACCGATTTTTCTAAAACTTTGAATTTTGCCATGTAAAATTACTTTCTTCAAAATGATGCAAAAAATTGTATATCTTGCAAGTAAAAAACTTTCTGACCATTCTTAAATAAAATACTAAACATTTTCTGAAAGTTATTTTTTTGCATGGAATTATCTGTGGATAAATAAATTTTATAGTTGTGTACAAAAATGTTTCAAATCGCTTACAAAGTTCTCGAGATAGAGCGAAATAATAAAGTAAAATTAACATTAAGGGGTCCAAATTTTGGAAAGCTTTCTTGACTAAACAATTGGGACTGATGACATTTCCCCGATGGTGGCTACCCCCTATATTTGGGGGGTCAGAAATCCGAATTCGTCCAAAAAAAAGCTATTTTTATTCAGAGAAAGTTCGTTTTTGTGTCTGATTTCGTAATTGAAAATATCTTCTGAACTTATTCAGCAACGTATTTTAAGGTCACCCCCTTGAGTCATTACGATTGAGTCCTAGAACGTGATCATCTGGTCATTAGAGCAAAAGTTATTCTAGGTTGTCGTTTTTTTTTCATACCATATAATTTTTACCATATACCATATAATTTTTACCCTAGTCAGATGACGAGGACAGCGCTTGAGCTAGTACCTCACTTTCACACCACAAATAACGAGAGGAGTTTCAGCCATGACAGATTCAGTGTGCACCTTGCCGAGTATACACGTTGGTCGTTTAGTTTGCTGCCAGGATCGATTTCTCAACCCTTGGAACTCCACCAGCGGAATGAGCGACGATTTAACTATAAAAATATTCCTTCGTTTTTGATAGTTAACATTAAAAAAATAGAAGAAATGTTAATAAGTATAAAAACGAGAAGTACTCGTAAATAGGTAATCTTATTAACCCTTTAACGCAATTGAGACACCCGTGTCCCTTCTATATATATTTTTTCTGACGCCCTAATTACAAGAAAAAATATATTTTCGTATTTTTTAATCATAAAAGACAGTCTAATAGCTACTAAAAACTTTCTCAGATTATTAAAATTATATTTGTACTAAAATATGAAGTCCAAAAAAAGTAGTTCGACAAAAACAATTTTCCTTCATATTCAAAAATTTATCAATAATTGATTTTGTAAATTAAAGAAATTTCAAAGTTTGAATAACTGTTTCTCTTAGATCTAAGTAACAGCAAAAAAGAGCAAATTTGAATAATTATTTTTTGAAAGTCAGTCGATGATTTTATAGCAGAATAAGACGCCCGTGTTTCATGTGTATTTTATAACCATAAATTATTAAAATACTATAGATAATATCTTTCTTTTATTTTGCCTTAATTAATACAAAATAATGAAAAAATGAGCTTCATAAAATTCTGCTCCAAAAGAGGGTTACAAGGTTTTCCGTTTTTTTTATGCTACGTTTTTTTCCTATCGATATTGATTTAAGGTGAATTTAAAGGGAATAGTTAAAGCTGCAAAATCATTGGAGTATCTTGACTGACCGAAATCAAGAAAATGTCCACTTTCACCGCTGAATGTCGACAATCACATAGTCGCTTTGGTGAATGTCCGAAATACTTGTTATATCCAATATGATATTAATTTATTCCTAGATATTATTATATTTATTCGATATTTTAACAGCGGAAAGATAGGAGAAACATCAATGTTCGGTGTACCGGTTAAATGCATACTGGGCAGTGGCACTTGACCTTAAAAGACATTGATATAGGGCATACTGGGTATATATACACCGGGCAGCGGCACTGAACTTTAAAAACACAATGATGTATGACAATCAGGAGAAATGTATACCGGGTAGTGACACTCTACTAGACCTAGTAGGGGAGAGTTGGATAAAACGGGATAGTCGGACAAAACGGGATACGTCGCCTAGGGACCAGACTATTGCAGCTATCAAGTGGACAACGACAGAAACGTGTTATTTGACCGTGATTATATCATTCTCGGTGCGTCCCGCCTCGAGATCACTATTTGATAGAAAGTTGTAGATCTCAGAACTTTTTTACTCTATTTTTTTGCCATTTTCTACATTTACGTGCGTTTTGTTTTACATTGTACTGCCTACGTATATGGGAATAAAATGCCGGTGAGTATTAAATTTAATTAACCATTTATTTACCAATATTTTTATGTGCAGTCTATCTAATTTTCTTTTCACATTTAGGTAGCAGCCATGTTTGTTTCAAAAAGTGTCGGAGTCAGACAAAACGGGACACTTGTGAGTTGGATAAAACGGGATAGAGATTTTTATGTCCCGTTTTATCCACCTCTTTATTTGTTGGATTATTACATTTCAAAATAGCCAAATATTAATGTAGGCCTTGGCTTTTTAAACAACTTATTTATATTAGCTATATATATTTTTGAAAAATTTAGTCTCTTTATAAAGTAACGCAAAATTTGTTTATTAACGTTCATTATTAAGCATTTTATCTTCGACTCTAGGATTTCACATCTTTCTTTAGAACTAATTCTAATGCAGAGATGCCAACTTGCTCCGGACAACAAATATATATTTTAGAGTGGTAGTTTATCAATTGATATTCTTAGTTTAATAAATTTCGTTTAGTAGATTTTCATCCACCACTATTTCTGAATAATTCGTAGGCTTATATAATTTACCACTTTATACTACTTATGTCATACTATGCCTTTTAAAAAGCAAGCAAAAATAGTCAAGTATTTGCAAAATTTACTTTGTAGTTATCTACCGTTTTTTTAATTATTTTGGCTTGTCCGGAGCAGTTGGCATCTCTGCTAATGTATTTCTCTGATAAACACTTGAGCTTTTTTATATATAAACAATATTATTTATATATTTGCATTATTTATAATTTTAGATTTATATATATGCAAAAAATTAAACATTGTAAATCCTATCCCGTTTTATCCAACCCAGGTAAGATAAAACGGGATATGTAAGAGTTTGGAAATAAATTTTTTTTTCTGTTTCACAGTCATTAAAATTAGTTTGAAATATGTTTTTTGTGTGCTTCAATAAATGTTGTAGCTACAATAAAAATAATGTATGGTTTTCCTTAACAGGTATTCCGTAGTAAATAAAAACAATAATGGTATCCCGTTTTATCCAACTCTCCCCTATATATTTCAGACATTTACCAAAGCTACTATGTGATTGTCAACAACAACCAATTTCGATCATTCACAGTAATATAAATAAAAATGAAAGATAAAAAATTGTTTGAATTGAAATATGGAAAAAAAAATTTTCTAAAGATTTCAGTCTTATAGAGAGGGGGAGGGGAGTTAATAATTACTATGGAAATAAGGACTAATGTAAAACTGTCATTATCAAAAGTCTTTTTACTTTTTTTTAAGCGGGTAATGAATAAAAACAATCAAACTTTTATTTGAAATGCTCCCAAATGCAAGGATGTCTCTTCTTTTTCTCATTGACCTTGTGTTGTGTGCCCCATTCTGAGAAATCAACTAAATTAAATTGGGCCACCCGCAGCGTTGTGGCTTCCGAGATATTAGAAGAAAACACGTCATATATTTGGAGATGGCACGATTATCTCATAAGCTTTATGAATCTTTAAAGGATTTGTTTTTTAGTACTTGAAATAAAGAAAAAGATTTAAAACTGTTTTATTTTTGCAAGCATAAAAACATTTTTCTTTGTTGTACACTTTGATATTCAAATACAATGACCTTTTTTAAATTTTTTTTCCTTCGATCGCACAACTCATTCTTTAAATATTTCTACGGAGTTGATATTTAAAAACTAGCGATTTGCCCGAATATTTCTTTATTGCTGTTTACTATTTTTATCTTTTAATTGCATAAACCCCCCGGGCATGCCAATCTATTACTCTACGGGTTCAGAGCGACCCAATGTCTATAGTTAACTGTAGAGTGCCAGAGGTGTCGGATAAAATGGATTAATTTTAGAAAATTTCTTATACGTTTATTTTGCATTTAGTTTGTTCCTTTTTATACCAATGAAGCTACAGAATTCTAGACAAGCTAAATTTCTAGATATAAATTTTATATCAAAATAGCTGTTTGCCCGATTTTACCCGGAAATTTCTGTGTTTCCGTTCACTGTTTTATCCTTTAACTAAGACTTTAACCACCCCCCAGGAAAGTCAATCTAGCACTATGGCTATCTGTGGAATAGTTTATCAGTGAGATGTAGTGCTAAAAAATAAATGAATAATTAAATAAATAAAAATAAATGACAGAAAATAAATAAAAAGCGCAGTTTTTAAAATTCCATTTCTCAGAAACTTATTCGAATGATTTCACTTAAATTTTGTATTTTGCCATGTAAAATTACATTCTTTGAAATTATGTAAAAAATTATGTACCTTACAATTCAAAATTTTTTCTAGTATAATTAAATATAATAATAAAGAGATAGTAAATAGTTAATAAAGATCCGATCTATAAATCAAAAGTTATTCAGGGTGATCCGTTTTTTCTTCTGTGCATTGTACAAGCACTTAAGCAACAATTGGTGTTTGAATCAAATTTTCTCCCCCACTCATATCGAATCTTGTTTATACTTTTAATTCCCATAAAATTGAAGAAAAAAAATTAAGATAGAATGAATTTCAAAACAAAAATTTTAGATTAAATTCAATTGACACAGAACAAATAACTATTAATGACTTTAAATTTGAAAATTATTTATTTGTAGAGTTTTATGTAATTATAAGTAAAAACGTTTAAATTCAAATGGTTATCGGGGAAATACATGAAATAGAACCTTCATGAAATTTTGAAAAATCATCAATCATTGACAAATTTCTTAAATGATTCCTGAAAATAAATTTTTTTGATTTTTCCCATTAAATCAAACAGTTATTTTACTTTTTAAAACCCCATCGATACATGGATGCATATTGATTGTTTGTTGCTTATGAATTTTTTCTTCTAATTTTAATACAAAAACAGTGATATTTGCAAACAAGAATATTTATTTTACAGAATATTTAATTTCAAATAAAAAAAAAGTGTATTCATTGCTTATAGTTCAATTTGAAAATTTGAATTTGTAAATTTTTTTTAATTTTTACCATTTATCCCTCAAAATAATTAAAACTAAATGGTTTAGAGTGAAACTATAACATTAACTTTTGTACGCAGTTTTTGAGGAATTTTGAAAGTGTATTTGTGTTAAATTACGATTTAAAAAAATAATAATGATAAGAATTATAAAAGAATATAACAATAATGAAACAATATAACAATATCAAAATAGCTCAAGTCACAATTTTCACCTAAACATTCTCCAAAATTTTTTCCAAAAGTATCTAACACGTAGCAATAATAAAACAATATGAAACTGTAATGTATAATAATAACAATAATGTAATCTAACAGGTAACAATAATAAAACAATATGAAACTGTAATGTATAATAATAAAACAATTGCTTGTTTATTGTGATATATCAAATAATCAATTAATTTGTATCTCGAAATGTTACTGAAACGTAGCTAAGGCTTGAGANCCATGTTCCCATAACAAATCAAAACCTCTGGGGGTACTGGATTGGAGATCGATCGTTCTCTGATTCAGGTCAAAATTACGATCTGTGGATGAATGAATGGATGTATGAATGTTTCCGCCCTATAAACGGGTGCGACGTATGGTGTGGCAGAAGTCGAATTCTTGGCCATAGATGGCGCCACTGAAAAACAAGTAAACGCATACTCTGCCTTAAATTTGCTCGGTTTCACCAAGCAGGCTTGCCCGTGTGGCAAGTAGCATTAGAAACAACAACAACATCCTTTTATTGCATAAACCCCCCGGGCATGCCAATCTATGGCTTCACGGGTTCAGAGCGACCCGAGGTCTATAGTTAACTGTAGAGTGCCCGAGGTATGGGATAAAATGGATTAATTTTAGAAAATTTCTTCTACGTTTATTTCGCATTTAGTTTGTTTCTTTTTATACCAATGAAGCTAAAAAATTCTGTACAAGTTAAATTTCTAAATACAAATTTTATATCAAAATAGCTGTTAGCCCGATTTTACCAGGAAATATCTGTGTTTCCGTTCACTGTCTCATCCTTTTAACTAAGACTTTAACCACCCCCCAGGAAAGTCAATCTAGCACTTCACGAGTCTGTGACTATATGTGGAATAGTTTATCAGTGGGATGTAGTGCTCAAAAATAAATGACCAACTAAATAAATAAAAATAAATAACAAAAAATGAATAAAAAATACCGTTTTTAAAATTCTATATCTCAGAAACTTATTCGAATGATTTCACCTAAATTTTGCATTTTGCCATGTAAAATGACATTCTTTGAAATTATGTAAAAAAATTATGTACCTTACAATTCAAAATTTTTTTCGAATATAATTAAGTATAATAATAAAGAAATGATAAATATTTACTAAGAGTTATTTTTTAAATGGAATTATCTTGGGATAAATGAATTTTATAATTGCGTTCGAAAGTTTTTCAATTCGATTAAAAAGTACTCGAGTTATGGTGAAATCCGCAAACTGTAAAATTAGCATAAAGGCGTTTCCAGATTGCAGCTCCCTAATAAAATTTTGGGGGTCAGAAATCTGAATCCGTTGAAAAAAAGATATGTTTATTCAGAGAAAGAATGTTTTTGTGCTTGTGTTCGTAACTTAAAATATCGTCTGCACTAATTAATTAGCATATTTGTGGACACTCTCTCGAACCACTAAGATTGAGTCCTAGAACGTGAAGATCCGATCCTTCAATCAAAAGTTATTCTGGGTAGTCCGTTTTTTTTTCTGTGCATTGAACAAGCACTTAAGCAACAATTGGTGTTTTAATTAAATTTTCTCCCACATTTATATCGAATCTTGTTTATACTTTTTACTCCCATAAAATTGAAAAAAAAAATTAAGACAGAATGAATTTCAAAACAAAAATTTTAGATTAAATTCAATTGACACAGAACAAATATCTATTAATGACTTTAAATTTGAAAATTATTTATTTGTAGACTTTTATGTAATTATAAATGAAAACGTTTAAATTTAAATTGTTATCGGGGAATTGCATGAAATAGAAACTTCATGAAATTTTGAAAAATCATCAATCATTGACAAATTTCATAAAATGATTCCTGAAAATAAATTTTTTTGATTTTTCCCATTAAATCAAATAGTTATTTTACTTTTTAAAACCCCATCGATATATGGATGCATATTGATTGATATGATGCTTATGAATTTTTTCTTCTAATTTTAATACAAAAACAGTTATATTTGCAAACAAGAATATTTATTTTACAGAATACTTAATTTCAAATAAAAAAAAAGTGTATTCATTGCTTAAAGTTCAATTTGAAAATTTGAATTTGTAATTTTTTTTAAATTTTTACCATTTATCCTTCAAAATAATTAAAACTAAATGGTTTAGTGTGAAACTATAACATTAACTTTTGTACGCAGTTTTTGAGCAATTTTGAAAGTGTATTTGTGTTAAATTACGATTTAAAAAAATAATAATGATAAGAATTGTAAAAGAACATAACGATAATGAAACAATATAACAATATTAAAATAGCTCAAGTCACAATTTTCACCTAAATATTCTCCAAAATTTTTTCCAAAAGTATCTAATAAGTAACAATAATAAAACAATATGAAACTGTAATGTATAATAATAACAATAATGTAATCTAACAGGTAACTATAATAAAACAATATGAAACTGTAATGCATAATAATAAAACAATTGCTTGTTTATTGTGATACATCAAATAATCAATTAATTTGTACCTCGAAATGTAGCTAAGGCTTGAGAGCCTAAAAAAGAGCGAGACGTGGATATTTTTTAGCTACTTTTTCATGTAATGTAGAATTAGTAATTGCAAACCAAGACATTTTTTTATTAGTTAAAGTTTTTTATTTTCTTGTATTCTAATGTTCATTTACTTAAAAATATATTATCGGTAATTTTTAAAACTATTACTTATTTATTTTTTATTAAGTTAATCTTCTGAACTTGAATTTTCCGATTATGTAAGAAAAGAACAAAAATATATAAAGAAAATCTTAAACATTCTTACACGTACACGTAAAAGTTACAAATATGAAAACACATAACTTATATACGAAAGCACAATAAAACTTCTATCAACTTATAATTTTTTTTTTCAAAATGGCCCATTAAAATATAACTGGAATTTCATAGCTCTCAAATGAAATATCATGTAGGGTTGTTTAGATTGAAGGGTGAACGAACCAATTTAATGAGTATATTTTCTTCGCCCTAAAACGTCGAAATTTGTTTTCGAACTTACAGTATATCGAACACATACTATATTGAATTATTCTGTAGTTCATTGAAATTAATCCATAATTTATAGGAGCATGTAGAAGTTTTTTTTAATAACCGCATTATTTTTTTTATTTTCATATGAAGAACATCCTCTCTCAAAAATAAAAACGTCATCGGCGAGAAAATAAAAAAGAATTTATCACTTTCGGTCAAAGAGGTAAAACGAAAAATTCAAGGTACATTATCCTGAGCTTGGCGACCGTCCAGAAAAAACAATTCTCTTAAAATAAAGTTCCTTGACTTGCATCATTGGGAAATTCATGTGGGGAAAATAGATTTTTTTTTTTTTTTTGCATTTAAAGAGATTGTGGAGCAGAAAAATTTACAAAACTATTTTCGCACTATTTCTTAGAAATATTGCGAAAGTTTAATTTTAGGATTTTGTCTCTTAATGTGACCTTACATTATTTCATTTCTATATGAAATAATGCAAGGTTATCTTTACAATTTCGTACAGCTTATAACATAGTGCTGCAGAATTATTTATGATGCAAAAAAAGAAATATCTTTATATTGCCATATTCTTAAAAATAAAGAGGGAAAAACATTTTTAAAGCAAACGATTTTAAAAGTGGCTTATTTTTCATGATCGTATTGATCATGAATTATTTACAATGCAAAAAAATAAATAAAAATTATCTTTATATTGCCATATTCTTAAAAATAAAGGGGAAAAAAAAACATTTTTAAAGCAAACGATTTTACAAGTGGCTTATTTTTCATGATCGTTTTGATCCTGAATTAATGATGCAAAAAAAAAATTATCTTCATATTGCTATATTCTTAAAAATAAAGGGGGGGAAAAACATTTTTAAAGCGAACTATTTTTCTAGTGGCTTATTTTCCATGATCGTTTTGATCNTACAGCTTATAACATAGTGCTGCAGAATTATTTATGATGCAAAAAAAGAAATATCTTTATATTGCCATATTCTTAAAAATAAAGGAGGAAAAAAACATTTTTAAAGCGAACTATTTTACTAGTGGCTTATTTTCCATGATCGTTTTGATCCTGAATTATTTATGATGCAAAAAAATTTTTTCTTCATATTGCCTTATTCTTAAACATGAAGGGGAAAAAAAAACATTTTTTTAGCAAACGACTTTACAAGTGACTTATTTTTCATGATCGTTTTCTAATATACAAATTTTTAAATAATATAAGGTAGTATTTTATAGTTAATATGGGTATAATTCAAAACACCTTTTGATTAAAGTTTCTGTCCCCGAAAATAAGCTGATATTTCTTATTTTATTACAAAACACTGCCTATTGGGTATCTGCAACTCGAGGGGAAAAAATAGCTAAAATCACCTGGGTGTCTATAAACAAGATGGAATGGGACAAATGGAAAGACAATTGCTAGTATAAACAGATACCACGATTCAGATATCAATCAAGTCTGATATCCACGCTTGATGGCTCTTGCAGGCATGAAATTAGCTTATTTTAGATAAAAATTTGAAAATTAGAAAAGGATAGTGTCATTTATAAAATCGCTTGTTTAAAAAAACGCTTCCTTTACCGTGCTTTATAAAAATTCTTTTTGAATCACATGGCATGTAAAAATACTTTTTTGCATTATGAATGATTCCGCAGAATCATCTAGTGTAATTCTTATATAATCATGATAAGAGATCGTGATAAGATATATCAATATTGTGTACTTATATAACAATTTAAAGACAACACGCTTAGAGATCATAGTTTGTGCTAATTTACATTTTCGTTCAATACTAAATATGTGTTCTTAGATGTAAAAATACTTAGTTTCCATGAATGATAATACAGATCGTAAGCAATTTGAAGTTGTAAATAAAAACCAAACATCATAAGATCATGTTTATGAAAATTGCTACAACATGATGAAGCATTTATGCAAATTAAACCAAACATACATGAAATGTAAAGTGATGTAAGACATGCAAATTATTAGAATTACAAAGCGATTGCGCAAATTCATTTGTTCCAGTATCAGTAATATCTGGAACAAATTTAATTAATTTCTGACAATTTCTTCATAATGTTGCGATTTTCACAACCATTAGTGTATATAAGTTGAAGTAACGAACTTTGCAATATCTGATGAGCAGGGTTTTGAATCTCTTTCGCCAAGGAGAATAATAACAATAAAAAAGTCATAGTTTCAATGCCCTAAACTCGAAGCAAATTTTCAACTTTTGACTGTACAGTATTTTGCTGATAAGTATTGATAGTTAGACTTTAAAGAGGACGAATAGCTTAAATATTTCAAGTTATTAAGCAATTTTTAGAAAAAATGCCAAACTGGCGAGATTTTAAATCAAGTTGGCATAGATTTAGAGTAATATTAATATTATTTATTATCAATAGGTTTTCGATATTTTTGGAATATTATCTGCAGTGTTAGAGCAACATTTCAAATATTTGAAAATTTGATCGCAACAAATGCTTTTCGCAAAAATCGAAGTTCTTCTCCTTATATTGACATTTTGTGCCATTTTCATAATTGGCAAGTGCTGAAAGAAATTGACAATATTTTACCTAACAGTCATGAGTAACTGTTACAAACTCACAACAATAATAAAAATAACAAATTATTTGCTAAAAAGTGTCATTTTCAAAACTTTTAAAGAACAGTCTTATCCAAATTTCCAGCCTCCACAAATTAAATTATTAATAGTAAACCATACATTTTATACTAAAATCTACTCAATTCATATATTTTATTCTAAAATCAATTCAATTCATACATTTTATACTAAATTCAATTCAATTCATATATTTTATACTAAATTCCGTTCAATTTACATATTTTATACTTTATTTATATCGTATATTTTATTCAATTCAATTAATAATTTCTTTGCCTTGAATTAAGAAAAGCTTTCTTTAAAAGTAAGAACAAAAATATTGTTTCTTTGCTTTTTGAAGGATTTTTTTTCTTTTTTTCTAGTAATTATTTATCCATTTGTCATTTGAATCACTTTCCACAACTCTATCTTGAAAGTTGATCACATGTAAGACCCATGTTTGGTATTTTGGATCGATGTGTTGTTACGGGCAGATCTCGCATTCTTGTCACGTGTACCTATGTCTGGGATTCGTTCCATCTTATTAAACCCTGACTTATCTTTTTCGGATCATTTGATTTACTTATGATATTTCGTTTGACGATAGAAAATTTTAATATTTACATTCGATTGGGGGAAGACAATCGAGAATGGAACGAATTGTTTTTATTATTCGATTCAAGCAAATTGTTTTATTTGTATGTAAGTTAGTAAATATTTTGTTTTATACGAAATGCAATTGTCGTTTAAACACAACTTTTTTTTATTTAAACAAGCTATTTCTTTACATTTAATTTTGAGAGTCTTTCTTTACTGACAAGAACAAAAATCCCCTATTTTTATTGTTTTGTGAATGATTTCTTTCCCTTTTCTAGCAATTAATCATCCATTTGTCATTTGAATCGCTTTCCACTGAAAGTTTTTCACATTTAAGACCCATATGTTTGGTATTTGAGATCGATGCGTTGTTACGTGCATCTGGTCACGTGGCTTTGCATGGGATTTGTCAAGTCCAAGTATTTTTCTGTCCTATTCGGATCATCTGCTTTAAACAAAGAAATCAAATCGATTCGTTGAAGACAATCGATTTGGGAAAAGGACAAGCTGTTTTGATAATTTGGTTTGTAATGTTATCTAATTATGGAAACTTAGTTCTTTTCCGCCGGGACCGAACTCAATAGTCAGAAGTATTTAGTCGAAGAGGGAAATCATTAATTATGCTTTTATCCTTATCAGTTGTGATTTGAATCACTAATCTCATCTATATTAGGTAAATCATACGTAAGAATCATGTTTGATATTTAAGGTCGATGAGCTACAGATAGATCTCGAAACCATTAGACGTTTCGTAAGAGGTCACAATTTTTTTTTTCCTTTTCAGAATTCATGTTTATATAAAAATCGCTGCCAAAACAGTAATAAGTTAATCATGAAAAGAACTTAATATTTTAAATTAATATAATCAAAAGCATTAAAAATGCACTTTTGTGAAAATAGAAAGAAAAAAAAAGTCTGAAAGATAGAAAAAATGGTCCAGAAAATTATCAATTCAAAGCTTTTCTTCCCATTTAATCTTGTGCTGCATTTTTTATTAATGCTTATGTTAGCCTGATTTTTCTTGACTCTCATATCTCTTTATTTGTGAAGTTGATCTAGTTGAAGCTGATTTAGTCGAAAAGTGTGCAAACGTGAGAAACCTAAAACAACACCCACTTTTCCAATAAGCTTTTTTTCAAAGAAATTGTAAAATTAAATAATTCTATAACTATTTATTTATTTATTTTTCTAAAAAAGATAAGTTCTTACGTTAGACATAAGAGTATGTAGCAGAAAAAGAGTATGTAGCAGAATTTCCCTCTCTTTTCTTTTCTTTTTTTAAAAATAATCTTATAGTTGTAAGACTTAAGAAACGTGCAAATTAAAATAAAGGAAGGAAACTCATAATATATTTAAACTTTTAATAGATTACTTTTTTTAAAAGAGAGAAAGAGACATTTTTCTTCCGGAGTCTAGCATCTGTCATTTGCTAACTATCTCGTGGATTCTAAAAAAAATGCTTCGTTTCTTCAGCATAGCAACAGCAAGCGATAATCAGTTAGACACAAATGGAAATATAAGTATACAAGCTCTCTATATTCAGAGTTTTCAAGGCCCGTGACCTACTTTTTTCCCAGAATCGTTTTTCTGTTTGCCCGAAACTGTTAATTGTGGCGTATGAATACAATGCTTCCTTCGCATTTAAGAAGAAAGGAAAAAAAATTGTTTTGTCGCCCTATCCAAAACTTAAAATATATGAGAAGTATTTTAGCTGGAAGAAACCCAACATTACAGTTGAATGAAAAAAGTAGATATTCAGGGATAAGGAATGACGCTAGCGTAATTCGAAGTAAAAAGAAAAGTAAGAAGAAGAAAAACCGAATAAGGAGGGGGGAGGGGAAGGTAAACTTTGTCTCCGCAAAGTGCAAATAAAAGTCGTTAAAAAGTGATGGACAGTTTCCTTTCGGCTGATCGTCATTGTATCTTTCTTCTTGTTTACCTGACCACTTATCAATAAACGCTTTGTTGTTCGAAAGACTTTTTAAGTTTTCGAACAAAATTGTTCTTAATGTTTAGAATAACACTCATAGATTATTTTGAATCCTGAAATATAGAGTTTAAACAATAGATATTAGAAGCAGACTAATTTCGTATGAATAAAGGAGAAGTATTCATTTCAAGGTTTAAAAAAAAGGTTAATAGCTTTTTATTTTATTTATCGTCTTTACATAGAAAGCATGTACAGCTGTCTATTTTTCCATAAATAGACTCTATATGCTGAAAATCATAGGCTGCATGCGCTGTAAAATAACAGTAATAATCAATCAGTAGTGGTTAATTTTTCAGAGGGAGTAAAGTTCAAACTTTTTATGCAAATTTTATTTTTTTTGTTGCTGTTTCTGACAATATTTGGTTCAGTTAAATGAATGTAGATTCACTATAAAGAAAGTTTTTTCACACTTATTCTTAATTCATCCATTATAATTCACAATTTAATATTAACTATAAATAAATAATTTAACTAATTAACAAAAGTGAGGAATGTTATCTTTCACAGAGCATTAACTTATTCATCATCTATAAAGAGGTAAAATTATTTAACAGTATTAAAATCAGCAATTAAATAATAATAAAAATTATAACAGTAGTAAGAAGTACAAGTATAAAAAAATTTTCGGAACGAATTTTTTTATTTTTACTATAAACAAGAAAATTACAATTTATAAAAAAACTACACAATTGATGAAAAATGGGATTTTTTTCAAACATTCCGTGGGAAAAGAATTAGGTTGATCTTTTAAGTCCTCGAAAAAGCTTACGTTTTCTTTTTTCTCCTCTTCTTCCCCTCTCCGTCTTCTTCTTAAAAAAAAAAAAAAAAAAAAAAAAATTACGAAGATAAAATTAACAAAAAAAAAGAAAAGACAAGTAGAAAACATTAAGCTTGTTGTATTTTAACGTTAAAGCCAGTTCTGTTTTAATGTTTTCCTTTGTTTTGTCTAACGAATTTAATATGAATCTGCCTGTTGCAATCTAATGTTATAAAGTTAAAAAATTAGGCTTGCTGAATTTGCTCTGGTTTAAAGGTTAAAAAATTAAGTTTATTGCTTAAGTTTTACTTTAAAGCTTTACGTGCTTTTATTTTAACATTCAAAAATATGTTATGTTCTAATGTCAGGGTTCTACAAAATTTTAATGTTAAAGTTCTATATAAAAATTGATAAACTTAAGATTAATGAAATTTTTCTCTAGTTTTGTAGTAAAAAAATGTGCGTGGCTCCCGTTGTTAAAATTTTACAATAAAGCTTTCTGTGCTCGAATGTTAAAACTTTGAAAATTACGTAAGCTTGCATTGGAAGCTAATAANTTCGATTTTTTAATATTAAAAATTATGTATATGTTACATAGGGGGGGGGGGCATAAGAATTTTAGAAAGGCTTAGGTGGGGCATGGTACAAAAAGGTTGGGAAACACTGTTCTATATAAAAATTGATAAACTTAAGATTGTTGAAATTTTTCTCTAGTTTTGAAGTTAAAAAAATGTGCGTGGCTCCCGTTGTTAAAATTTTACAATAAAGCTTTCTGTGCTCGAATGCTAAAAGTTTGAAAATTACGTAAGCTTGCATTGGAAGCTAATAAGAACATTCTTAGGTTTTTTTTTTTTTTTTTTTTTTTAATAAAGTACCCCACAATTTTTTTTAAATAACAAATAGCTTGTTAAGGAAGTCGAATCGGCTGTTTCCAAACTTTCGTTAACCCCCTCTCAAGCAAAAGGGGAAGGCCGGGATAGCCTGGTCGGTAGGGCGCTGGACCCATGTCCGAGAGTTCGTGGGTTCGAACCCCGCCGATCGAAGACTCCCCGTGTAGTAAAGTGACTCATGCAAGTTAAATCTGTCGAGTCGCAAAAGTCCTCCATGTTCCCATAACAAATCAATACCTCTGGGGGTACTGAATTGGAGATTGATCGTTCTCTGATTCAGGTCAAAATTACGATCTGTGGATGAATGAGTGGAATTATGAATGGGTCCGCCCTATAAACGGGTGTGACGTATGGTGTAGCAGAAGTTGAATTTTTGGCCATAGATGGCGCCACTGGAAAGCAAGAACAATCGCACCCCCTCTGCCTAAACAGGCATAAATCAACAACTACAAGTAAAAGGGGAGAGACGTGGGGGGTATAACATAAACTCCCAGTGTAATCTATAAGAACCTCGGAAATTTCAGCAAGTAAATTTTGATGAAATAAAACTGGTGTAGGCTGATTGCTACTTAAAATTAGAGGAAAATTTACAAAGTTTTACAGTAACACTTACTAACACTAAACTCAGCTAGCGAATGCAATTCTAAAATAAGTCCTTGAAATATGAAATGCTGTCTAATTATAGTGTAATTGCTTAACAAACATACACAAAGATTGGCTACAATTCTATTTGCTAAAACTAAACACGTTTGAAAGGCATTAATTATTTTACGAGGAGTTATGGGAGAGAATTGTTAAGTTTGTAATATTCCATTTTTTTTTTAAATGGCGATTTCCGAGCATTTCTACCAGAGAAAATTAACTCTTGAGCTAATCGATATTCTTCAATTGTTCCTTATAGCAAATTCTGTTATTAATGCTTAAAAATGTGATTAGCTTTAGTTTCGATGTTCTATATAACGACCTTTTTCACTCGAACGAAAATGTATGTTATAATGTCTAGTCGTAATATCACGAGTGCGCAATAATAACATATATATTTATTTATAACTTAAAACTAGTAGACTCGATTAAATAGGATAAGAATCTAAGAGATCTTGCCATCTATAATTATCTAAATTTTGCTGTGAATATATCATAGGATGCATGTTAATCATAAATATTTATTCTGACATTTGTATATAATTTTCTTGAAATAAGTCCTTGAAAATGAAATGCTATTACATAAAATAGTCACTAATTACCATGAAATAAAGTTTGTAACATGTTATGTTCGCACCTCGTTAAAAATATGATTTTCATTACGGTTTATTTTAACTTTGACCCGCAACAAAGCAATATTAATTTATTCAAATCCGATGTACCATATATACTTCACGGAAAGTTTATTCACTGCGTTAAAAGTAAATAAGTAAGAGAAACTTAATTGTTTTCCTTTAAGAAATAATAATCAATTGCAATCAATAACTATATTCCCTAAAACAGCCATAGAGCACAGAAAGTATTCCAGGAAGACGAGTTATCTCGTCCATCGCCATGAACGAGTTAAAGTAGTATAGTAGATCATACTTTTTACTATTTTAAGTCTAAAATAGTCACAGGTCATATTAAGATGCGTCTAGAAATGATGACAAGTTTTTAGAGGTTTCAAGATATTGCGATAGTTTGTGACAAGGAGGTAGTACACTGCAAAATAGGATTTCTCAAAATTGAGTAAAAATGTGTCAAAATAGCTTCTAAACAAACATAGTCGAATTTGAAAACCCCCTTATGTACTCATTATTGAGGTAAAGCATGTATAAACTGATTATTGAGTATTATTGAGTATAGCATGTATATACTCATTATTGAGTATAGCATGTATATACTCATTATAGAGTATTATTGAGTATAGCGTGTATATACTCATTATTGAGTATAGCATGTATATACTCATTATTGAGTATGTATTTACATGCTCAAAATAGCGTATACTCATTTTAGAGAATATGTTGACTCTCGTTAAGGCAACAAATTACTCAAAATGAGTACATGACGTGTCGGCTTTGAAGCAATGCATTTTACTTAAAAATGAGTATATGCCGTTTTGATCATGTCACGTGCTCAATAATGAGTACACGGGGCTTTAAAATTTGACTTTGTTTTGGAGCTATTTGGATACATTTTTGCTCTATTTTGAGGTGTTTTAACTGTGTAACAAGTGCGAAATTTTAATTGACACTGAATCTGTAGATTAAATATTTTAAATTTTTTTTTCATATGGTGTTTATTTTTTAAAAAAAAAATAAATAAACAAAATAATAATAAGTAAAATTGACAATTATGTTTCGTATTTTCGTTGAATTTAAAATATATTTATTGTAAAACGCCGTGATTGATTGAGGTTTAAATTAAGTCCTGTTTAACATTTTTTTTTTATTTTGAATTAATTTCTAATCTTAGTCATTTACAATTATTATTTTTAAATACACAGTTAAGGTTAGAAAGTAAACATTAAATTATGGTCTTCAGCGAAGTACTTTGTTTCTAAATTGCTAGTTTAAGTTTATTTAAAGTAGAAAGTGTTATGGGGGGGGGAGCAGAGTAAAAAATGACACTTTGTAACAAATAGAAAGGAGTTTAAAATTTTGGAAAAAAGCGGGACATTATTCATGGATCATACATTACTACTTTAAGTCTTAAAGTAATAAGTCCTATCTCAGTGTATAATAAAGTTTCAAAATTTAAAAACAATAAAATAACTTATAAAATTCAAATAACAAAATCGAAAGGATATCCAAAAATGTAAAATGAAAACAAAAGAATTTAAAAATTCAAGAATGTATAACAAAAGTTGGAGCTGCGAATTACTGTTTCACAAAAGAAACATGTTAAAAGTGTTTCAGAAAGTGTAATAAGTGCCCCGAAAGGAAAGTGCATAAAGATAAATAGTCAAACCAAAAATTTAAAAAGAAAAATTAAAAAACAACCAATTTAAAATCAATTCTATCCTACACATTCTCAAAAACAAATTTAGTGCTATCGTTTGTAAGACTTGGACTTTAAATTTTAGTCCTCCTTTTCGTATATTTTTACAGTTTTTTATGTAATTTTATATTTTACAATATAATTTATTGAGTGTGTTATAAAGGTCATAGGTTATGACCTCTCACTGTTCAACGTCATAAAACAGTAATAGATCATATTATTGTTATAAGAATTCAATGGTGTCGCGTTTCGCCATTATCATTATTAATTATTTCCCTCTGTATTGATGAGGAAAATTTGCTGGTTGCTTAAAGTTGAAAAGAAATGTATTTTTAAATCTTGTAAAAACAAGAAACTTTAATAATTCTGACCCTGATTGCAACCTACGCTAATGAAACGTTTTTTCCACAAGTCAAGCAGATGTCACTGAATTCAACTCGTTATTTCAGTGACACAAAGGAAACACCCATTTTTTTAGTGTTTTTTTTTAATAAACTTGAATGGTAAGGGGGGGAAAGAAAAAAATAGATTTTCTTATTGAAAAAATATTTTTCGCTACTAAAAGAAAGAAAAAAAAAATCTCAAATACTTCAGCGGCTTCTAACTTTTTTGACTACGGAACCCTAAATAATTAATCTTCTTTTGTCGGAACCCTAATACTTAACAAATAAATTTATAAATAAATGAAAATATTCGATGACTGAAATTTTATTAATTATTTTGAAAATATTTAATGAGGGAATTATTAAAAATGACATTTTTTCATCGTATTGTCTGATTACTACTATTACGTAAGATAATTAGATGTACAGATCTAGCATACAATCATCTGATTTGATTTTAGTGTACATATAAATTGAATATACATGAGCAAAAACATTGCTTTGCATTGAACTAAAGGCGAAAAAGACCAAAATAAGCGCTGAGAATGGAATTTAGTTATTTTTATTCTCTGAAGAATACTAATGCTAATTTTCATATATGTGTCCTTTTCATTATTCATTCAATACATTGTTATTAGAATTTTTTTTTACATTTTTGCTTTTCTTTCTTCACAAGTATTTTAAGTAAATGATTTCATAAAACTAACGAAAAAATTAAATAAATAATGGGTAATTCATCGGATGTAGATTTAACTACAGGTTTTGAAAATCATAACTGGTAAAAAACCCATGTGACTCTTCCACGGAACCTTAGGTTTCCACGGAGCACCAATTGGGTATCGCTGTTCTACTTTTATAATTATATTTACGTTTATCCATAGGCAACGACATCGCTAAGAAGCGATGACTATAAAACTGAACAGCTTATAAATAAAATGAAATAATGCGAAATATTAGTAGACTAATTAGATTAAAATATACATTTAATTACTTTCTACAATTTCGATGCACTTATTCGAATTTCTTGATGTAAATTCTTTCAATATAGTGACATATATAGAGTCTGAAAAAATTAAAATACAATTTGATCCTTACACTATCAAGCTCGAAGGCTTATTATTAATCAATTATACATTTAATTTATTGTATATTTGTTTTGTTTTTCTAATTTTTTTCAATTGTATGATTCGCAAACGATTATTTTAGAATGGAACATGACGACTATCAATTCTGAAAAATTTCGTTAGATTTATTCTTTCAAATCTTTTGGACAATAATTATGAATGGTTTATAAAATAGAGCGAGAAAGCACTTTTTAGTGAAAAATAATTCCACTTATTAGACCGCTTTTAGTCCTATGCTTAATAGTTCTGTTTTATTTTCTCGGTTAATTATAGTTTAATGTAGTATCTATATACCTATCTATCGTATTTCTTATTTGTCTATCTATATATTTATCGTATTTTCTTTATTTTGGTTACAGTAATTTATAGTTGCATCTTATTTATTTAAAATGTTATTGAGACTTTGCTTTAAATAGTAGTAACAATTAAATGGTTAAATGAAAATTATGAAGACAATTTTCTCATATTCCTGATTATAACTATTGAATAAGTAATAGAGCATGAATATTGTAAAATTCTGCTTTTGTTTTTTTTCTGGGTTTTGTTAAAAAAAATAAAACAATAAAATAATAAAAGTTAATAAAATTTTCCTAAATTAAATTTATAAA
This sequence comes from Parasteatoda tepidariorum, assembly GCF_043381705.1. NCBI lineage: Eukaryota > Metazoa > Arthropoda > Arachnida > Araneae > Theridiidae > Parasteatoda > Parasteatoda tepidariorum. The sequence goes on along the minus strand of NC_092206.1, from coordinate 88,319,115 downwards.
CAAAAACTAGTTATTATTCATTTGATGTTTTAAAATTAATTATAAAATTATGAAAAAATTTATATTTTAGCTCAACTTTTTCAGCATTATCGTTTGCAGTATCGTTGCTAATTATTTTGTGGTTTAATAAAATAATAAAAGTTAATAAAATTTTCCTAAATTAAATTCATAAGCAAAAATTAGTTATTATTCATTTGATGTTTTAAAATTAATTATAAAATTGTGAAAAAATTATATTTTAGCACAACTTTTTCAGCATTATCGTCTGCAGTATCGTCGCTAATTTTTTGTGTGGTTTGATGTCCTTCACAGTGAGGCCACGACTGAAAGGGAATTAACTGTTAACCGCATAATAGCTTATTCATCGTCTAATTTCGTATATGGGCAGCTGTTGGAGTCAAGAGAAACGTGAGTATTCAAGGAGATCTAAAAAGAACGATAGAGCATTTCAAATTAATTGAAAACACAAATAGAAAAGAAAGTAGTGTCATTTGTTTAGCCTGCATTGTTTTTGCTATCAAATCCTGTATCTCAAGTTTCCAAACGAATCACTCAATCCACATCATTATTAACGTATTTAATTCTTTTTTGTGACAAGCTAAAAAATAATGAAATGATGTATATGCTGAAGATGCAGACGAGAATTGTTAGTTATCATCAGGTTACAGTTCGATTCATTTTAAAAAGAAGTGAAGTGAAGAAGACGCTATGAATTAGTATTCACTGCTTTACAGCTTCTATATGAGATTAGATCTGTAATACCTCGTATATAATGTTGGATGCGTTTTAAAATTTTTTACTGCATTGGATATCTGAAAATATTGCCAGGAAAAAAAACTATTATTATATCACTGTCATGGAAGAATGCTTATTTCGAAAATAATTTATTTATTTTTATTTATTTAAAACTAATTTTTGTTAGCTGTACCACCTATTAATCTTTGAAGGATCACTAAACTTGTTTCTGAGTTCAGAGAAAACTACTAGACATGATATAAATAACAATCATTTAAAAGGAAATAAATAAAAATGTGGATTACCTTTGTACTATAGATCTATTCTTTGAGCAATGCAAGCTTTAAACGCTATAAGGAGGAAGAAGTAAGGTCAAAACTAATAAAATATGGTAAATTTACTCCATAAAAACAGCAAAAAGCTCGGTAATTTTAATCGATTCGCTTTGGTAATGATTTTAGTGCAACTAACCATAAAATATTGTGTAATAATATTTGATAAAATTTGGTAAATAGGGCAAATTTTGGTAATTTTATCATGATACCTTAGCATGGCATAAAAGCCATTTGTTTGGTTGAATTTGCTTTTCCGTTTTGTATTTTTTTACTAAATGTGTGGTAATAAAAACTATAATTTTGAAAATCAAAATTTCCTGTAAATTGTTACCATATGAACGGAAAAATTACCAAATAAATTGGTTAAATACCATATATTTCGTTTTTATTAACAAGAATTATGATTCTTTTTCCAGAAATTTCTTTACTATGCAATACGGTAATTTTACCAGAAATTTTTTTTTCTGCGTACATAAAACCAAAAATATTATCAATTCGTTTGGAGATATACGAAAATTGGCATTTTATTTTTCATTTTTATGGTGGCATATAAATATTGTTTTATGTACTATGAACAAGATTTTCCAATAATTCAAAATCATATATACGAGTACAATCTTCAAAATCTTACATTTCAATAAGAGCTTTTAAGTTGGATTGATCTTCTTTAACTTTCTAAGCTAGCTATCTTGGATTTCAGTTGAAATTTAATTTTTGCGTTTTCTATTCTATTATTTTTCTTCTCTTATATTTCCAATAAAGTATACTTCCTTACTTTTGATAATATAGTAATATATAGTTGACGGCACAATTGCTTATAAAAAAAATCATATAGTTTATAGGATTGGGAGAAATAGCTCTCGATAATTTTTAGAATTTCTATAGATTTTTCGTCAAAACCTGAAAACTATAAAATTATGCGTTTTGCGATTTTTAGTAAATAAGTTAGAACTTACTAATTTGTAGATTTTTAGAGCATTTAAAATTCAATTTTATTATAGTTTAAACTGATGAAAACTGATTTGAATGATGTTAAAAATCTTTTTTAACTTTAATTGCACAAAAGCAAATACATTTATAACTTAACTCTTAAAAATAGTGATAATAATAAATAAAATATATATTTCATAATAATTGAAGAATAGCTTTCACAACGAAGAAATATATTTAATAATAAGCAAAAAAAAAAGAAAAAAAAAATTTAAAAAAGAAATCACGGATTTCAAGTAGACTAAAAAATTATGTACCTGAATTTTAAGCAAAGTATAGTGTCTAAGAAGTATAGTATCAAAAAGCATAGTATTTTTGTGAAGTATAGTATAGTAAAAACTATAGTATAGTAAAAAGCATAGCATGTATAGTAAAAGTAAAGTATAGTATCTATAAAGTACAGTAAAAGTAAAATATAGTATCTAAAAAGTATTTTGAAAGCAAAGTATAGTATCTAAAACGTATAGTATCTTTTTATAGTATCTGAAACATAGGTAGGATCACTGTAGAATAACGTGGCGGATTTTAGGTTGCTCTTTACGAAAGTGTCCGTTTTTCGTTCTACGTTCGGAAAAAAATTACATCCACATAAAAAACGTTGCTGTAAAAAAAAAAAAAAAAACTTTTTTTACTTTATTTTTTCAACTATTTTGGTTTAGTGTCTGTTAGTTTATTTTTGGTAGAAAATGGCTGAAATTTTGTTAAACGGAAAATTCTTAGAGCGGTCAGGAAACGATTGAAACTTCATGCCTTACGGTTTCGCGTTTCGCAGACACGTAAATATCGTAAACATTTCTAGGTAAAACGATGTATACGGTATAATCATTTGAAATTTCAAATGAAATTTTTCTGAGAGATAGGGTACATGAAACTTATTTCTTAAAAAAACAATAATTATAGATTTTGCTCTAATATAATAAATCTTAAAATTCTAAAAACACTTTTGAAATTTGAACTTTATATAATTTTGAATTGCATTATTTTTCTGTGGATCAGTATTAGACAGGTGAATTTATAGCAAAAGCATCTTTGATTCGTAAGTTAAACATAGAAATCAAACATACTGTTTTGCTGAAAATCAACATTTTAGTCAAATGAGTTCATAAATAATGCATCCTTGTTGTGCAATTTAAACGCTAAAATTTAACTGCTGGGAATAAGGTCAACATATCTCACAATAAAATTAGGCGTATAAACATCACAACCGGGGTTAGGTTAAGCTTTTCGATCCCAAAACAAGTTCGAAAAACAAACGATCAAAATAATATTTTCAATATCGTTAGCATCAACAATCGAACTGATAGAAGACCAAAGGATGGAGTGTAGGTTATGGTCTGGCGAGGATGCCGAAAACATAGTCAAGAAATCGATGCTACGGTAGCAGGTCAAAACCTTTCTTTGATGGAGGATCACAAAGCCATATTATCAAGTGCAAAGGAGGGAGCAAGCAGTAGAAAGATATGGGGAAAAAAAGAAAGAAAGAAAAGACACACCTCGGAAAAAACACCGCACCTGGCAAATTCATCTTTCGCTACAGTGTCGCACGGGAACGTTCTTTTTTTTAAAAAAAAAAAAAAAATTTACAATAAAGTTTTTCGATTCCTTTTGGAACCTCAGCAGCGAAGAGGTCAGAAGGATTATTCTTAAAAAATGATGGATATTTTTTCTCTGAGAATTTACTTAAATCCAAAAATATTGAATTTCATTTTTTTTTTCAGTTTATTTATTAAAGTACCAATTTGGGACCATTTTATATTTTAGAGTGATGGAAAATCCCGTAACTAATTTGTCGATTCTTAGGAAGAGGTCTGAAGGATTATTCTTAAAAAATAATGGATATATTTTCTCTGAGGATTTAATTAAATCCAAAAATATTGAAATTTTTTTTTTCAGTTTATCTATTAAAGTACTAGTTAGGTACCATTTCATACTTTAGAGTAATGGTAAATCCCGTAACTAAGTTATTAATTTTTAAAAAGAGTTTTTAAGAGAGAGGCAAGGCAAAAGAGTTCAAAGCATGGCTGAAAAATTATATAGCACAATGAGCTTGAGCCATGAAAAAATATCAATTGAGCATTTACTTTTTACGCATATAAATACTTTTTTTGTTGACATGTTTGCTGAGAAAAAAGTATAGTCAAAACTACCACAATACTGTATAATTTAACCTGCTTGTGGTATTATGGGAACACCAAAAAACTCGGTAATTTTTACCACAGCGCTTTGGTAATGATATCGGTAAAATTAAATGTAAAATTTCGTTTTATATTATGTGATAAAATTTGGCAAATGTGGTAAAATTTGGTAATTTTTTTTGGATATCTTAGAGCCCTGTATAAAAACCATTTATTCTGTTAAATTTATTAATCAATTTTGCATTTTTTGCCAAATGAGCGGTAATAAGAAATATAATTTTGAAAACCAGAATATCAGCCTAAAAGTTAAAAAAAAAAAATTAAAAAACGTTTAAAAAAATTAAGCAACCTTTAAATTTTGCATGTCTTATTTGGTTTGAGAATTACTTTTGTTCTTGCTTTGTCGCCGGCGCCATCACCATTTACGACACGGATATAATTTTTTATGGTTCATTTTCGAAATCTACAAAAATTTTAACATTGTCTTGGTGCAGACATAAAAATTGTTTTTTATTCATTCAGGCATTAAATGAAAAAGAGAGTTTTCGAACTTCATCTATTGTCCTAAAAAGCCGTTGTTTCAACTGCAAGTTATTATAAAACCCTGTAATTACAGTGTTATTATCTGGAAGAAAAAAAATATGATTTATCAGTTTCACTTTATTTATATATACTTCAGAGAGAATTAAATGGATTTATAACTATAACAATTCTATTGTGGTATGGCGGTAATTGAATAGGAAAAATGAAAACCTTCAACTCAAATTGACGAATAAAAAATAGTTGATGCATAAAACAGCTAAAAAGTCACACAAAAAACTATAATCTTTTAATTGGTTTTTTTAATTTCATTTGTCAAATATTGTTTAAAATAAGTTGTTAATTTTGTTGTATGAGAGAGCAATTGTTTTTGTACTGCTCTGGAAGTGGTAAAACATTTTTTAAATGTAGTTGTTATTAAACTGAAATATTTATTTCATAATTGAAGCCAATGAAATATTTATTAAACTAGAATATTTNACTCGAAAGATGTCTATTGTTACTTATTTATTTTTCTTCTTTTATCTACAATCATGATATTAGTTTTTGAGAAAAGCTGAAGTTTCTTATTCTTGAATAGATTTAGTATTAGGTTTAAAAAATATTAGATTGAAACAGTTTGGAAAGTAACTACTATTTCCAAGTGAATTAGAAGTTGGAAAAAGAAGATTTTTTTTTGTTTTTTGCATTACTGTTAATAAGTTTGTAAAACAAATTAAATGCTAAGAATTTGTTTAATCAAAGCCCTTGGAGCCGTGGTGGCTCAGGGGATAGAGCGTTCGCCTCCCACTGAGACGAATCGGGCTCGAATCCCAGCGATGGCTGGTCAATACGATTACCGCATCCGGCTTGCACCAATCACAGTGTTGACGTAAAATATCCTCAGTGGCAGATGGATCATGGGTTAGAGTCCCCTTACCGTTCGACTAACCGTGGGCGGTTTTCGTGGTTCTCCTCTCCATGTAGCTTAAATGAGGGTTCCATTAAAAAAGTCCTCCACGTAGGCTAATTTTTTCCAATACTTGATCCAAGACTTCCCTTGTCTTCTGAACTAGATTCAAAATTACATGATTACGGAGTTAAGCATTAATATTCGTAAACCAAAAAATTGGGTTGCCTGTTCAACGACGGTTTTAAAAGATAAAATGAACATATTAATTGTTCCAAAACACACATCTTTACATTACTAAGTACGCGAAATAAATTTCATATTAAGACATTGCTTAAGAAAATTCCTTGAATTAAAATAAGTCTTCCTTAAAAATATTTATCGTTAAATAAAAGTAAATTTAATACAAAGAAAATGTTAAACAGCAAGGAGTAAATATTAGTGAAATCGTTACACTATTCTTGCGTGAGTCTCTCTATAATAAAAAATCTAAGTGCCGCCGTCAACGCTGTTTTGAGTGTTCAACTTAACATTGCATTTTTATTCATTACGCAAAAACTATAAGACTTAAAAACTTGCTATAATTGAAATTTGTAGAAAAGTGTACAGGAATTAAGAAAAAAAAAACTTAATACTTTATAATTTATCCAAAATTAATTGCTGTTAAAACTTGTTGGAAAAATTGCCATTGCAAGAATGCAACTACAAGGTTGAAATTTGAACATAAGAGGCTTTTACCTTCACCATCTTGAAATCTAGGTTAAATTTTTAATTTGTGCTTCCTCGAAATTTTTTTTTGTAATTGACAAACCTTTGGTGTTTTGTCATTAGACAATACAATACCTTTCTGACAGCACAATACGTTTTATTAGATTAGAAAGAATAGCGCTTGATAATTTTCAGAATTTCCATGAATTTTTCCTCAAAACTTAGAAAAAATAAAATGACGTGATTTGTTTTGAGCAAGTAATTTAAAACTACACGTTTATCAGTTTTTAGGTTTTTAAAAATCTAATCTTATTTCATCCCAAATTGAGGAAAAGTGATTGGGATGACGGTAAAAATTTCCTTTCACATTAAGTTCTTAAATAAAGCTACTTACTAAAAATCTAATAACTGTTAACAATTTAAATATCTTGTTGATTACAGAATTGTGTTGGCATAATTTTATGAGAAAAAATTAATAGAGAATCTTAAATACTCCTCGCTTTATGTCTCAAATTCTGATTGGGTGAACGCCTTATGCATTGAAAGATAGTGCCAATACCTGTATACGGCCTGTGCTCAAGCAATGCTGACTTAATTACCACAGTCATGCCGTTGGTTACACAATTGTCTCGTCTCTAAACCTTCATGACCCCCTGACCTAACACGGTAATTGAGAGATAGCTTTATTTTTAGAACAAAATATTGCATCAATTTGTGAAAAATTTCACCACTTTCAAAATTTCCCATCTTCTCTTCCGAAAATAATGATCACCATACATTTTAAAATTGACAAAAATAAAATTATTTTCTCTTTTTTAGTTAATTTACTCGAAAGATGTCTACGCCATTTTATTATATCATTCAATAATTTACTTTATTTTATTTAATTTTATTACTCCTTCCATTTTGAACTGATGACGTATAAAGTTCAGCCAAACATGCAAATAAGTTTTATTATCTGGAGTACGGGAAAAAAAGAACTCAACCGTTCGTTCGGTATATCAACCCTTTTATCCTTTACCTAGGGATTATAGGGAAATTCGAATCCCACATCTGGGAGATTCCAATCCCTTAGAAACCCTCGAGAATACAATAATGAAATAAATTTGGAAAGGAAACCCCTATGGTTTTTTTGTACCACGTTGCTAAGCAACCTTTTGATTCAAATTTACGAATAGAGTGCTCTGTAGATTTTTTTCCCTCGACAATCCATTCTATTTGCAGTAACCGTAACTGTTTTAAGCAATCGTTCATATTTACAGTCAAATTAATGTTGTATTATCTTCTTCACTTATTTTTCTAATTATCCTTTTATTCTTCATGAGAAATCTTAATTTCAGGTGTTTCTGATAATTCAGACGGTTCTACGATAAGTATAATGATATGCAGGGTGTTTTGTAATCACCGCCCTTAATTTATGATTTGAGAAACTAAGTCAAAACGTTTAGATATCAGGGGACGCTAATTAGCATTTAAGTGGGGGAAGAAATGAAAACGTATCAAAATTTTACTATCAACAGCGATAATGAAATTGCAAGACGTTTACTTACTCACTTTTTGACTTTCTTCGATCTGTTCAATCAAATAAGATTTGATGGTTTGAATGGATCAATAAATCAATTATTAAAAAAGTACCCATAATAGCATTTAAAAATCAATTCACTCAAAGAGAGACGGAGTACAAAGAGAAGAAATAGCGGTTTACAAACTTAAATTTCGTTTTTATAATCACTGTGTGAAGGTTCCGTCGTAATATCAAATGATGCTTTTTTGCGAATAATATGCTATTTTTATAACTGTTGTGAGTTTGCAACTGTTACTCATCACTGTTAGGTCAAGTTTAGCCTATCTAAAGCCAGCGCTGTCTATGCTTATTTTGAAAATGGCGAAAAAGGTCAATATGGCGAAAAGCCACAGTTTTGTGAAAATGAAAAGCGTTTGTGGTTTAATTTTTTAATATTTAAAGACTTACTACAATGCTCCATTACCTGGGCTCATAACTCAGAATAAGGCAGTGTTTTTGATAATTTTCATCTAGGTGGAAAAATGTCTCCAAATTAGCGATTTCTAAAAAAAGTTTAATAACTTTAGAAATATTTATTTGTCTGTTCTAAAGCCCAGATAATTCTTCACTGCAAGATTATATCTATTGTTTAAAATCATGACATTGCTTCAAGTGTAAGACACTTAAACTACGGCTTTTTTACTTTCCTTGATGTCAGAGCTTCGAAAGACAGCGTTAATCCTTCACGACGAGGAGCGTTTCACTTTTTTTATTTTATTTTATTTACATATTTATTTTTATTTTCACTTTTTTTCGGTTCTTTTCTCCTGTGATTTGCAAACCGTTTTCTTCTCGTTGAAAAAAGAAAAATAAAGTTGTTAGTGACGTATGCCTGTTTCGGCAGATGGGGTGCGATTGCTCTTGTTTTCCAGTGGCGCCATCTATGGTCAAGAATTCGACTTCCGCCACACCATACGTCACACCCGTTTATAGGGCGGACCCATTCATTCATCCACAGATCGTTATTTTGACCTAAATCAGAGAACGATCGATCTCCAATCCAGTACCCCCAGAGGTATTGATTTGTTATGGAAAAATGGAGNTTATTTTGAAAATGGCGCAAAGCGTCAATATGGAGAAAAGCCACAGTTTTGTGAAAATGAAAAGCGTTTGTGGTTTAATTTTTTAATATTTAAAGACTTACTACAATGCTCCATTACCTGGGCCCATAACTCAGAATAAGGCAGTGATTTTGATAATTTTCATCTAGATGGAAAAATGTCTCCAAATTAGCGATTTCTAAAAAAAGTTTAATAACTTTTGAAATATTTATTTGTCTGTTCTAAAGCCCAGATAATTCTTCACTGCAAGATTATATGTATTGTTTAAAATCATGGCATTGCTTCAAGTGTAAGACACTTAAACTATGGCTTTTTTATTTTCCTTGGAGACAGAACTTCGAAAAACAGCTTTAATCATTCACGACGAGGAGCGTTTTTATTTTATTTTATTTTATTTTTCACTTTTTTCGGTTCTTTTTTCCTGTGATTTGCAAACCATTTTCTTCTCGCTGAAAAAAGAAAAATAATGTTGTTGTTGACGTATGCCTGTTTAGGCAGAGGGGGCGCGATTGTTCTTGTTTTCCAGTGGCGCCATCTATCGCCAAGAATTCGACTTCTGCCACACCACACGTCACACCCGTTTATAGGGTTCGCCATTCGTCACACCCGTTTATAATAATTTATTTTTCCTTTTCATTTTAATAATTTATTTTTCCTTTTCATTTTAATATTTTATTTGTCCTTAAATTTAAAAGACAGTTCTGAGTTTGAACCTATACAATTTACAAACAAGTTACATCAAAGAAGTTGACATCATCACTTTAAAGAATTAACTGAAGCTAGCTATACTCTGTTGCAAGTTAAGAAAAAACCATTATCCCTATGGAGAGAGCCTGTTTTCAAGTGCACTCCAAATGGATGCCTAGCTCCCAACGCGAACGTATCCCTTCTGCTTGCTTTCTTATAAATAATAATAACAGTTATTAACAATAATAATCAATTAACAAGTAATAAGAATCAATAAAAATAATATCTAAAAATCGTAATAAATATACGTCTTTCTGTTCACATTTATAGAAACTGTTGAAAGAATAATAAATATTGCTCCTTGCAGTCGATTTTCTTCTACAGCGAAACAAATGTAAATATTCTTTATCTCGCATTTGATTGGTTAAGGGTATGTCAGCATAAAATGCGTCATTTTCAATTGTACAATCAAATTCAATGCTCTTGCAATGCCATATAGTTTTCTTCTCTTTCGTTTCGAATGTTCTCCTTACTTGTCGAAATACGTCGCCAAGTCTAGGTTCCAGTAAGACTACGAAACTGTAATCTTTTTTTATTATTGATATTATTATTATATTTTTTATTATTAATTTTACTTTATTATTAAAAGATGGCAAGAATTAAATTTCTGTTGGATGTCTTTAACTTTTAAAAGTTTTTAAATTATTTTGAAAGCCTATTTGTATAATTTGATAGTTAAAGAGGAAGGAACTATATACAGTCGCGGATGATTACTTAAATCCTCAGGGAGACTTGCAACGGAGTATAAAAATTTTATTTTGTAGATATACGATTTTTGCAAGACAATATCTTATTGGATAAAGTTTGGATACTTTGCTTCCGGCCAGTGGTCTTTTTTTAAAAAAATTGAAAAATTTTAACGATTAAAAAACTGTTAATAATTTAAGGTTTTTCTTTAGAAGCGAATTATAGTAAACATAACAAGGTTTATTTCTCAAATTAAGAAAATTTTTAAGAAACAAACGTGGAATACAGTAATTTTTAGAGTCTACAGAAATTTAATATTTTTTGAAAAATATAAAAATGGTAATTACTACAAGTGCATTTTCGCTGAAAAAAGGAGACTAGTAGACAACTTCTTTTATCGCCAATAGTTACATGTAGACGCACAGTGGTTTGTTATCCCTAACCGCTAATTTTTCCCTACTCTGAAAAACATTTATCTAATTACGGTATCGGCATTTTGGGTGCATCATCTATAATATCCATTTACCGTAAAATCATACACTGTAATTAGAGTGATTCAATGATTGTAAGGTAATTATTACTGTTAAAATTACGGTACGTAAGATTTTTTGTTCCGTAACCGTAAGATAAATTTTTACTGTAAAAAGTACCCGAATTTGATCCGGAATTCTTTACAGTGTATGCTTAACAAGAAGCAGGTTTGCGGAAAAGATAAAAGTGATTTTAATCAAGTGCCAGATTTTAAATGGGAAAAATAGAAAACAATTCTGAAAATTTACAGTACATTTGTATGAAAATACCAATTACCACTCTAGTTTTAACATCATAGATTAAAAAGGAAAACTGATAATCTACTAGAATGTTGTCCTGTAGCCAAGAGAAAGATATGGTGTTAATCCGAAACCAAAACCACTTGGGACACATGTGTTCCGAAATTGTTTGTCGTCTGCGAATTCCAAAAGGTTGGGGAGAGGGATCTTCATCTCACCGGAAGTCTGCCATATGGAGCTACCGAGGGAGCTCTTCTTCTTCAAGGTCACTCTCAAGATCCAGTCTTCCTTCGAGGTGTGGTCTCAATACCCCCTCCATCCCCCCCTTTTTTTTTCTTCTTCTGTGGGTCAAAGGTGAGCAGGTGTTGTGCTCCTTTTCTCCTAAACAAGATTCATAAATGACAATTTAGGGGGTTGTATCCTAAGTGCAAAATGATCTGAAAGAGAAATTTTTCGTTTATAAGTTTACGGCTACCATTTGAAGAACGAAGGGCTTTTGAGACTGCCAAGAGATAAATCACATATCTTTTAACGATGACATTTTTATTTTTCCGTATTATTATTTCCCGATAAGTACTTAATTTCCATCGTTTCTAGTACTAATTACCATCATTATACATCATCATCATACCATCTATACATATACTAATTACCATCTATATACATCAATGCTTTACATATTTAATATTATAGATAATCAATTAACGTTTTTGATTTCTATGACGACTGTTCTTTTTTAGAAATGACTCTGAATTAGCAGCTATGCTGGAAATTGTTCATGTTGTTTGCGTCTCTGGCGAACCGGTTTATTTTGTTATATTGGAACAACTAGTTTTAACCTGAATTAAATCAGCATGCTAATTAAAGCATGTTTAATTTTAAAACACTTTGATACTGCATTTCGTCAATATAAATTTCAGAATCGAATTTTATAAAAATAATTTTTTTTATTGAATGCAAAGAAATATATTTCCGCAACAGCCCGCTGTGGGCCAAGGGTGTCATGGAATTTTAATTCAATTTATTAACTTACTTAAAATGTTTCTACCTATTTAAAGAATGTGTTTAAAAAAAAACATTTTCACCGAGCATCTTTTCTAATATCACACAGAGAAAAAATTCTGGTAAACTCACCATACTGTATGGTTATGACATTTCTGGTAATAAACCAGGACTCTCATCTTAAAAACCAAAATATACGGTATTTATACCATTCAGTCGGTAATTTTTCCGCTTATGTGGTAACAGTTTACCGGAAATTCTGGTTTTCAAAAGTATAGCTCTTTTTACCACGCATTTATTGAAAAAATACAAAGCTGAAAAGTAAATTTAACCTTTTTTATTCAATGCTCCAAAGCATCAGGATAAAATTGGTTCTAGGAAAAAAAGGTCCCGGAAAAAAAGGTACCTGGAAAAAAAGGTCCCGGAAAAAAAGGTACGGAAAAAAAGGTCCCCGGAAAAAAAGGTCCCGGTAAAAAAGGTACCTGTGTAGGGAAAATTCTGTAGGGGAAAATATTTGAAAAGAGAAGATTAGATTGAAGCGCATTTTGCTGTTCCGTGCATGTTTTTTTTTTCGTGTCCCGCGTTTTTAACTAATTAAAAAGGACCAATACTTTCACCTCCAATCACGAATAAACATCCAACACATAAATTCTCCAAACTTCCCCGATTGGCTACTTTAAGCCTCACATTAGCAACTTCTTCACAAAATATAATTTAAAATAGAAAATAACACATTTTTCACTTAAGAAAATTAACAAAAAAAAAGTAAAACATTATTGAAAAATTTAAATAGTATCTTCCAGCTTTAAAAAATAATCAAAGAAGAATAAATGAATGAAATAAAATTTTTAAAAAAAAGCGTAATACAACCAGACCATAAGTCCCCCCCCCCTTACCCTTCTCCTTACCTCAATGATCTAATCTGAATTATTACAGATAAAAAGAATATTCATTGAAACAGCGAGAAGCATTCATGCTGCCCAGAAAGCGAGAGGGGAAATATCCCTACAGATTTTCCCTATGAAGGTACCTTTTTTACCAGGACCTTTTTTTCCGGGACCTTTTTTTCCAGGGACCCTTTTTTCCGTACCTTTTTTCCAGGCACCTTTTTTTCCGGGACCTTTTTTTCCGTCTACCATGAAAAATACATCCTAATATCTGTTGGGATGCATAAAAATACAATTATTAATTACACTTAAAGTTTAAAACCAGTGCTTAAAAAAATCTATATATGTAAAAATAAATGTCCGTCTGTCCGTGTCCTTTATAAACTCCAAAACTATAAGACCGAAGGAGATGAAATTCGGTATACAGATAGTTTGAAGCACGAACTGTCGACATTAGGACATTCTACGACGAACGGTTCGAGTGGGATGATCGAAAAATGAAATGAAATTTTCTGATTGGTAAGCGTTAGTGACATGGTAGCATTCCTGAACGACGTCGCGTAAATTCATATTTCTAAAGTTATCTGATACCAACTGTTTATTTTGTTTACAGTTTTTCCTTTAAAACATGTTTTTATAAAAATAAATGATTAAAAATAAATGGTAATTGAAAAGAAGAGAAAAAAAGCTAGTTATATAATCAAAGGCAAAATTAATAGAAAAGTGGTACTTGGCCTAGGAGAAACGTAAAGAATCATCATACAATTATTGACACCAAAGATTCTTAATTAATTCAGGTAATATATGCATATCGAAATAAAGGAATGTCATATTATTATTAACACAATGCTTAAATAGTATTGGTAATATGTAATTAGTGAAATAAAAAAAAAACCTTTTAATGCAGTTTAAGTCTGTAGGAAATTCGTTTAGGGGAATGGTAGAAAATCGCCATACACAGATAACACTTAATTAATTTTGGTAATATGTAATTCTGGTATTAAGATTATTGCTCCAGTTTTATTAAGATTGGTGCAGTTTTAATAACAATATACTACAACTGGTTTTTAGTAATTTCAGAAAATATTTTTCCAGAGGTAGCAAAGAAAGTGTATTAATATTTTAATGAATTATAATTAAAAGAACTTTTTTCAGCGACCACTTATAAATATTTTAAACAGACATCATAGGTTATACACTAAACACCAAATGTAACTATACTAACGTAAGTATAAAGTATTATATTGATATATTTGGTGATTATTAAAACTGCACCAATACTAAACAGCTTTAATATTGATACTGTGGTAATTAGTGTCTTACGGATCCCGGGATAGGGATATGATTACTGAATAGTGGTAAATTTTGGCTATCATGAGCTGGCCGTGAGCAATATCATTACTCCAACTGATGCCAAATACAGTTAATCTTTATTCTGATGGGATGAAATACGTGTTGCTCAGGGAATAGAGCGCTCGCCTTCCGATCTGGTGAACCGGTTTCGAATCCCAGAGATAGCTGATCGATACGAATCCGCATCTGGCTTGCACCCACCACTGTATTGACGTGAAATATTTTCAGTGGTAGACGGTTCATGGGTTGGAGTCCCGACCGTTCAACGACGGTTTTAAAATTAAAATTAATGCAACAACGTAAAGTCACCGGAAAGGGCAACAAATAATAACAAATAAACATAATGAAATTATTTTAACTTTATTAATTAAGGAGTTTAGTGGAAAAACCTGGTATTGTAATATTTTCAGAGAGGCAATAATCAGGGTAAGGGGGTAAATAGTGATTTCCGAACTATTTTATGACCGTTTTATGAAAAGGCGGGGTTAATTATTCTTTATCTTATTTAATTTACCACTGCCTAATTTAGAAATAGAAATTATGCAAGCCTACTAAAAACTAAAGGGGATTAGTGATGTTAAAATTAAAATGAAAGCAAAAACTGTTATTTTACATTAAACATACCCATTTTCATACAACCAAATTCTGCTATATTCATTGATTCATAAATACTCCAAAAAATGTGACTTACCTGGTTCTTCCACTAAACTCTTCAACAGTGTTGGTATATGCCTTTAAGTTTTGTACTTGATTTCATTGTGCTTTCCAGTACTGATTAATTGATTATTTTCTATTCAAAACGTACGAAGAATGGGCTAGTAAACTATAAAATTTTCACCTAACCCATCTAAGTTTTTTTAAATGCAAAAGTCGATTTTATTTTGCTATGAGAAATTCGTTATCGCTATCTTATAAATCATTGAATGATTCGAATTTCATCGCAGAATGACTTGAATTCTAAATATCATTAAATAATACACTTATATAGTATTTTACAATGTGTTATGCATGTTCAAAAATAAGGAATAATTAAATTTACATCAATTACTCCTTCCCTAGGCTCCGCAGCCATGAGAAGCCATGGAGAAAGCTAAACTTCTGTGCAAAGCTCTAACGCTTGCAGGAAAATAGTTTTACAGGATTCACTCCGGTTGAAGAAGGGGGAGTTGCTGGGCAGTGAAGCATTGTTACATGGAATGTTATTAAAGTTTTCAGGTCTTTTTAACTTGTTATTTGCTCTTGTTTATGAAATAAAAACCTTCACATGGAACAATAATGCTAAGTTATTTTGCTCGTGAACATTACATTTTATAGTAAGAAATTGTTGATTATATATATATATATAAAACTCGCAGTTACATATATATTTTTTTAATGTTTTCACTTAAAGTTATAAAAACGATAGTTACCGTGAATTTTTTTAATAGTAAAAAAATACCATAGATAATAAAAATATGCCATACAATTTAAATAATAAAAAATAAATAGAATAATAAAAATTAAATAATAAAAAAATACCACAAAAACGCTACATTCTTGAAATAATAAATGATGATATACGTAATTTTTTTTTTTTTATTTAATATTTTTGCAAATGCAATGTTAAAAATACATTAAAAAATTGCTTAGAAAAATATTTTGACTTTGGTAAAAGGGATACAAAGGTAATAAAATAAACAAATTGTTTTTTGTAATTATATTAAATTATTTTGTTGCATGTTTAAAATATTGTTAATAAATAATTTTTATCAAAAATTATATTCCCTCATACACGAACTTGAAAATAGATTTTTTTCTATCCTTCAGTATTTTCTAAAAAGTAGGATTTGAAGAAATAAAAATTCTAATAAGCACCACTGTATAATGCTACTCAAAGTAATATATGTTACAGTCTACGAAAGTAAATTTTCAAGGAAGTTTCACATTTTCCACTTATTGAGTTTTATATTTCTCGAGATGTATGTTATTTTATTAACAAATTAATATTTGAAATCGAATAAAATAATTAAACGGAATTTTACATTGAAGCCAGAATTTTCGTTGCCATAAAAGCGTTTTTATTTACATCGTTTTATTTTTTTCAATTTCGAAGTTTAATTAATTTTTATTTATCTAGTATGTTGTAAAAATTAATTTCAGACAATATTGTTCGCAGGAGCAAAAAGTTTATACTTGAATAAAGTAAGAAAACAATAGGATCTTTCTATGCAGCATAATTAGGAAAATTTTTCGTAATCCTATACAATTTTTTTTCCGTAAACCCTTGAGAATTTACTACTTAATGAACTTGTTAAATAATGGTATTATTGTGATAAAGTTGGAAAAAAAACCAAAGCAAATCATGCTGTTAAAATATTTAATTAATGTTTATAAGAATGAATAATAAAAATAGATTTTAATTTGAAGCCGGCCATTATAGACCATAGAACTTTTATGATAAAACATCTAATGGCGTAAAAAATAAAGAATTAAATACCTCAAACGGTTTAATATGTTTTTTTCGCAATGGAACGATTTTTTTTATGAAAAAAATTTACGAGCACTTTTTTAATGTTAAATTTTCGAAATTTATTAAGGGCTAAATATATAAAGAGGCTGTGAGCAAAGTAAATACATTTTGCATTTTTCCGATTAAAAAACTGAAATCGTAACTCCGAAAAATATTATTATTTTGTTTTCAAATCATATTGCTCAATTTCTTTTTAATATAATTGTAAAAGTTAAATTAAAAACTACCTAAAATAATTTTTTACCAAATCAGTTCTTATCAGCTTAATCTGCAATAAAATTCGATTTTAAAAAAATCTAACAAAAATGAGAAACGTGTAGTTTTAAGTTACTTACTCAATACCATAAATTGTATAATTTTATATTTTAAAAGTTTTTAGGAAAAATTTAGAATGTTTCTGAAAATTATTAAGTGCTATTTCTCCTAATCTAATAGATCGACCCCTTTATTTTCGCATTTTTTAAAAGGTATTTTACTGTCCAATAATACTATATCAGCAAAAGCTTGTTGAATACAAAAAAAAAAAAAAAAAAAAAAAAAAAAAAAAAAAAAAAAAAAAAAAAAAAAAAAAAAANTTATGATAAAACATCTAATGGCGTAAAAAATAAAGAATTAAATACCTCAAACGGTTTAATATGTTTTTTTCGCAATGGAACGATTTTTTTTATGAAAAAAATTTACGAGCACTTTTTTAATGTTAAATTTTCGAAATTTATTAAGGGCTAAATATATAAAGAGGCTGTGAGCAAAGTAAATACATTTTGCATTTTTCCGATTAAAAAACTGAAATCGTAACTCCGAAAAATATTATTATTTTGTTTTCAAATCATGTTGCTCAATTTCTTTTTAATATAATTGTAAAAGTTAAATTAAAAACTACCTAAAATAATTTTTTACCAAATCAGTTCCTATCAGCTTAATCTACAATAAAATTAGATTTTAAAAAATCTAACAAAAATGAGAAACGTGTAGTTTTAAGTTACTTACTCAATACCATATATTGTATAATTTTATATTTTAAAAGTTTTGAGGAAAAATTTAGAATGTTTCTGAAAATTATTAAGTGCTATTTCTCCTAATCTGATAGATCGACCCCTTTATTTTCGCATTTTTTAAAAGGTATTTTACCGTCCAATAATACTATATCAGCAAAAGCTTGTTGAATACAAAAAAAAAAANAAAAAAAAAAAAAAAAAAAAAAAAAAAAAAAAAAAAAAAAAAAAAAAAAAAATATCTCGAAAACAAAATTTAAAAATGTAACCTAAAATCCTAGATGACGAAGGTAGTGGCCTCTTAAGGCAAAATATATAGAAAAGATTATGTTTGATATCAATAAGTTTTATGCCAGATTTAGTATAATCTTTTCCTTAGAGCCGTGATGGCTCAGGGGATAGAGCGCTCGCCTTCCAATGAGGTGAACCGGGTTCGAATTCCAGCAGTAGCTTGTCGATACGAATTCCGCATCCGACTTGCATCAACCGCAGTGCTGACGTAAAATATCCTCAGTGGTAGACGGATCATGGGTTCGAGTCCCCTTGCCGTCAAGCTAACTATGGGAGGTTCTCGTGTGTTCTTCCTCTTCGTGTAACGCAAATGCAGGTTAGTTCCCTCAAAAAGTTCTCCACGAAGGTGAATTTCTCCCAATACTTGATCCAGAAGTTTCCTTGTTCTTTGGATTAGGTTCAAAATTACAAATCTATGGAGTTGAACATTAGTGGTCTTAAACCCAAAAGATTGGGCCGGTTGTTCAACGACGGTTATAAAATAAAATATTTTTCTTGACTTTTTTTTGTTGTTTTTAAATTGTTTAATGACTTTAGAATTTAGGTAACTAGTTTGACCAAATTTGTTTTAGCCTTTTGATTGAAATAGAAAAGAAAAATAATTATTAACTCTTTATAAATAACATGAAAATTTTAGAAAATTTGAAGTTATTACTAATTCTTAAAGAATCTAACGAAGTTGATAATGAAATCTGAAAAACATCTCAAACGTCTATTCTTAGTCCAATAGTTCCGAAAATCAAATTATACTAAAGTGACAGTTGCTAAAAGTGACAAGACGCCATTTTTTTTTATCACGAAATTTCAATTATTTTTTCTTCCACCGCTTCAGGGTACATCATTATAACTTTAAAAGGTCCTCTCTGTCACCTCCCTGACAGGTGACACTCCAATTCATTTACGTTTCGAAGGTTTCATGATCCCCAACCTGAGGAACCCCAAAAACTAAAGCGACACATCAACCCTAATCCCGTTACGCCATCTTCTCTTCTTAATCGGATCCGGAATCTCAAAACGAAAAAAACTAGCAATGGAAAAAATATAGGGGAAATTCCATATCGAACGACGCCTTCGCCTTTTTAGACTGGTCTGTTCGTTTGGAGATGTTCTTCTGTTCTCAGAACCTTGAGAAGTGTTGTGTGCCTTTAGCCCCACGTGTTCTTGCTCTGTAAAGGTTTACAGGACGATCGCATTGTTTTTTTCTACTCAGGTACAACCTTGAACTTCTGTTAATAGAAAGCGAAAAGGGCTTCATTGGCGTGGAATGTTGCTGTGTTTTTTTCCCCTTTCCAAGTTATTCTTTTTTTTTCTCGTTTTATCTCATTTAGAGAAATTACGATAAGGTTTGGCCGCTTTCTCGTCAATTTCGTGGAACGGTGATTTTTATCAGCAGGATGGAAGGTGTAAACCTTGTATTATAGATGAGTGTTAACTGCCACTATTGTTGTGTAACCATCGAAAAATATTACAGCCCCTATTTTTTTAGTACTATTAGTTTCACATAAGCACTTTTTTTTTAAAAAAAAAGGGTTTGGAATTTTAATTATATTTTTTGTAACGTATGAGAAAAGTAAAACCTCTACTCAAATCGTAATTGTTAGACATTTAAATGCTAACGGAATTTAATTATACCAACAACGTGCAACTATGTCTGGAAACTTTGGCCCATAACTTTAAAAAGTCTTACCAACGTAAATTTTTTTTTCGTTTTTGCTAGCACTGTTATAGGAATTAAAATGTAGAGCTGTTAATCATGGCTCGACTGAAAGTTTGAGCGAACCATGATTAATCATTTTTTTTCTTCAAAAAATGATCCAAAGTAATATTTATGTAAAATATGGAGATAATGGATTCCGAAAACAAGCTCTGTTATTTTCGATACTGTAGAAACACTTATTGAGCACATTACTTTCAACTGTAACTGAAACTCTTTTAACCACCATATGAACTTTTCAGCTCACAGGATTGACGCCGACAGAATCGGAACTTTAGTTCCCCTCCCCACCTTTTAATTTCTTTTTCTTTTGTTTTCCGTAAATATTTTACTTGTGTTAATTTTTGCTTTAAGTTTTAATTCAATATATTTTTTTTCTCCCTATTGTAAACTGTCTTTAGTAGAATTATTTCTGTTTATTTTATTACATTTATTCATTTTTTATGCCGCTAAAATAAAATACAAAAAAGTAAACCTGAATCACTAAACCGGGCACAATTTAGAGTGTAAATGTTTTACATGCGTTATTTAAAATGATTTTTAAATTAATTAAAATGATTAAATATTAATTAAAATGATTTTTTCTTCTCTTTGTTGTAAACTAATACTGGTGAGAAAAGAAAGTGGCTGGGTAAATTACTAATGACCAAAGCACATTGTTAGAAATTTTTCGGAAGAACTTGCTAAAAAAATATGGTAAAAAAAAAATGGAATTCAAACTGTTAACTGAGAGAAAAATTGCTTATTGACTGTTTTCACGTAATACGGTTAAGCAACCAGAATTTCATCAGAGCCGACTAGGTTCGCCTTATGAAGATACTTAATTTTTTACAACTGGTTACATAATTTAGCCGAAAAAGCTACTCTGTTAATCTTATGACCGGCTGAGCTGAATAATAACGTCAAGCATGTTATCGCTTTTAAGAAGCATGATATTATGGTTCATCTTAGCGTCATGTTAAATAAGTTGCAGCAAATTTGAACGATAATATATGTTTCGAAACATTCTAAAATTACTAACATTGAACAGAAGTGAATTAAATGTTAAAATTACTAACAGTGCAAATGGTGTATAAAAGGGAATCAAATATGTTAAAAATTCTAAAGCTCCAGGCAAAAATTTTCTTTTTTTGCTACATTCTTATAATGAAACATTTTATAAACCTGTTTCATAAAAAGCTAGTAATTAAAAACCCAAGAGGAAACTTCTAGAAAAATGTGTCAAGAAATGGGTAATTAAAAAATAAATTAAGAATTTAAAAAGGGAATTTCGTTCATGTAAAGATTCTTCGTGATCATAGATTTAAGAAAAGGGTAAAAAAATAAAGAAAAGAAAAAAGCAATTGCAATAAGACACGGATATTCTTCTTTATCAAAAGCCATTAAAATCTTGCCATTCATGATTATTAGTCATCACGCAAGAAGGTAAAATAAAAACAGTGGTGTCTTCGTACACCGACAATGACTCGCAGTTTATTGGCTTCTTAGAGAAAAAAGCCAAGAAACTACGAGCTGCCAACGACGTATGAATATAAAATGAGGAAAAGAGATAGGGTATTTGAACGATCATAATGTTCGAATGGCCTGTCTTCTTTTGTGCTTATGGTCACTCTCCCCCGGGTCATCAGAATATTTGGTCGGTGTCAAGGACGTTCGATGGACACAGCCTTTGTTCTAAAAGAGATGATCGATTTATAACTAACAAACACCTAACTGCCTTTTAGATGGATTACCTTTAGTTCAGTGAGCTTGATAGCAATCTTTTGTGTGCGCCAAAACTCGTGTTAATGGCTCTAAAATAATAGCTGTCGCTTTGCATTTCCGACGAAAGTTGCATCATAGAGGGAGGTTGAGTTGAGTTGTGCGGTACACCGCTAATGTTGGCAGATTTCGTTGAATTATTTCTACTGCCACTTCTTTTTTTTTAAATTTTTTTATTTTGAAAGTCATCGCAGACGATAATAAAATTAATTATTTCGAATACTTTAAGTGTGGTTTAGAAGGATGTGTCGCGGAACACCAGCAACTATTGCCAACTAAAGTCGCGTGTCTGAAAACCGCCCTTGTATTATTTTTGCCTTTTATTCGTCTTTTCAAACCACAAACACAATTTTGATGTACTCTGCAAGCTTATTTTTTATCAGCTATTTGCTTTTTCACGATCAAAGGAAGTACAATCACCTCGAAACATAAAATTCGAATGGAATAAAATGGATGAGAAGTTATTCTTCTTTTTTATTTTCGCACGTATTTTATGCAAATAAGAGAACAGGCTATCTAAAAATAAATAAATGAACTTGCAATCCGACGAAAGTCTCAAAGTTAAAATTAACCTAAAAATATTTAACACTAGAGTAGATAAAATAAAGGCATAATTTTTGATAAATTTATTAAAAACATGTTGTTTTTTTCCAGTTAAATTACAGATTTTTAATTTTCTATAATGCCTGTTTTATTTATTGTGTAATAAAAAATTGTGCTTTAAATTTTTAAAACTTTAATTTTTTTATTTCTAATTATTATTAGTTTACAAAAATATCCCAAACAAGGGATTTGAATGAATGAAGTGGGCAAAGAGAAAAAAAATTCTATCCTGTTTTTTTATTTACTTGCTTTTGCGAAAAGATGCTTTTATTTATTTAAATTTATTTATTTTTTGGAAAGTGATTCTGTGTAGAGATTCTGTATAGAGAATGAGAGCAGATGAAAAGAACCAGCAGCTTTTATCCCCTCACATTGTTACATTCGAAATTGTTACATTCGAAAGGTAATTTTTGGTTTATGAATAAAAAAATATTTTCGGAAAATCATTATTTTGAATAAAATTAAAGAAATAAAGAAAAGAAGAGCATAGAAATATACTATTTGCAGCATGCTGCTTTGAAAATCAGGTAATTACTCTCATTAAACTAAAAAAAATAGTTAATAGATGGCGTTGCAAACTTGAAAAACTGCAAGCAATGTTCTTAAAATAACCACTATTTGCAGAAACTAAGAAAAGAGATGCAGGCTGAGGACAAAATTAAAAAATACAGGGGCAAATATTATACTGCCCCTGTATGCAGTTGAAACGGTCGAATAAGCATTAGCGCCATCTATGTATGAAATTTGTTACTAATTTTGAACTAGTTGCGAATAAAACTCTTAGCTTTCTTAGCAGAACGCGGGGAACCATACATTTCTATACTTACCTGTTTTTTAAAAAATTGGTTTTCAAATTATGAGTCATTTTGGGGGGAACACACAGTACGTTGTAGGAGAACTGCTGCCAATAATAAAATATATATGCTGCCAAAATCAAGAAGCTTCGAACTGAAAGAGTCATGTGAAAAAAAAAAGACCAAAGAAATACCGAAAACGATAATTAAAAAGTATGAAGTTTAAGCAAGATAAACTTTGAACTTAAACTAAATTCAGCGATTCAAAATTTAATTAATTATTAAATAGGACCAGAGGCTCAACCATTAACTCAGAGACAACTTAAAATTGAACAAAAGTTAAGTCGGAAAAGACTATTTTCTTCAATTACAGATTTATTAATTAGCAAATTCCATTTGCTTCACTAAAACACCATTTTTCATCCCCACACTTCTCCATTAAACTGGTTAGAATATACTATTTTCCAAACATTAATTAACCCATCTACCCCACTACAAACTCGTTTGCATTTTGGGAACAGGCAAACTTTATCAACTCAATGCTCCAGATGGAGCACTCAGTTGTTCTTGATAGAGTTCCACCCCTTATCATAAATGAACCATCAATCCTATTCCCTAAAGGGGAAAAAGTAGAACACTGGATGATGCAGACGATACTATCCTACCCTGCATCACGTTTTGCTAATCGATTAATGTATCGATTAGGCTACCCTTTCTTGCTATGGTTTTTATTTTTTCTTTAGTTTTAAACATTATTCATCTTTTTCCAGGTATTTATGTAGCTAATTCCATCATAAATATTTCTGTTGAAGTAAGTTTGATGATAAATTAGACTTAGAGGTTTTATTTTCAGCTTTTGCATTTTCTGAGAAAATTTCCGAAGGTCGTATAATGATTGAAACGTTTGTGGCACTACGATTATGCACAAATAAAACTCATTGTTTTTTTGAATAACTTATTTAAAAATATATTTCTTTTCATTGGAAAATATTTTTTCTATTAATCGAGAGAAACGGTTGAATAATCGGTAAAATCAAATAATAAATGTTTATCGATAATAACCTTTTTCGCAACTTTTAAAATTAATCGCTTTCAAATTTTATTCAATCTACAAACGACTAAAACGATATTATTTATTATGAAATGACATTATATTATTTTGCGATCGTTTTCAAAATTAAGAATTAGAAAACGATTTTGAAAACTTGCCACGCAGAGAAACGTTTGCTTAACATCATGTTCTTGTTTCTCATTTTAAAATATATATACGTATATATATTTTTTTTTTACAAAACAGGGTACATGAAAGCAATTGCACGTCTATAAATTATTCTAGCAACAGCGTGTGAGTAATTTGAAAGTTAATTCTAACGATTGTAGAACTTTCCTATTTAATATAAGTAGAACTTAATAATGAAACAACGCACAAAAATACTTTTTATTGATACAAATAACTTTATTTATAAATTGTGAAAAATTCGAAAGCTAATTTTAACACATATTTATCAAAGAAATTAAGAACATAAAACGTTCATACACCTTAAGTTTACACATTAATTATCAAATACATTGACATAACTTAACCAAAATTCCGATTCTCGATCTCAAAGCTTCATCACTATGTGCATTTATGAATAGTTATTGGATTTCAGTGTTAACAGAGCAAAGTGCTTTAATATATAGTAAAATTCGCTATGAATTAGAATAATCAATGCGCCGTTAAATCTGTTTAACTCTGAGAACTGACACGACTAAGCCATAGAAGCTAATGTTAATTGCTAATTGTTGTCAGTAAATATACATTCTCTTCGTTTCTCAATACCTTTAAAGACCTCTATTTTTTTTAAAAACTGTTCTATATAATTGCATAAAACATACACTAGCGTGCAAAAAATCTTTGATCAAACTCAATCTTTTTTTTTTTTTTAAAAAAAGAAGAAAAAAAAGAAAGAAAGTTGGAAGTGGAAAAAAAAGTTAGCATAATTTTATTTGCGTTCAAATTCGATTTTTTAAAATTAATTTTGACGTGCAATTGCTGATTTTACTTAACTCGATAGCCCGGGATAACCTGATTGGTAAGGCGTTGGGATCATGTTCAAGAGATCGTGAGTTCGATCCCCGCAGGCCGAAGACTCCCCTTGTAGTAAGCGATGACTGGTGCACGTTAAAACTCTTGGGTCACAAAGTCCTTCCGGTTACCATAACAAGTCATGCCTTTGGGAGTATTGAATTGGAGATTGATCGTTCTCTTGTTTAGGTCAAAATTACGAACTGTGGATGAATGAATGGGCCCGCCTTATTAACAGATTTGGACGTGTGTGTGACTGAAGTTGCTTTCTTGGACATAGATGGCGCCACTACAAAAACAAGAAACGCTCCCTCTGCCTTAAATACGCTCGTTTTCACCAAACAGGCTTGCTGGATTGGAAAGTGATATTAGAAAAAACAACAACTTAACTCGATTGGTAGCAATGCAGCTGTTAAATTTATATGAAGTTTAAATGAATGTAAAATTTTACTCATAAGACAGTGGTTTCATTTTTGTATCCTGAACTAAAACTTCTGTTTTCGATTTTAACAGTAATGTATTAATAGTTCATTTTATATTAATAATTTTAAAGGGTAATTTTTATAAACGTAGAAATTCTATAATAAAACCTCATTTTAAAAGATATAGCATAGGTGAGTAATTTTAAAGGTACTATTTTAGAATTCACAAGCACTTTCTAACTAAACATTCGAACAAAAAATTCTGTTTTAATTTTTATTTTAAGTACATGATTTCTAAACATTTATTCTATTGCAAAATAATGCTATTTCTAATCAAAACGCGGCTTTGAAATTTTTGGAAAACCGTTGAGAAAGTCGCTGAAAAATTTCTTTCAAATCATTATTATTTTTAAACTTTCAATTCCATGTCAAAAACTTGACTCGACCAGAAGTAAAAGATAATCGGCTGCTGGTCAGACACAGGTGGTTCCGGTTGCAGTGAGTTGGAAACATTTCCTTTTCGTTTTGAAGTCCCTTGTGGGCATATGCTTCATTTTCTACTCGACTGGCCTTTTTCCGTTTTCCACCATAGGACAGATGTTCTCCGTTACAATTTCATACCGATGTCCGGATATTCGTTTTCGTAACAACAAACGACGGGCAGCCGCTATGTTTCATCATTAATTATATCCATGAATTAAACCCAATCTTTTTATTCATTCTTTAAATGAAAAAGTATGTCAAAATTCGTGCAGTCTGTATTTCGAACTTTACAATACTTTCTATTCAAAGAGTTATTATTAATGTTTTCTTATTTCCTCGGAAATTTATAAATGAATACGAAAAGGGTAGCTTTGAAGGTTATTCATTGCCAAATAAATACAAAATTCATGTATGTAATGAGAAAAGCATAGATTATTAAATCTCTTTTTTATTCATTTTTTTTAATTTTTGAGGTGTCCGACTAGTTACGACAATTTTTTTTTTTAAATATAAATAAATAATTTTCAAAAACTAGTTTATTTGCTTAATCATGTGTAAAAACTTATAAAGCTAGCAAAAACAATTATCATTATTATTATTATTTTCCTTTTATGTGGCCATTTTTAGGTAAAAATAATGCATTTTTTGTCTTTTTTTGCATTTACGTTAAACACTGTAAAAATTTTTCTATTCCCTGAAACAAAAAATCATTGTGGATCTTAATTAGAAGACTATCAATTATGTTTTGAACTATTATCTTAAAAACGAGTGAATATACTACTGAGTTAGGGATTTATGTAGTTGAAAAAGCAATTTTTTAAAAAAAATTTGCACTTTTCTTTTAGAAAAAAAATTGCACAAAAAAAGGAAATTTTACTTTTTTCTTAGTCTGTAGTTCAAAACATGTGTGCTGTAATCATAAATTCTCATAATAAATTGGTGAAAATTACTTTAAAAACAATATGAGATATCATGTTTAATGTGGTGCAAAATGAGAAATAAAAATCTGATTTTGAGGTAAACGCATTTAAAGACTTAAAATCACTAGTCTATTCACTGTTATCACCTTGCACGAAAACTGCTATAAGTTTGTAGATAGAGTACAAACAAAAGTAAAGTATTGTCGGAAAGCTAAGAGTACAGGAATTCCAAATTTATAATAAGCTCAATTTTGCTCAAAATCATGTTTTTGCACTAGTTTTAAGCGAATTAACTTGCTACCCATGGTTCCTCATTTAGCTAAATGCCCATGAACAAGCTAACAACCCATGGTTTCCTAGTTTTTTTCTAGTTTCACCATATCCCGAGAATTTCTCCAGCGAATTGAAAATTGCTTAAACAAAATTATGAAGTTCAAAAAATATTTTTTAGTAAATATTTATTATTTTTTAGTGTTTTATTTAATGATAGTCGGAAAAATTTTGAATTGTAAGATATAAAATTTTTCACCTTATTTTAAAAAATGTAATTTCACATCGCAAAATATAAAATTTAAGCAACATCGGCCGAATAGTTCCTGAAAGATCGAATTTTAAAACAATTTGCAAGTTTAAAATACACAAGTGGGCGACCTTTGTGCTAAAATACAAACTAAGGTAGACAACGTTAAAGAGCACAAAAATATTATTAAAAGCAGACAGCTGTTTCGGATGCTCAAAGGGCAACCTTCATCAGTGCAACAGATTTCATTGCATTTGCATTTTGTAAACAAATTTGTATTTTTACGTACTTTCACATTTTTACTTTCAGCTCACTTAAATACATTTTTAGAAACCAATAAAATATTTCTCGCATCTCAATTTATGCATTTAAGCGTTTTTTTTTTTTTTTTTTTTTTTTTTTTTTTTTTTTTTTTTTNGTAATTCTAAAAGGGAAAAAAAATATAGCGAAAGAAAAATGTAAGAAAAGCTAATTTGCAATTGAATTATAGAGTTAATCAACGGAATCAATGAAATGGATTGTAAAAGCGTTTTCCCTTTCAATCTTTTTATCAACAAAACAAGAAATGTCTAAGTTTTGAATAGTTTAGATATTAAGCTTGTTCAAAATGTTTAAATACTNTAAATATATATATATCACGTGATTTTGGTTTCAAAAGTACAACCCTATTATAGTAAATGTTTTTTCTGTATTCTGAGAAATACCATGTAAAAAAGAAAGTAGGCATAAGGCACATAAAAATATATAGTCTTAAAAAATAATAGCTCGCATAATTTTTACTAAAATTTTTATTTTTGCCATTTTGTCTGAGCTCAATGGGGGTGTTTAAACCCCTAAACCCCTCCCTTGCGTACGCCACTGATTGTAGTTATCTCTTAGATTATAGTTTCAAAGTTAAGCTATAATTCGTCGCAAATTTGCTACAGCATTAAGAATGCGTGAAATGGAACCATATTCCCGTTTAAGTTAAAATATAATGGTAATCAAGTGAAGGGAAGATGATACAATAAGGTTCAACGTTGAACCGTATTAAGGTTCCGCCAAAGTCAAACGATATTATCGTCCACCACATTACAAAATTTCTAACAGTCTGGAAAATTATTTAGGTTAATCGTATTTAAAAATTGGAAATCCCGTAGAAAAAAAAATTAAAAAACTTGGAAAGTCAAAGAGTTAAACACTTCTTAGAAGTAGTAGGTTATCTAAAATTTAAAATGAAATTAGGAACTGACCGCTATAGGATGTTACATAAATAGAACAGTTTTCCTGTAGTGTCTTCAATAAAAACCCTATTTCGTCTTGCCCATTATAGGAAATTATATTTTTAACCCTTCAACAACAAAAAATAGGAATATTACTTTTGTACTTCTCTAAACTTGATTTATATGAGTAAAATAAACAAAACTAAAAACTGGCACACCAAAAAAAAATTCCATTTATTTTTTGGGGCACATTTCAACAGTGAGAATTACACGTAAGACTTCTTCAACTCAAAAGCCAATAATTAAAAGAAAAAAGAAAGAAAAGAAAAAGAAACCCAGACCCATTATTTATTTTCTCTCTTTTTTTTTCTTCTTCCTACCCTGATATTCTCACCAGGGAAAAGTCTGATATAGAACCCTTACGAAACAATCAAGAATTGAAACATCTCCTTTCATACGAAGAGGATTTAAAATCCAATCACTGTCTTAAACCATTGCTTAACTTTTGACTGAAATCTTCAATATGTCGCTCACGACACGTAATAATAAGGCGCCAAGCATCGACAATTTAAGAGTGGCGCTGACCCAGAAACCCGCATTTTTTTTACAAAAAAACGAGGAAATTTAAGGCTTTCGAACAATTAGCAGCTTTCACTGATCGCTGAGTTTTTATAACTTCACCTTGAAGCCACAACGCCCGTAGGTGGCCCGCCAAAATGAGACATTAACAAGTTTTTCAGTTGTTTGATCATCTTTGTTTTTTCCCGCAAGCTTGTAGAAAGTTGTTCTTTATTCTTTGCTTAGCACACCCTTTCGTTTTTTGACTTATTATTGTGATATGATCCTTTCACCATTTCCTTCATCGTATGATGGGGGCAGATTCAATTTAAAAATTTTCCGTGATAGTATCCCTAATGTAAGCCGAGTGCTTTGTAATACTGGGGCGTATAAAGACATTTTTGAGGGCGAGGACCGATATGTAAAATCTTTTAATACTCCTACCCTTCTTCAGATAATGAATTGGTACGTAAATTCGAAATTTAAATTAAAAACAATTCATGAATGGATTCTAAAGGTGATTTTTTTTTTAAATCTGCCCCTTACTAATTCTTATTCTCTTGATATAAAATGAGTAATGGCATAAAATCGTTTTCCATTGTAGTCGATGCATTCTTATTGGCCAGAAAATCACGTGGTATGAATCCGCCTTTTTATTTGAAGATCCAAATATCCCTGGTTGTCATCAGCATAAAATTGATAAAAGATCATTTCTAAAATCTTGCTGTTGTTCCTTATCCTCCAATTGGGTATACTATAGCCTGAGTCACAGGTCGTGTTATTCCTACTAAATCTTAACTAGTAAACAGCATTTTCTGAGAACCTGATTTCTAGTAACAAGTAAGCATTAAACGAAGTGTGTTGTTATAAGTCGCTACTCGTCATATTGGAAATGTATTAGTCTAGTTCCTTTTTCAATAATTTATTTTGTTGTTTTATCTAAGTTTATGAATTTAGTAACCATATTTAAAACTCAGCTTATTAATTGAGCTAAAAGGTAAATATTATTCCTAGTAAAATTTTCGGAGTGGAAGTAGTTGTGTTTTTTTCATATTATACCCCATTGGGTATAATATAGCCTACGTCACAGGTTGTGTTGTTCCTACTAAATTTAACCCATGAACGGCATTTTCTGCGAGCCTAACTTCAAGCCACAAATAAACAAACGAAGTGTTCGATCGTATAAATAGCTGCTCGACAGATTTTATTGCATTCTAAAGAAAAGTTATTGAAACTAAATACAACTAAATAAACAACAGCAACTAAAACAAATAACAACAACTACTAATAACAATAACTAAATAAACAACAACTAAATTCCATTCGTTTAGCATTGCGTCATATGTTGTTCCTACTAAATCGAAGTAGTTGTGTTTTTTTCATATTATACCCAATTGTCTGACGGTGTTGAAATCTTTCTTCTATGATCAATTTAAAGGAGATATGAGAATTCAATGTGGAACTGTAATGTTTTTTAAGTTTATAGAGAAAAGTAGCAAAATTTAATATAATTTATATAGATGTAAATACAATTTATAGAGATATGATTCTGTGCTGCACCGAGTTTATTTTTTATTTATTTATTATTATTTTTTTAAGAGTTTATAGAGAAGAGTTCATTTTTCTCATTTGGTGATGCAATGTTAAACCGAATTTTTTAAGAAACCCAATTTTCTTGGTTGTCATCAGTACAAAATTTATAAAGGAATTGTTCATCTGTAAAATATTTCTACTATCACGAAATATTAGGATTCAATGCTGAACCGAATTTTTTTAAGAGTTTATAGAGAAGGTCCACTCTTCTTACTAGATAATTCAATGTATAAACGATTTTATTTTTTTAAATTTAAAGAGAAGAGGTCGATAATTTAATGCAATTTATAGAAACATTATGATTGAATGCTGAACCGAACTTTTTTGAGTATAAATCCAGCCAACTTATACAATTACATTAAGGATTTAGTAATCATAAAATAAATCGTACTAACTTTTCGCACAATTACTAAATGATCTCAAAAGTGAAAAGCATTTGGCGAGTTTTTATAGTTACTAAATATTAATTCAGGTGGAGTTGTAATGGTAATCGAGCGAAATGATTAGGAATGGTTATGAATTTTATCCCAGTAGGATAGGGAGCTAAATCTGAGAAACTAAATCTATGTTTAGACATAGAATAAAACATTTGGAATCTTTTAACTATATATTTTTTAATTTAAATGCAAATATATGGTCGAGAAACAAAAAATTATTCAAGAAATCGTAAGGTTGAGGGAGCAAAGCGATCAGGTTGCAGAGTCCCTTTGTTTTTATATATTTAGAGCTTGGTTCAGAAATGAATTATTTGAGCACATAAAAGTTCAACAAGTGGTGTACGAAGAAAGCTTTTTATTTGCTCAAGTTAATTGATTGTCCCTTATCCTCTCGGTACTCTACTCAAGTATGCACTAAGTATTGCCATCTTGAGTTTTAGGTTATAAATAATATTTATTTATTTATCGTTTTCTCGATGCGATTTTAAGATAGAATAGAGATATCTAAGCTAACGTCACTTAACTTACCTGTCGAATGAAAATCCATCAATGATCAATCCATTACAGATGCAACCAATAAGAATGCGCTTTTAGAATAGAAATACGAATCATCCAATAGGAAAAGTGTAAGGGGAAATTGATTGATTGATAGCATAGCACTGATCTAGTTCAGACCCTGACTTGGACATCCCTTTTGATCCACACATATGGGATTCTGGAATCACATAGGAATGTAAACCACATAAGATATAGGATTTGGTGCGTGCATGCAGCTTAATGGCTATTTATTGTATTTTAAAGTGTCTTGATTCTTCTGGAGTTGCGACTCACACTAATGGGATTCTTTGATCGCATAGAAATGTCAACAGTATGAGAAATAGGATTGGGAGAATCTATACTACTCAATAATTATTTAATTATTTTAAGGTGTTCTATGGTTGTACTGACATTTAGAGTACGAATCACACATTTGGGATTCTTTGATAGCATAGAAATGTCAATGGTGTAAGAGATTTGATTTGTAGAATCTATATAACATAATGACCATTTACTTATTTTAATGTGACCAATGGTTGTACTCACATCTATACAGCCATAGAAATATTAACGCCATAGGAATTAAGTTTCATTGCAAATATGCAACTTCTGGCTGAAAGGATCCAGTTTTTTTCAACGGTAATACAAGATTAAAATTAGCCGATCACAGTAAAATCGAAATGAAACTGAAGCTGTTTGAATTTTTCATCATTAAAAACAGCAATTCATCCAATTTTATTTTTCATTAAAATTTAGGCCATAAACTAAATCTTCTATAAAGGAAACGCAATTATTATAATATTTTTTTTTAAATGTTTATCCCCTGATAATTTGTTTCAGCTGTCACCAATACTTTTACAGCATCTCTTACTTAATGAGTATTAGTTTTTAAAGCAGATGATCAAAGGATAAAAAGGTTAGACCTTTTCATAAAGGCAATCATTAAGAAATATATAACTGACGCAATAATGTTAAACATTTTATGTGATATAAAATTATATAAGAAAAAGGGGTAAATAAATTGGAACTCGTAAAAAATTCAATTAAAAAAAAAAGGATTTGTGTGCCAAGGTTTTAATAATCACGACCTGGGCGCTATCAAGCATCAAAGAATTGACCTAAAATCCCAGAAATCGAAATCTTCCGTCTACACACCCAAAAGAACTGTATCTTCCTAAGTTATCGGAGAGAAATAATTCGTTAATCTATCTCGGCCATAGGTCTGTCGTCTGCTAGTTGTATCGATTTCCGATACACGTGTATCATTATCAGACAATAATGATCTTTTCAAAATGACAAGAAATAGTTTTGGGTTTAAATGCTTAACTTTTTTTCTTACGATTTGCTGTCAAATTGAAAAATGCTTATACTCTCCTAAAAACATTCCATGCAAAGCAAACGACAAGATTTAGTTTTTATATATTTCTTTATATAAAAAATAAAGTTGTCTCATATTGTAGTCAGGCCGTTTTGTAGACGTTTTTATTGGCTGGAAAATCACATGGGAAGGATAAAGTTTTCCCTCAATGACTTTTTTGGTTTTTTCTTTATTTACTTTTTTTTGGTTATCATCATAAAATAAAAAAAGGTCATGATGGTTTTGTTTTCCTATAAAATATTTTGCATCCGTAATGAGATACCTGTAAGTGACGTAGTGCGGGTATCTCGATCCTGATTGGTCGTTGAAACGTGACATTTGCTTACGTTAGCTCTTTCCATTCTATTTCGAGTAAGCGAAGCCCGTCAAGTATTAATTAACTTAACTGACGCATTCTATATTCTTTCATAAAGATTTCAATTATTTCACTATACATTTCTTTCTTTCCGGGACAGCCTGGTTAGCAGGGAGCTGGCCTTACGTTCGTGAGAACGAGAGTTCGAATCCAGCCGGCCGAAGACTCCCCGTGTAGTAAATGATGACTGGTGCACGTTAAATATGTTGGGTCACAAAGTACTCCATGTTCCCGTAACAAATTAAACCTCAGGGGTACTGAATTGATCGTTCTCTGGTTCTGGTCAAAATTACGATCTGTGAATGAATGAGTGAGTCCGCCTTATCAACGGGTGTAGTTGAAGTCAAATTCTTGGCCATAGATGGCGCCACTCGAAAACAAGAACAATCGCAGCTCTTCCTTTAATGTCCTACGACAACAACATCAACAACATATTTCATACTTTATAGACAAGCACGGAGCCATTCAGAACATAATAAAACTAATTATGTTGCCAGGTGCACAAACCAAAAATATATCACTGTTACAATAAATTACATAAACAAATAATAAATCTAAGTGAAATAAATGATGTAGGCGAAAAAGAATTATATTTCAACAAATTTGAGGTGCGATACGAAGCTGTATATAATTAACTTCACGTTAGTTAACATTACAACTTATGTGGAAAAACTCAGCTCAACTTTAACGCTCAATTTTGCTTATAAGCGATCATCTGGGGCTGACGTCTTACGTCGCATGTGAGGGTATTCGTGATCTTCTTCTTCCAGAAGTGCAATCACTCAGTTTAAAGGTACTTACCTATACATAATGGAATGTAGCTTGCAAAATTGTATTCACTTAATTTTTAATGCTATTTTAAAAATGATTACAGAGCAAAATTAAAGTGTATTAGTACAGGGGGTGCACGGAATATTTTCTTTCAAAAAGTACGGAAACTACTTTGAAAATTGTTTGAAACTTCTTAAATTTTTAGAATATTCAAATCGGACTTTTTTCATTAGTTGCCAAATACGATTCACTATAAAATTAAGGATTTTTTTCCCTTTAATTTTTCCCATGCATGTGAAGTACTAAAGATCTACTTTAACTAAAGATCTACTTTAACTAAAGATCTACTATCTATATTTTGCGCAATTTGACACGAATTTTTCTCAAATTTCAAAGCTAGAATTTTGTAACTAATTTAAAATTGATATAAAACTTTTGTTTAATTTTATTGAATATTTTTAAAGTTATAGTAAAAAAACAGAAGACAAATTTTTTTTAAAAATATTTTTCTATAAAAATGCCCATATCTCCATAAATATTTAAGCTAGGCTTACTAAATTTCGTGTGATTATTGCTTATAGCAACCAAAATAAATGTCACAAGTTGCAAATCTAATGCTACATTTTTCGGCATAGTGAAATAGTGCTCAAAATCACTGAGTAATTGCCTGATCGAAACACTTATAAAATACTTCGCTAAGCATTTCTGGAGAAACAAGAGAAAATAGTATGGAAGTGTTTCCATTATTTTGTTATGATAACACTGAAAAAGGTTAAAGTTACGATAAAATAATTATGAAGCAAACCGAGGGAAAAAGAAACAATTGAGTAGCAGTTATTGGCTGTTGGGGGGGGGGAGCAGAGGGCAGAGCCTTCTAATATTTAATACCCATTAATTATGTATTTATTTAGAATTAATCTCAATCAACGTTACTAAAGATTTGGAAAACTATAAAAGACTACATCTTTTTATTTAAATATTTAAGTGGATATTGCAAAGTGTTCTGTTAGTTAAAATCGCAATTAGCATAACATAAAATCGAACTGCATCTTTCTATAAAAGAGAACTGCAGAGTTATATAAAACAGATTGTATTATGTGATATGATACATTTTTCTGACAATCTGTTGCCCGACATACAAGTTTGCTCGATAGGTCATCTTCCCGACAGGTACGTTTCTCCGACAGGTACGTTTTCCCGGACAGGTTCGTTTGGCCGACAACTCATTTGTTCGACAGTCTATTTGCCAACCTTTTGACGCTCAGAATTAACTATAATTCTGGACGGTCCCAAGTGAGGGAAAGGTTTAGAACATAAATAGTTACTACACAAACAGATTAAATATCGTTTGCATTTTCTTGCCATAAGTAGCTCAGCCTTATTTAAAAGGTTGCCAACAAAGAATCTTGTACTCTTTTCTCTTACATACTAGAGCCCTGTCGGGAAAATAAATTGTAGGCCAAATGTACATGTCCGGAAAATGAGTTGTCGGGAAAATGAGTTGTCGGGAAAACAGCATCGAATATTTAAGTTGTCAGGTAATCTAGTATCAGACAAGTGACCGG
Source organism: Parasteatoda tepidariorum (assembly GCF_043381705.1). Taxonomy (NCBI): domain Eukaryota; kingdom Metazoa; phylum Arthropoda; class Arachnida; order Araneae; family Theridiidae; genus Parasteatoda; species Parasteatoda tepidariorum. Next base: position 88,283,239 of record NC_092206.1, on the reverse strand, counting down.
ATCCGATAATGAGTTATAAGACAGAACTGTTAATTGTAAAAAATCAGAACATAACGTTGTAACAGAAAAGTCGAACAATTGACGCTGAAGATTTTTACTATGTCTAAACTATTAGTGTAATAGTTATCGTAATAACAGTGCAGTGTTGACAGAAAGATTTAAAAATATCCATTACTCAGGTCTAGAAAACAAATCTTTGAGATTTATTTCTATTTAATTTTTTTGGGCTTGTATGTTTTGGGTATTTAGGGTTTGTGGAATTTGCTTTCATTTTAAAATCATTCAATATGATAAAAAAAAATAAAAGTACCATTTTATCAACTTGTGCATGTCAGCAAAATACTAATGATATTACGGATTTTATTCTCTTTATTTCATTTTGTGAAATGATTGTAAAGTTGGTTTTTTTCCCCCTCAATTTTTGATGTAATGTACCACAATTTTTTTTCATCGACCCAAATTCTGAAAGTAATTATTTTTTCACTTAATGATGCTATGTCACGACGAAGTTCTTAATGGAAGCATCATAATAACGTACTTCATATATTCCTTCGCATCATTAAATTTTATATAGTTGTATACATATAATAAAATTAAAATTGCCTTATAGTTTCCATTAATATTAATACGAACAAGTGATAAAAATGACCAATTAAAGTGAAATGAATTATTATTTCAGAACAGAAGTTTAACAGACCTACATTTTTGATAATGATCAAACGACAAAAGTAATTACACAACAATGGGTTAATTAAAATAGGTTATTAAAAATTTGTTTTTCTCTTTTTAAGTTGCTAGGAACCCCACCCCCGCTTACTTAGCTCGTCAACCTCCGTAATTAATTCTTGTTCATCATTGTTTATTTCTTCTTAAACATCACAATTTCTCACAAAAATACGGACAGAATATTTTGCCTTCAAAAGATACAATTGTTATAGTTTTATGTAAGAACATTTTGTCTTCTAAAGATATAAAAGGACATTTTGGCTTCATAAAATACAATTATTGTTGTTATATGTAAAAACATTTCGGCTTCAAAAGAATGCAAATATTGTAGTTTTATGCAAGAACATTTTGGCTTTATAAAATACAATTATTATAGTTTTATGTTAGAACATTTTGACTTCAAAAGATACAATTATTGTAGTTTTATGTAAGAACATTTCTACTTCAAAAGATTTAATTATTGTAGTTTTATGTAAGAACATTTTGGCTTCAAAAGAATACAATTATTGCAGTTTTATGTAAGAACATTTTGGCTTCAAAAGATATAATTATTGTAGTTTTGTGTAAGAATATTTTAGCTTCAAAGGAATACAAATATTGTAGTTTCAAGTAAGAACATTTCGGCTTCATAAAATACAATTATTGTAGGTTTATGTAGGAACATTTTGGCTTCAGAAGAATACAATTATTGCAGTTTTATGTAAGAACATTTTGGTTTCAAAAGATATAATTATTGTAATTTCGTGCAAGAAAATTTTGGCTTCAAAAAGATACAAATATTGTAGTTTCATGTAAGATCATTTTGCCTTCAAAAAATACAATTATTGTAGTAGATATTTGTAAGAACATTTTGGTACTCTTTTAAGCGTAGCAAAATATACATTTACCTAGATTTGAAAAATAATCATCTGTACTAAAAAAATTACTCGTTGAAAAGACTTAGAATGAAGAGAATATGATATATATGAAGAGACAAATAAGGAACAATTTTTAGGACTAAGGTATAAATCTTATAAATTTTATGTTTCAAAACTTAAGTTAAGATTTGTATCTGGCAATATGTGATTTCTCTTTCTTCTTCGTAACTTTTGATTGACTTCTATCAGAGCATGAGCTTATAAAATAAAGATCTCGTGAGGGAAAAATAAATTTTTGACATCAATGAATAAATAGTCAATATTTAAAGCAAAAAAACTGAAAAAAAATCGCGAAGGTTATTCAAATCACGATTATCAATAATCTTTAAGCAAATAAGAATTTCGAAGAAAAAAAACTTTCGTTGAAGTTGGAATTCAAAATGGTCTTATCAAGCTGATAAAATTTCTTCTCTGTAAGCTCATTTCAGCGGACAGTACATCAATGAACTTTTTTTTAACTACAAGTTTAACAGTTACTAATTCTTGAATAAATAGTCAAATATTTTTCATATTTATATATTCCATGAAATTCTTTGTACATTTCTCTACACACCTTCGCAATTTTACGCTAAGTCTTAGATTGTGGGTCGCAAAGAAAATGTAACGTAAGGAAGAAAAAAAAAGCTCTTAAAAGTGCAATAACTTTAGAGCAAATTGGAATTTCGAAAATACAAACAAACTATGCGTTAAGTTCAAAAACAAATGTGGACATCTGAATATGCCAAATTTCAGCCCTGCGGTCTGTAGAGAGGCTCGCATGGTATTTTTTCCAATAAGTTTCTTTCAATTCTCAAACAACAAGTTTCCAAATCTTGAATAAATTATTGAATGTTAATTATTTTTGTTCCAACGTAATCTCTGTACCCTTTTCTTCTTCAAGTTTCTAAGTCTTATAGTTTTTGCGCAGCAAAACAAAATGTACCATTAAATTCTACACCCAAAACAGCGAGGACTTCGGCGACCTTTACACTTTGTTGGAGTGGTTTGTTACTCCTCTGAATACATTAAGTTAACAGAATTAAGTTTCGGTCGTGTGGTGGCAACAGACATTTTCTTTTCAGATAACGTAAGTGACGTCATCCGTGCATATGATTATGGAATCTGTATATAAAGCATGCATTGTTGTAAGCATGTTTTTTCAGTCGACTTCTTGTCTCTTCACTATGTCACGTCACTGTGTTGTTGTTTCCGGTGACGTACCAACATTTTTGTTAAGATATATTTATGTTTAAATATCTTCAGTTGTACGCTGTATCGAGATGGTACTGTATGAAATAAAGAAATGTTTAAATCTTCAAGTTTCTTTATGTGAGTTAACACTTTCACTCAATACTGTGCTACTCCGCTAACGCATCAACACACTTTTTAATATGGAGAAAAAATTGAACCGGAAATGTTTTTTTTGAAAAGTTCTTTGTAGTAGAAATTTTTTAAAAACGTTTTTGAATGGTGCTATGGGATGATACTCTATCATAAAAGATAATTAAAGGTGAAAAAAAAATATCGAGAAAAAGAAAACAAAAATTCAATCCAAATCCAAAAGGGGAATACAAGAGGTTTTTTAATCTATATACTCTGCCTGACGATCTCGACATTTGTTATTACTATGCATTAATACATAGTATGGAATGTTTTACATGATAATTGGACACTTGCAAGTGACGTCATCGTAGATAAATCATCACATTTGTCGATTAGGTAGCCAATCAGGTTAGACACGCACGCGTAACGTCACTTGTAGGTATCCCATTAAATCTGACTTAAATCACGTGGTTAGGCATAATTAATTCTTTTTCTCGAATTGCAAATATCCAGTAGTCTATAATTTTACCAAAAAAAAAAGAAAATCTTTTTTAAATGTAAAAAAGTCAGTGAAAAATAAATTTTGCTGTTTTATTTATTTCCATAATTATTTTCTATTATTAAGTTACTACAATTATTTTTTTTCTCCAACTTTTATTAATAAGTCTATCAGTTTATTTTTGATTTTTCAAAAATAACCTTCAATTGCTTGTTACGAATATCACTTATAAAAAGAATTCTAATTATCAAAAATAATCCAAATTTAAATGAAATAAATAATGACTAATATCTTATTCACAAAAAAAAAAAATAATAAATAAATAAAATAGGTACGAAGGTTATTATTTTTAATAAAAACAAAATATAAATCAAAAACAACACATCAAACATAGATTGGGGAAAATAAAATAAAACAAATCGATTGTTTCAGTTAAAAAACAAAATGCTTAAAAGGAATTACAAACAAATTATAACAATTCTTTCCTCTACCTTTTTCCCGTATGGAGCAAAGGGAAAGAAAAAAATAATTAAAACCGATGTTTCGATTGCAACTTAAAAAGCTATACGAACGCAAATAGTAGTGATTTTTTTTAAAAAACGAGTTGAAGAAAAATAACTAGCAAATCGAGAAAAACCTTGAGTCCGATCAGTACTCCGCGAAGGTCTACAGATCATTGATTTTGAGGGAGAAAAAAAGGGTGTGAGTTGAGACTGACCATGAATCGAGGGCGGCTTATACGACTTTTCCCTCCCCACTCCTTTAATACCATTTTTCTTACATTTATAGACCGGCTTTTTGTCTTGATTTATTTTCTTAAACATAGCACCACCGCAATCAAAAAACAAATTAGTTTCTGTCTTTTTTGACTTTCATTTTTTTTTCTTCTCCGGGTATATACCACCGGGAAAGCTAAAAGCTTTAAATAACTACTTGTAAGTTAGAGTACGCTGTTATCATAAATTGACTATTGTTTAGAGATGGGGCGAGAATTTTATTTTACTAGTTGTTTATTTATTATTAGTTGCTTTGATTTATGGAAGCTAATGGCGCATAAAGTTTTCATTTTACATTCTTGTACAAATAGTTTTAAGGGTACGAATAATATTGTAATTTGTATTTATTTTTTTCTGCTCTGGATAAAACTAAATAATACGCAGAGGCTTAGTAATCATGTTTTCAAAATAAGGTGACTGTCTTAATAAGGTCGTTGTAATGGTACAAATAATATTGCAAATTATTTATTTTGTGAGCTCTGGATAAAACTAAATAATATGTCGAGGCTTAATAATCTAAGGTGACTGTTGATCAAAATAAGTTGATGGTACAAATAATATTGCAAATAATCATATTTTCAAAATAAGGTGACTCTTAATTTGGTAGTTGATATGGTACAAATAATATTGAAATTATTTATTTTGTGAGCTCTGGATAAAACTAAATAATACGTCGAAGCTTAGTAATCTAAGGTGACTGTTGATCAAAATAAGGTGATGGTACAAATAATATTGCAAATAATCATATTTTCAAAATAAGGTGACTCTTAATTTGGTAGTTGATATGGTACAAATAATATTGAAATTATTTAATTATTCTGCTCTGGATAAAACTAAATAATACGTTGAGGCTTAATAAACATATTTCAAAATAAGGTAACAGTCTCAATAAGGCCGTTGCAATGGTACAAATAATATTGCAATTATTTATTTTTTCAGCTCTGTACAAAACTAAGTAGTACGTAGAGGCTTAATAATCATATTTTCAAAATGAGATGACTGTTGATCAAAATAAGGCGATGCTGTTTTGAAGCTTATTGAACCCTATTAAGGCGTTTCTTAAAGTTAATTGCTCAATACTAAGTTCATCTTGAGCATTATTAACATCCATCTAACACCTTAAAAATCCTTATTAAAGTTGCTGTTAATTTGTAAGGTATTATGATTCACGGTACCCATATTATGATTCAATATTAAACCGAATTTTTCTAAGAGTTCAGTAATTGAATATATTTTTATAGCTATATAACGGTTCAATGTTGAACCTAATTTTTCATGAGTTCATTGAGAAGAGTTCGATATTTTAGTATATTAAATTTCGTCGAGAGTTTATAGAGAACCGTGTCGCAACGTATTTGCGTAAATGTTTAGAGTTTACACGAATTGACTGTCTGATATAGTTGTAAGATTGAATCAACATACATTTGTGTATTAAGGTTTTCTATGATAAACATCAAAATCCATGATTAACAGTTATGCGTTGAAAGTATCTAATTTTGTTATCGTTTTCAAATAATTCTATTGATATTTAAAAAAATAGAAGCACTACGAATTCAAAAGCTGATTACTTAAGAATTATTCTTAATTAAATGTTTCAAGTTGTTGATTTTTATTTTATGCATTACCCAGTTCAGGGCACGAAATTTCCACTCGCTATTAGCGATCGAAGACACCCGGTGGCTGAGTGGTGGCGCCCTCACGCTCCCGTACCACAGGTCCTGGGTTCGTTCCTCGGGCCGAGCAAGGTTGACTCAGCCTTTCATCCCTTCAGTGGGTCATTAATTGAGTATCAAGCATGCTTGGGAACTAAACACTGGGGGTTTTGCGTTCGGCTGACCACCAGACCAGAGCATCTACTCCTGCACCCTAGAGCCCAAAGTCAAGAAAACTGAGATGGGCACAGTAGGCCTTGGCCCTCTATGGGCTGTCGCACCACTGAGTTTAGTTTATTAACGATCGAATATTTAAGACTGGCGAGTACATTTTGTTCAAGAGATAGACCGCTCAACTCCCAATAAGGTAACCCAGGTTCTAATCCCAGGGATGGCTGGTTGATATGAACTCCGCACCCCTCTCGCATTGACCACAGTGCTAACGTAAAATAAAATCAGCGGTTGACTGATCATGGGTTAAAATCCCCTTGCCATCAGGCTAACCGTGGGGGATTTTCGTGTTTTTTCCTCTCCGTGTAATGCGAATACGGATAAGTTCCATCATAAAAGTCTTCACGAAGGCAAATTTCTCCCAATAATTGATCCAGGAATTCCCATGTTTTCTCTGGTTCAAAATTACATGGCTACTGAGTTGAAATGTGGTACTCGTGAACTCAAAATTAATTGGGTCGGCTGTTCAACAACGATTATAAAAGAAAGAAGAAATATAGAATTCCAAGCTGGTAAACCATTTCCATTCTTTGTACCACTACGATGGAAAGCTGTTTACTTTTTTTAATTCATTTCTTTTCTACAATACGCCAAATAAGTTGTCTAAATTCCTGCCCCCCATCTCGATTCTACAACAGTTCTACAACAACGAACAAACGAGACCGAACGATTCTCGTTCGTTCGACTACCTTTGCCTTGGCTGGAATAAACTTCACCCGTTCGTTTTACTCTCACTTTGCACATGCCAACTCGTGGTGGAAGACCTATATTACACCTGTTTGCAGTTTAAAAATTGTTTATTTGAAAATAAAAAAATAAAAAAATAATAAATTAGTAGCGAGCTTCGTCTGACTTGCACCTTCATAATTAAAATTTTATGACCTGACCTAGTCGAACCATTAAAAATATTTACATTAGTCAGTATTCTTGTATAATCTATTATATTATTTTTAAAATATCAGATACTCATATTTTCATGAATGAATATGTTTTTTGGTAAAATATCCCATATTCTACCTATAAATAAAATGTTTCACGGTTTACATATTTTTTAATATATTCAAAAATTTAGAAGTGGTGTGCATACATTTTTTTCTTTAATTTTTAGATAGTTGCACCCTTTCCAAAAAATCCTTTGGTACACAGCGAAGTCAGGTGATGAAGATTTGATTGAGTGAAGTGCCTGACCAACACACTCTATTTTGATGGTGTTAGCCTAATCAACTTGAAAAGAGCATCCTCGAGAAAAACGCTTCTAAGTATCTCCTCGTCCGCTTTGGATTTGAAAGCGCTGCATGAAAATTCAAAATATGAGATATTCTTTCCACTTATAAACCTTTGAGTATTTCATTTAACCCCTTCCATCTCGCTCCCGTTAAAATCACGGGGAGAACTTTCGGCTATTATTTCTTGTACCCGTGATATTTCCGGGCTAGAGCAGTCAAAAGTAATACACCAAAAACGTTTAAATATATCCATTGCTTGAGCCCGGAATATTTTTCATTTCTTATTTTACACACAAGATGGCTGCACCGGACTATTTTTAATGTAACTGGAAATAGTTTATTTTAAACTAGTTGTCAGCACTATCCAAATATATACAATTGTGATATGTATTTCGTACTCTTAGGTCAGCTATTTATGCTCTTCGAGTGGGAGTTAGAGTTGCATGGACACATGGAGTTTTAAATTTCAAGCTGAAAAAAATTCTAAAAATCAAAAATTATTTCATTGTTCATACATCTTTTTTTAATATAATTTTCTTGAATAAAAAATGAGACACTTTTATGACCGTTTTCTTGAAAATAATAAGATCGCTAAGGGGTTAAGACAATTCCCCCCCCCCTCAAATTACAGAGTGGATTAATCCCTTAATTCTTTCAATTAATGTCGATTAGGAAATAGCGGGTTCGAAATCCTCAGATTAATATGAGCGAAGAGCAAAGGTAGAAAGTTAACTACATTTAACCTCTAAAAACCTTTGATGAAGAAAAAAAAAAGAGATTAATTTATGAGTTGAAAATCCTTTTACAAGATTCGTAAAAATACTTATAAAAAATGTGACGCGACACCTTAATAAATTTCATATTTCATGATACAAAGATGCCGACATTAATAAAACGTCGTTCCATGAGCCGGCTAAATGATTTAACCCGATTTTATGCATGAAAATAATAATAATAGAGTAATCAGTAGGGTATTGTGTAATCTGTAACCAATCGAGAGCCATACACAATTGTCGCCAAATTTGACAACAAGATTTTTTGTCGGTGATAAGCCTCGCTTGATACAGGACAAGAATTTTAAAGACTTTTTTTTTACTGTGAGTAAGAATTATTTTTATACCCGTTTGCCTTCAGCGCTTGTCTACAACAGCTTTTTTTTTCTGGTGTAGTTTTTTTACAGTAGATTATTAGTAGCAACACTTGTCTAATCTTCACTTTTTTTTTTATGTAATTAATACCGAAGACAAACTGGTGTCGATTCCGATTGGTATTGTATTATAAATACTGATTTTCTTTTTAAAACCTTGATTGCATCTAATAACTCGATAATCGACGATGTTTCGAATGATGAAATACTTGATATTTTGTTTTAAAGAGAAAGAAACGTTGATAGCAAAGCGGCGTTCTATAAAAAAATGATATTTAATCTTTCAGTATAAAATAGTGTCTTCTAGCTACACGGTGATAAACTATAAGAACAGTAGCGTGCAAAGATGGTTAGATCGTTTGGACAAACTCCCCGATTACGCTGTTAGAATTTTCATTCTAAAATAACGGTAAAATAACCGGTAGCTGTCTGTCCATCTGATTAACCGTAAAGTTTACGGTAAAGCACATTTTTTACCCTTACAGTTTTAAAAACCATTTACAACTAGTATGGTTATAAAACTATGAAGACAAAACTGCACGTTTTTTTAAAGCCATTTACAGCCAGCATGGTTTCAAAACCGTAAAAAGAAATTTAACTGAGCATAGGAGCTAGGATTTTCGTTAGGTAATGGACATTGGAGAGTGCAAAACACTGGAAAATCGGTATGTGAAAGGAATAGAAAAAATATTATGGTGTCAATGATGAGACTCGAACACCAGGTCTTTCGGCCGTGAGACTGACAGATTAACCCTCTCGGCTATAATATGTAAGCAGTTGTAAGGAGCAAAGTGGCTTCATTAGGTGGGCTTAGTTAGTGCGATAAAATTCTGGTTGTTTTACCGTATTAGGTAAAAGCAGTTAATAAACGGTTTGTCTCAATTTTAAGAGTTTGATTGCCATTTTATTTAAGGTTATTTAACTGTTTTGTTTGAATATGGTAAAATAACAGGTATATAAATTGTTATTTAACCACATTTTTTGAAAAATTTCTAACAGTGTAGATGTCTCTGAAAAAAGGAGCGCAATCGCTAAAGAGCGGGAAAAAAACATTGGAAAAATATATATCTATACAAATATATTTTCGAAAGTCATTTTTCATGTTAATATCAGCAGAAATTATTCAGTAGTAAAAAATTAATTATTTCCAGCTAAATGTTCTTAACCTTTCTTTCTCGAGAGCTTTAATTTAATTAAAATTTTGTATTTAATTTAATACTTAAATTTATAAATTTTTTCTTCAGCATTTTTACTCTCTGAATTATCCCCTTCAATGTTAATTTTTATTTTTAGTTAACACTGTTTGGTATTTAGTTCGTAAAAATCATATCATTAGATTGTTAGCCTCCCAGTGAGGTGAATCGGGTTCGAATCCCAGCAATGGCTGGTCGATTCAAATTCCGCACTTAGCTCGCACCGACCACAGTGCTAACGTAAAATATCCTCAAGTGGTAGACGGATCCTGGGTTAGAGACCTCTTGCCATCAGGCTAACCATGGGTGATTTTCGTGTTTTTGCTCCCTATGTAAATACGAGTTAGTTTCATCAAAAAGTCCTCCACGAAGACAAATTTCTCATAATACTTGATCCTGGAGTTCCCTTATCTTTAGGATTGGGTTCAATTTTACAAGGCTACGGAGTTGAACATTGGCAGTCGTCAGTTGTTCAACAACGGTTATAAAGTAAAATAAAATGTAATGAGGTGAACAGGATTCGAATCCCAACAAAGGATAGTCGGCACGAATTCCGCATTCGGCTTGCACCGACTACAGTGCTGGCGTAAAATATAATCAGTGGTAGTTCAATGATATTTTGAATAATCATTGAATACATAAAATAAAATGTATTTTGTGCGCCAACGAATTACCAGCGTATAATTACTAAAAAAAGATATTCCAATCTTTTTTATCAGAGCTACAGCCCAGTGCTAGCCAAGGTTTTCTCAGTCTGCTTCCTCCGGCCAGTACGATTTACATAAAGGTTTCTCTTATCTATTCACTCCCAGCGCTCTCAAATCCTTTTCCACTGTGTCCAGCTACCTTATTTTTCGCTGTAAAATAAATCTATGAAGTTAGTCATTCTTGTTTTATAACCCTCATTATAAAAAGTTTAATAAAAAAAAAAAAGAAATCTACTAAAATTCACAGTTAAGGAAATATGCATAAAACAATAAATCCACGTTGTCGATGGCCAACCAAGCATGATTTTCAGCGACATCAAACCCCAACGGACAGGACAAATCAACAATTTCAATTTCCTCTTTCAGGACATGATCAGATAGATAGAAAGCTTGATTCTAATGAAAGGTCTTCATTACAAAAAAAAGACCATTACGGGTTAAAAGAAAGCAAGCATTTGACAAAAGACCCCTGGAGGGGAAGACTCAAATATGATGATCATCTTGCAACGGAAAAGGATTATTATAGAGACAATAAAAGTGGGATTGTCATTTGACAAGTCAAATTGCCTCTTATGGGGAGAATTTGTTGCTTCCAGTCAAGCATACCTAAGTGTTGTTTGTTGTATGGAATGATGCCATACTTGTATGTCTGTGATAAGATACATTATTAGCTATTGCTTAAGTACAGTGTAGTTAGACTACTGAAACGTTTAAAGATTAATAGAAAATCCATTAATGCACCATAGTGCAAATATATTGGATCTATAATTGTCAGTTACTTTCTTCAGATTCTAAATTGTTAGTTGTTCTCAAATTTTCAATTGTTAGTTGTTTTATTCAGATTACAGCCATGTCACAAATATGTTGGATCTTAATTGTTAGTTGTTTTATTCAGATTATAGGCATGTCACAAACATGGTTAATCTTCTAATGTTGTTTTATTCAGATTTCAGTCAGGTCACAAATATGTTGAATCTCAATTGTTAGTTGTTTTATCAGATTNAGACTCAAATATGATGATCATCTTGCAACGGAAAAGGATTATTATAGAGACAATAAAAGTGGGATTGTCATTTGACAACTCAAATTGCCTCTTATGGGGAGAATTTGTTGCTTCCAGTCGAGCATACCTAAGTGTTGTTTGTTGTATGGAATGATGCTATACTTGTATGTCTGTGATAAGATACATTATTAGCTTTTGCTTAAGTACAGTGTAGTTAGACTACTGAAACGTTTAAAGATTAATAGAAAATCCATTAATGCACCATGGTGCAAATATATTGGATCTATAATTGTCAGTTGCTTTCTTCAGATTTTAAATTGTTAGTTGTTCTCAAATTTTCAATTGTTAGTTGTTTTATTCAGATTACAGCCATGTCACAAAGATGTTTAATCTCTTGATGTTGTTTTATTCAGATTTCAGTCATGTCACAAATATATTGGATCTTAATTGTTAGTTGGTTTATTCAGATTATAGCCATGTCACAAAGATGTTTAATCTTTTAATGTTGTTTTATCCAGATTTCAGTCAGGTCACAAATATGTTGGATCTTAATTGTTAGTTGTTTTATCAGATTATAGACATGTCACAAAGATGTTTAATCCTCTAATGTTGTTTTATTCAGATTTCAGTCAGGTTACAAATATGTTGGATCTTAATTGTTAGTTGTTTTATTCAGATTCATGGTACAAACATGTTTAATCCTTTAATGTTGCTTTATTCGATTTCAATCAGGTCACAAATATGTTGGATCTTAAATTGTTAACAGTTTATTCTGGTATTGCATTAATGATGGGAAGAATCACGATTTACAAATACAGTACTTAAGTACAGAGTGGTTAGACTACTGAAGCGTTTAAAGATTAATAAAAAATTTATTTATACACCATAGTGCAATTATATTGAATCTTTAATTGTTAGTTGCTTTATTCAGATTTCAGTCATGTCACAAATATATTGGATCTTAAATTGTTAGCTGTTTTATTTAGATTATAGTTAAGTCACAAATATGTTGTATCTTTTAATGTTGTTTTATTCAGATTTCAATCAGGTCAAGGTTGGATCTTAAATTGTTAACAGTGTTATTCTAGTTTTGATTAAATGATGGGAAGATTAGCGACTTATAAATATAGTACTTTAGTACAGAGTGATTAGACTACTGAATGTTTAAAGATTAATAGAAAGTTCATTCATACATCATGGTGCAATTACATTGAATCTTTGATTGTTAGTCACTTTATTCATAGTTTAACCATGTCATAAATACATTGGATGTTAGTTGTTCACGAAGATTTAATTGGCTGTTTTATTCCAATTTTTTACCATTTTTCAAATGTATTAGATCTTTATTTCTAGTTGTTTTATTCAGAGCATTTAGTTGTTTTAACTCAGTCGCAAACATGTTGAATCTTCTATTGTTGTTTTATTCAGATTTCATTAGCGTCACAAGTATGCTGGATCTTAAATTGTTAATGGTTTTATTCAGGTTTATCCTTTTTTGGGATATCTTCTTGTGTGGAAAAAAGAACGCTCATTCGTTTTGTTTACACGACGTGCTAGGCCATGCTAATAAGATTGTATTAAACATAATTAGCAGCTTTTGAATGATGTTTTGGATTTCAATGCTATAATGTTCTGATGTTTTAACGGTGTGTTCTAATGGTGGGCATTTGAAGTTATTTCATAGAATACAATATTTATTTTTAAATAAAACAATATTTTTTTGTGTTTCTAACGCCCTTAATCACTTATCTCTTATTACTCTATTTTTTCATTGATTGTATTGTTATAATCGAAAAGTAAAGATGCTTAAGTGATTATTAAAAACAATTCTAACTCAAGAAAATACTAAAAAATTAGGTTTCTAAAGTTTCTGGTATTTTTCATGGCTAATAAAAAGACACTAATATATATATTTTTTAAATATTTTAAAGCAATTATCTCATTTTATAAATTGGCTTTTGCCTAGATATAACCAGAACTAATGACAAATCGTAGCAGACAGCGTAAACTATTGTTTAATTAGAGGAAGTTAACAACTTAATCGAAGCCTTTGTAGCAGATTCCATTCTAGTGTGTTGTAACAGCTCTTTATATAACAGTTAAGTTGCTATTCTAGCCAGATCCAGTCTAGTTAAATTTTAAAACAGCCCAAAAAAATCTTAAATTCATATATTTGCAAATAGTTTACTGGTCAATATTGATGAGTAAAGATTAAAGCAGATTCGGAAACAACCTAACCGAAGCCTTTGTAGCAGATTCCATTCTAGTGTATTGTAACAGCTCTTTATGTAACAGTTAAGTTACTGCTCTAGCCTGATCTAGTCAAGATAAATTTTAAAACAGCCCAAAAAAATCATAAATTCATATATTTGCAAATAGTTTACTGGTCAATATTGATGAGTCAATATCCAGGCAGATTCGGAAGAAAAAATAAGTTTGCAAACCGCTACTAGGGTCAGTCAATCCTGAAAAAAAGTTTTTTTTTTTTAATCCCCGCTAACGTTGAACCACTCGTCAATTAACAAATAAATAGCATATCTAAATAACATAAATAATTCAGCCGTAGTAAATGGGCGTTTTATTCAAATTGCTAATTTCCCACACCAAAAGGGGGGGGGGTCTTCATTCTGCTCTATGGGCTAAAATTACATGGGATGGGTGGGGCCACGAATGGCATGCGCAGACACGTGATGTTCATATCCAGCCGGAAACCACAACGCTTATTTGAATTAGGAGAAAAAAAAATTTGATGAAAGATATCCGGAGCCTGAAAATTCAGCTAAAGGTCAAGGTAATGAATCCCTCCCTACCTGATGGACATAGCGGAACGAATGATTCTACTCCAACTTCCCACCAAAAGATACCCATCATTTTGTTCTAATTTAAAAAACTGTTGCTCTTCGGCGAAATATGGCACATTAAAGGTTTCAAATGGCTTAGAATAAGAGTTGGTTTCAGAAGAAAAAAAGAATTACTCAAAACAGATGGATGAGAATTTGAAACAGATTATCTTTGCCCATTAAGTTGACGGTTTTTCCGCTTTTGGTTTTTGAAAATTCATTTCCAACTACTATTTAGAACCACAACCATGTAAAGGTGATTTTCAGCGAATCTGAATCTAAACTTTATTTACTAAAGAAAAAAGCACAATTGTGCATTAACCTGTGCGAAATTATTTTTTCTTCGTATGGTTTTGAAATCACAATTACAGAGCTAAGTTATGGTTAAGCAGCAAACTCGATGTTTAGTTGAGTTTATAATTTGAAGACAGCAACAAAAGCATCACAAAAAGTAAGTTTAATTTTCTTCCAACAAATAAAACTCAATAGTCATGAGGTCAAATCCGCATCAATCCATGACCTAAAAGTATATATTATAATGATAATTAAAAGTATTTAATTCATTTTTAGAAAAATGCGAGCTCCGGTGAAAATTTAAAAAGCAACTTAAAACCAACGAAGACAGAAAAGAATTCTCGATAACACTAGATACTATATGGATTTTCTGTTGGTGATGTAAATAACGTATGCAAGAGCTGCTGATATGGGATTTTATGGGTGATCCATGTAGTAATCTGATGTTGTGAGACTAAATAAAGATGTCTTATTAATTATACGAATTTTTTTTTTTTATAAACGAAGACTAAAACAGTTCTCAATTAATGCAAGACACAGTTTAAGATTTATAAATAGTTGATCTCTGTGCTAATAGTTACGGGACTATAAAATTTATTTATTTACTTTTTTAAATTTACGAAGACGGCAATCAATTGATCAATTGAATCAAGACAATTCAATTGATGCAAAAATTAGTATTATGAGATTTTTGTAGCTGATCCATATTGTAATTTGAATGATGCGAAACTGCAAATATCTTACTAATTTTAAGACTTTTTTTTGCATTAACTAAGACTAAAAGCAAATCTCGGTTGACGCAAAAGTTAGTAATATAAAATTTCTGAATGTGATCGTTGTTGTAATCTGATTGAAGTAATTACAATGCTAAATACACCTCAATGATAAATTTTTTTTGTTTTTTTTTTTAATTAACGAAGAGGAAAAGCAGTTCCCAATTAACGCAAGAGTAATTAATACCAGATTTTTGTAAGAGACCCGTGCATCAGTCTGACTAAAATAGTTATATAGGTTTACAAATATATTTTTAATGAAGTTTTTTTTTTTTTTTTAATTAGCGAAGCAACTCTCGATTAACACAAAACTCAGTATGAGATTTCTATATAGGTGACCCATATACACTGCTTGACAATTGCTAAGGGGCCGTTCAAAAAGTACGTACATCCCGAAGGGGGGGGAGGGGAGGGGATTTGCTATTATGTACGGTTTTGTACGATGGGGAGGGGGGGGAGGTATTATACAAAGTACGTACTTTATAAACATACACCAAATTTAAATTTGACTTTATCCTACACACTCCTTAAGTAAATATTTAATTTTATTTAAAACATAATTATTTTAATTTTTATGAAAAGGGGGGGGGGTAGACTAATAAAATGTACGTACTCTAAGGGGGGCAGTAAGACCTTATGCACGGTAATGTACGAAGAAGGGGGAGGGGCTTAAAATTTCTCCATTTTTGTGTACGTACTTTTTGAACGGCCCCTAAGGGACAATTACATTTTTAGGAATAATTAATAATAGACTTTGTTTGAAGAAATGATACTAAGTACATACTTAGTAGAGACAATGTGCATTTATTATAATGCAAAATTTTACAAATATTGTCTCCTCCAAAAATAATAAAATTAAATATAAAAAATATGCTCCTTAGACAAATTTCAAACAGCCACGAAAAATGGGCCTTCTTTGCCAGAATGAAACAGGCAGGAGTATCTCAGTAAGATATTTAATTACCTTGGACACTAATGCACGTTTTGCATCTGTTATTTATGCCCTCCCCTAAACTATCGGGGTGTCCTTAGGGAATATTGTCCCACTCCTCTCTCAAGGCGATAATCAGATCTTACACAGTTCGGGGTAGTCATGTACTTTGTGAAACACGGCAGCCGAGGGCGTCTCAGACTGACTTTATAGGATTCAGGTCCAAGGAGTACGCAAGCCATTGCTTACGGATAATACTTTCACTTTCTAGTGTGTCCTATACTTCGGTGCTCTTGCGTGGTAGCGCATTGTCGGTTATAAACAGAAATTCTAGACCTATAACACCCCTAAGAAGACGAACATAGTCAAGAACAATCTCTCTGTAGTACCGCTGGGATGTGTAGCTCTATCTCACTCAAATATATGAAGCATCATTCTGCCATTGTGCCTGCCCACACCACATTGCAAGAACGTTCTGTTGTGCATATCGTGTTCCTTTTCTCTCTTTTCATACTAGCTGGTGGCCAGAATAACTTGCAGTGAAACGAGATTCGTTATAGAATATCACTCTGGACCACTGTTGGGGATCCCAGCCAATACGTTATTTAAGTCAAAGTAATCTTTGTCGAAGATAACGTGGTTGAAGCGAGATGCATCGAACAGGCTTCCGTGCATACAAACCAACTTGATTCAATCGCCGAAACCTTTGTACCGGTAGTGGTTGCAAGGTCTACAGCTATCTTACCAGGTGCGACATTTCTGTTCCGTTTTGCCCCTAGGGATTCACTTAAGGTGTGGTGCATAACGTGCCCAGCTTCAGCGACTTTTTATGCACGAGATGACATATTTTGACAGTCCCATTACTATGAACACAGTGGTAACACTTGCTTCCAGTTGTCCAACTGCTTGTCTATTGTGGTAAGCACTCAAATGATGTCTTGGTGATATTATGATCTTAATTATTGCAGCACCTCCTTGAATTTCACAGAAATAAGTACAGCAACCTACGACACTATATTGGTTAAACCCCTAACAGCATGAATTTCCGAATGAATGAATTGCTTGTTTATACCGCCCTTGCTGTAGATAACGGATCCTGCTCTGCAACGCTCTCTGCGCTTGATTTTACGGTTACTGGTGGGCTGTAGGAAGACTTTGCATAAATCAGTTGTTCCTAAGCAATTGTCAAG
Organism: Parasteatoda tepidariorum; assembly: GCF_043381705.1. NCBI lineage: Eukaryota > Metazoa > Arthropoda > Arachnida > Araneae > Theridiidae > Parasteatoda > Parasteatoda tepidariorum. Next base: position 88,265,832 of record NC_092206.1, on the reverse strand, counting down.
CAGTGCATTAACCTAATGAGATAGTTAATAAACTTATTAATTTTATGAGTTTTATGTTTTTTCTTCATTCATTATGGCTAAAAACAATTATCGATTGATGCAAGAGTATGTGGTAATATGGAATTTCTGTAGGTAATTCTTCAAGTGATTTGACTGAGATAATTGCGAGGTTAAACACACCTCGTTAATTTTAAGATTTGGTTAGGAAACAGATAAGATTTCTATATGGTGACCCATGCATCCATAGTTGAGATACTACAAATATCTTATTGATTTTAAGATTTTTTTTTCTTAAACGAACGAAAGACTAAAAGTGGTTCTCGATTAACATAAAACGCAGTATGTGTTTTCTATAGTTGACCGACGTATCAACCTGATTGAGATAATTGCGGGGCTAAAAATGTCTCATTAATTTTGAGAAAAATTTCGCCTCCAGTGAATAAAAAATCAGCGTATGCTCTGGAAGCCGCAGTATAGAGCGTGTGAAGCGACCCTGAATTCTCTAGTTTCTCTTCAAGGTTGTGGATCATTAAAAAGGCGAAAAAAGCCCAACGCCCCGCTTCAAGGGCGTCTTCTTCCGGAGCCTCAAAAACATAACGGCTTGGTTGGCCGCACACGAAAATCGCCTCTCAATGAGGTAAGTTTGCGATTCGATTCCATTCCAGGCAATATTACTTAATTGACGCCTCATATCATCTTTAAAATAATATTTTTTTTATGGACCTGTTCAAGGTTCCCTTTTCACACTCTATGAGTTGTACGAGGAAAATGCTATTGAAGTAACATTACATTTACGTTTAATTTGCTCAAGATTGAAAGTCATTGGTTTCGTAATGTGATTGGAGCCAGTGACAGCCAGTTAATTTAGTTGAGAAACTTAATGGAGAAAAAAAAACATGTTCCGTGACATGGTGCACATCAAATTTAGAATGCATAGAAACTTCAAAACTTCCATTGAAAATCTATTCCTTAGCAGTCGACTATAACATGTCACTGAACCTGGAAAATTTATTGTTTTTCCAAATTGTACTTAACATGTTATTCCATTAAGCTTTTCAGTTGTAAAATTTCTCTCTACACTCTGAAGAAGAATGGCTCTTTGTTGAAACATAATAAGGTGCACATTTTCTGTAACCCTAATAAGGTGTTAAATTGTATACCTAATAAGGTGTATACTGGAGTCAAGTTTACGAAGTACGATGATAGGGTTCACCTTGGCACCTTATTATGGTTGCAATAAGTTTGAATTCGAATGTGGTTCAAAATGCTCTAAAAACAGTGTACTCGACATTGGAATGTTATCTAACTTCATTAAAACGTATAAGGGATGAAACAATTTTTATAATACAGCATAAATTTAGAACCCATCTATATTGGTGACCAAACATACCAATCTTCTCACTATTAAAGAACAGCCAATATACAATGAATTCGAGAAGATGAATATCTACGATACTTTTAACCCAACTAAGAAAACCTCAAGTATTGGAACATATTGATTTTCACACTAGACTTTCTGGCTCTGTGGTAGCAGGAATCCCATTATCCAATTACAATTGATGTTATATTGTACCAACAACGATAACTGGGAACAGTTGACGAATCCACAAATCCCATCAAATATTTTAAATAGGGTTGTGCTACACTCTCTAAAAAACTCGATTCAGTGTTGAGCCATAAAATTGATGGTTTGAAGCGTATAACTGAAAGTTGCGGCAAATTTGTACGGTATTCTTGCTCAACGTGAACCAATACTTTTTAACAAGCAGAAGCATGGGCTTTATGTCCAGAGACAGTTTCTGAGCTGAGTGAACAAGAGAACATTTGATTAAATATGAGTTAACTAACTTTAAAGCTTATACGTTGACAATAGGTAAGAAAGATTTGAAAGGAACATTTTTTTTACACCAGTGGACCAGGAGAAACTGGCAAAAACCAGTATTCTACTGGTAAATCTAGTTGAGTTGGCAGCTATATGCATTGCCTTTTTCATCTTTTCTACCAAAAACAGCTTTATTCATTAGTTTGTATCTTTTTCCTGTTACACAAATAATTATACATTTAGACTTTAATAGATCATCAAGTTTTACTATCGTACACTCAAGAAACTGTAATCAAATATGCTTTAAATCACTTGAAACCTAATCTGCAATGCATTTTTCTTCTATTTTACAAAAAAAAAACAGCATTATTTTTTAATTTGAAGAAGTTTCTTTTTCCTGTTACAAAAATAATTATACAAGCTTTACTATCGTACACTTAAGAAACTGTTATAAAATATTTTTAAATACTTGAAACCTGAGATGCATTGCATTTCTCATCATAACTACCAAAACCGCAGGCATTATTTTAAAATTTGAACGAATCTTTTTTTTCTTCTGGTACACAAAAGATTAAACATTTAGTTTTTACTCATGTCAAGATTTACTATCGTACAATTATGAAATCGTTCTTTTAAAATTTATCAGTTTTCTTTTAAAAACCACGTGCATAATGCATCTGAAAATAAAAAGAGAAAAATCGAAAATTTAATAAATTTATTACGAGTTAAGAGTTACATTTACAAGCTACACTCTTCGTAAATTCATTGTATTTTTGTATTTCAAAAATATATGAACATTGTAATTTTTTAATGATATGAATAAGTAAATACGGAACATATTACTGATGCGCAATCGTTAAAATAATGTCTTAGATTAAGTAATACGGGGGTGATTGTGAGTCCAGCTCAAAAATCCTGAAAATTCCTTGAATAAAATCATTAATGACGCATTTGAAAAGTTTAATATGTTTATAAATTTAAATCATTGATATTTTCAAAACATGAAATTCTAAATAAATTATATCCAGCATAACTTAAAGGAATAATTTTGTATAAGCTTACTTNATTCGAATGTGGTTCAAAATGCTCTAAAAACAGTGTACTCGACATTGGAATGTTATCTAACTTCATTAAAACGTATAAGGGATGAAACAATTTTTATAATACAGCATAAATTTAGAACCCATCTATATTGGTGACCAAACATACCAATCTTCTCACTATTAAAGAACAGCCAATATACAATGAATTCGAGAAGATGAATATCTACGATACTTTTAACCCAACTAAGAAAACCTCAAGTATTGGAACATATTGATTTTCACACTAGACTTTCTGGCTCTGTGGTAGCAGGAATCCCATTATCCAATTACAATTGAGGCTATATTGTACCAACAACGATAACTGGGAACAGTTGACGGATCCACAAATCCCATCAAATATTTTAAATAGGGTTGTGCTACACTCTCTAAAAAACTCGATTCAGTGTTGAGCCATAAAATTGATGGTTTGAAGCGTATAACTGAAAGTTGCGGCAAATTTGTACGGTATTCTTGCTCAACGTGAACCAATACTTTTTAACAAGCAGAAGCATGGGCTTTATGTCCAGAGACAGTTTCTGAGCTGAGTGAACAAGAGAACATTTGATTAAATATGAGTTAACTAACTTTAAAGCTTATACGTTGACAATAGATAAGAAGGATTTGAAAGGAACATTTTTTTACACCAGTGGACCAGGAGAAACTGGCAAAAACCAGCAGTCTACTGGTAAATCTAGTTGAGTTGGCAGCTATGTGCATTGCCTTTTTCATCTTTTCTACCAAAAACAGCATTATTCATTAGTTTGTATCTTTTTCCTGTTACACAAATAATTATACATTTAGACTTTAATAGATCATCAAGTTTTACTATCGTACACTCAAGAAACTGTAATCAAATATGCTTTAAATCACTTGAAACCTAATCTGCAATGCATTTTTCTTCTATTTTACAAAAAAAAAACAGCATTATTTTTTAATTTGAAGAAGTTTCTTTTTCCTGTTACAAAAATAATTATACAAGCTTTACTATCGTACACTTAAGAAACTGTTATAAAATATTTTTAAATACTTGAAACCTGAGATGCATTGCATTTCTCATCATAACTACCAAAACCGCAGGCATTATTTTAAAATTTGAACGAATCTTTTTTTTCTTCTGGTACACAAAAGATTAAACATTTAGTTTTTACTCATGTCAAGATTTACTATCGTACAATTATGAAATCGTTCTTTAAAATTTATCAGTTTTCTTTCGAAAACCACGTGCATAATGCATCTGAAAATAAAAAGAGGAAAATCAAAAATTTAATAAATTTATTACAAGCTAAGAGTTACATTTACAAGCTACATTTTTCGTAAATTAATTGTATTTTTGTATCTCAAAAATATATGAACATCATAATTTTTTATGATATGAATAAGTAAATACAGCTACAAATTACTGATGTGCAATCCAATCGTTAAAATAATGTTTTAGATTACGGGTGATTGTGAGCCCAGGTCAAAAGTCCTGAAAATTCCTTGAATAAAATCATTAATGACTCATTTCAAAAGTTTAATATGTTTATAACTTTAAATCATTGATATTTTCAAAACATGAAATTCTAAATAAATTATATCCATCATAATTTAAATGAATAATTTTGTATAAGCTTACTTTTATCTCTAATCAGATTTATTATTCTACCAGAAATAAAAGATGAAAGATGATATTTACAAATGAAAGAGATGCAAAGTATAAATTCTAGTTCGAATATTGTTTAATGAAATATACAGGAATTTTTATTTATAAATGTGATCAATAATTTTTTGAAACTTCTGAACCTTAGATTTCGGGAAACTTCTGGATCTTGGGTAGCGAAAAATCCGGAAATCCGGATTTTTTCGGGAGCACAATTATCTCTGGTAATAAGAAGTATAAAATGTTTTTTTTCTTTTTTTTTTTTGTCATTTGTGGTACAAAAATAATTTAAAATTCTATATAAATCTTCTTCATTTGTGTGGATTAATTGTTTAATCCATTCTTTAATAACTTTTAAACCAATTATTTTTATACTGAGTGCATTTTAAAAGTTTATAAATAATTACTTATGGATAAGATAATTTTTTAAATTTATGCGTTTCGTAATTTCAGCCACCAAATTCGTACTTTTAAATTGACATGCTTAAACACAATTTAAAATAATGCGTTTAAGGTTTGTACAATTGATTGATTATGCTTCTATTTTGGTTATTTTTCCCTGTATAATTAACACAGTGCCGAGTAGAAATGGGCAAAGGGATCAGCTGCTACAGGCTTTTATTGAGTACTAAGGACACTAAAACTTTAAATGTATTACTTAGATTAATAAACTGGGCCGGGATAGCCTGGTCGGTAGGGCGCTGGGTCCATGTCCGAGAGCTCGAACCCCGGCGGCCGAAGACTCACCATGTAGTAAAGTGACTGATGCACGTTAAATCTGTCTAGTCGCGAAAGTCCTCCATGTTCCCATAACAAATCAACATCTCTGGAGGTACTGAATTGGAGATCGATCGTTCTCTGATTCAGGTCAAAATTGTGATCTATGGATGAATGAACGGATGTATGAATGGGTCCGCCCTATAAAACGGGTATGCCGTTTGGTGTGGCAGAAATCGTATTCTTGGCCATAGATGGCGCCACTGAAAAACAAGAAACGCACACTCTGCCTTAAATTTGCACGGTTTCACCAAGCAGGCTTGCCCGTGTAGCAAGTGGCATTAGAACCAACCAACCAGACAAATTATTAAACAAAAATTTTATCAGGTAAATGTGTGGTTAAAGACAAAAAATTATGAGGAATAAAAAACAAATTCAATCAGAAAATTTTAGATCCTTAAAAATCCTTTTTTTTTTTTCCTTTTTTTTGCGCCTTTGAAAATACTTTGTTGGAAGTAACAAATTGTTTATCCTCGAATAATTCCTGCATACATTTACATAAAAATGAGTTTAAAATATGGATTTTGATTTTAATATATAATTATCTTTCAATTGTTCGTACCATTGATTTCCAATGTTTTTATTATTATTATTTTAAATCCACTTATTACAATCCTCAGGGGCGAAGGTGACTCACCACTGCATGCTGCTCCTAACGCCACTGCACGGCACGCACGCTTCTTCTTGAATATGGTATCAGACCACCAAACTTTGGATTTGAGTACTGTGAATAAGCTAAAAAAAATTCCAAAAAATTTACAAAAAATAAAATAAAAAATATGCACTTAATAAAAATACAAAAAACATAATACTTAACAAATATATAAATACTTCACAGAAAAAACATGATACCTCAAAAGTATATAGATACTTCAAAAAATGTTGATTGAAGAATTGCATTTTTATATTGATTTTGCTGTAAAAAAAAATCAATCAAAAATTCTAATATTATATCATCAATATTTTTCTTATTCTGATTGGATGGATTCTAATTGGCTGACATTCTTGTATTTTGCATATTTTGAAAGATACTGACGAACAGAGTAAATATACGACATCAGTTTATGTGTGAATGTTAAATAAAGATGATTAAAAACATTTTAGAATTCCTCCTATCCGTCTACTCCCCTTTGTCGGTGAGTTCCGTCGGAAGTTAAGAAGTCTCATAAAATAATTGACTCCTAAAATAAAAGTTAATGCCTACAATTATGTACTCTGTTATATGTTCAGAAAAAAAGTGTTCTCTGAATAAATATGTTGAAAAAACAACATAAATCACTACAATAAGGAAAAAAAATGCTTTTGATGAAGAAGACATGCTAACAGAAGTGGGTGTGAATTCAATGTCAACTACCTGCGTTTCCAGGTTGTTTAATAATCGAAAACAACACAACACGGCCATCCAATAAAAGAGAAGTCATGTTTATTTATGTTAAATTCGTTTTTATGAGATAAAGCACGATAATAAAAACTCTGGTTGAGAAACTTATCTTGTTAAATTAATGACACGTGATATGTATGATTCAGAAAATCAATTTAATGGTAATTGGAATATAAAAATTGCGTTCGTAAAATAGAAGTTTTATGAATATTTATTAGCATTCAAAAACGATTTAGCACAGTCAAAACACATTGTTAGTGTAAATAAGAAAATTAGGAAATGCGTAACACTATCTAAAAAATCGTTTTAATGTTGAATCATAATATCGGAGCTTTGAACCATAATACGGTACACATTTTTCTGTAAGCTTAATAAGTTGTTAAACTGAATGATATTTTAGTTTCTGGTTGAACTATAGCGTCGTGTGATCAAGCTTGAGAAGTTCAATTATTAATGCGGAACCCATGGGCTTCGTGGGGTCCAACTTTTGAGGAGGACGTAATTAAAATGCATAGTCACAGTAGCTCTCTAAATTTCACACATACGAAAAAAATTCTTGTGTCTGGTAAAAGATTGATTATTTTTATCCCTTTTTAAATTTAACATTCTCGTTTTTAACAATGATCATTCATAAATGTTTTTTGTAATTTCCAATTATTGAGGGGTATATACCAACCATCCCTCCCACAAACGATGCCCATGGAAGAATCATATATAAACTTTAAAAAAGAGATTCTCAAAATGGATCAAAATAGCTGCAAATAATAGTCCAATTTGAAAATATCATGTACTCATTATTGAGTATAGTGACATGGTCAAGGCAGCATATACTCATCTGTCAGCAAAATACATAGTTTCAAAAATGACACACCAGTTAGTCATTTTGAGTAGTTTGTTGTTTAAACGAGAGTGGGCAGTTTCAAAAATGAGTATATACAATTTTGAACATGCAACTATGCTCAACAATTAGTACATGGGATTTTTAAACTCGATTATATTTGTTTTGGAGAAATTGTGACATATTTTTGCTTAATTTTGAGAAACCATTTGTTGCAGGGTAGGCTGCAGCAAACTTCAACTATCAGCATGGTCAGAAATGTCTAACAATGTACACTTTAAATTTTTCATTGTTCATTTGAAAAAAAAACTTCTTTATGAACAATGAAGTAAAAAATTAATTGATCTCTCAATTGTTTTCAACTTAGGGACACATATTTGGTGGAAAATCAGATTTAGTATGAGTGCAATCCATCAGGTGTTGACTGTACTAATCAAAGAAGTGTGGGGTGTACTAATTCTATAGTATGCTTGGTAAGTTTTCGGCAAAAAATAAGTTTAATGATTTTATATGACGGAAGAAGAAAAAACGTTAACTTTAGCTATCGCCATTTATGCTGACTCAAAAATGGCTCGCAGTATCAATGTGGGAAAAAAACCGCAGCGCAGCTTTTTAAATATAAAAAGCATTTTTACGGCAACTCCACTCCATTGTTTAGACTCATAAAAAAAAGAGATTGAATTCTACCATCTTTATCTAGCCAAATAAATCTCGCCAAATCGGCAATTATTTAAGTTTTTAAATAGTTTAGCTATTTGTCCTTTTTAAAGGCTGCACAATACTTGTTAGCAAAACAGTATGTGGATATTTCAAATTAAAACTTATCTTAAAAGTGTAAGCAAACTGTGGCTTTTTTCTTTTCCTTGGCGAAATAACTTCGAACATTTTTAAATGAAACGCAGAAACGTTTTGTAGTCAGGTGGGCAGTCTCAGATTCTAAATTCATTTTATCACCATAAAGGAAAAATCCGTTGTTTCGTCGCACCGCAATACCATGGCGTAATAATTGCGCTAAATCGTTGCTTGAACAACGACACCATTCGAAAAACACCATCCAACAAGCTTCGAATCCTTTTTACTCTCTGCAAGTGAGAATAATGGATTTTCAAAATGAGAAAACTATATTGATTAATGAGCAGGTACCGAACTCATTACAATGTGTTCAATTGACACAAGAATTACACGGAGGGCGGTGAGAGAGAAAAAAAAGACAACCACATGCGTTTTGCAAAAATCGTGATTTTCTCGTCCTTCCTTCATTCTTTGATCTCAGTTCTGAAAATGAGACGGGCAATGATTTTTGTTCGCAACCCAAGGCCAAGGTTATTTAAAATCATAGAGCAGCTCTAGATGGTATTATCAAATGCCTGGTTCTTTTTTAATACTATATTCCATATTCCGTTTCTTTACACTCCTAAGTTTTTGACGATGATATAATCCATTATGTGTCCCTGATGGACTGGCATGTTATGTCGTCATGGCATCCTCTGGAAATCTACACCTAGTAACAAGTTAATGAGAAGTTGAGGGATTGTGCTTAAAACATTTAAATGATTCCTTCCAAGCACCTTTGAATTTAAATTTATTTTAAAAAAAGTTTAATCTGTGTTTCCAAAATTAAAAGTGGATACGCGTGATACTTCAGATTGTATTTTCTTGATAAATCAGTTTGCATGAAAGTATTTAAAGTGAATGTAATGCAGTGATACGATGTTTAAAACAGAATATCATCGATTGGTTGGTGTTTAAAACGGTAGGTCAAACGGCTGCAATCATAAAGGGTAACATTTTCGTAAAAGGCTAGCAACAATATCGGATGCTTAGATTCAGGGCAAACAAGCACCATGAACTCTAATTGATTTGCTATAGTACTGTTTTTCGCCAAGAAAGTTGCGAAAATCATACAGTTTCAGTGCCTGAAAAGTTCAAGCAAAGCAATTATTTTTAGTTTTTCCATCATACCTTTAAGATTTACATTGACTTTAGAACGGATCAACAGCTAAAATGCAAAAATAATAATAATAATTTTCCTTTAAATAATAGCTAATTTTGTGAATTTTTTACCAAAATGAAAATCATTAAATTAACAGTTTCATACTAATTAATAGTTCTCAGTTATAGCAAATTTTTTGAGCCTAGAATATACAACGTTGGAGTAACTTTCTCTAGTATTGAAATATTAGTCCAGAAACCTTTTCGAATTATTACCACAAACCTTTAAAAGTTATTAAAATTTTAAAAAAATAGCCGATTTAGCGACATTTTCCCACCTTGATGAAAATTATCAAAATCATTGCCTTACTCTCAGTTTTTGCAAATTTTTATGAGCCCAAGTAATGCAGCATTAGAGTAAGTTTTTAAATATTAAATCACAAACGCTTTTCATTTTCCCAAAACTGGAGTTTTCCTTCATATCGACATTTCGCGAAATTTTCATAATTATCACAGATGGCGCTAGTTAAAGGTAAGCAAAAGCTGAACCTAACAAGCATTAATAATTGTTAAAAATTCACATTAGTTGCAAGAATAGCATAGTATTAGCTAAAAAGTGGTATTTTCTTATGTTATTTAGCTAAAAAGTGTTATTTTTTATTGAGTCTGCGAAAAATATATGGAGATCGATGACTCGAGATATCTGTACTCCATATAATATGAGTAAAGAAACAATGTAATCGTCTTCGCCCATCAAGAATCGCGATTCTTGATGGCCGATCATCGCACTATATCGCGATGTTATAATCTGAATGCATCCTTCATAGTACCGATTCTTGCTTGAAATGCAATGTTTGGAGCACTCTTTTTAACTTCACTTACAACCCAAAGAGCATCATTGCTATCGTTATAGTTCTCCTGATGCTATCAGACGTGCCCACCTGGGGAATTCATGAAAGTTCTTCAGCTCACTGTTCATAAATTTTAACGTCGAGAATAAGTTTAAAAGAAACTACAGTTTTTTTTTCCTTTTATAGATTAAAACTCATTTTTAAGTGAAGGACGGAACATGAAAGTTAACAATAGGAAGCCTCCGCAAAAGTCTATGTAGCGAATTATGTCTAAACTCAATTCAACCTATTCAACCTAATTGTTTACTTGCAACTCGAGAAGAAGAGAAGTGTTATGCCTAACCATATGATTTAAATCAGATTTAATTGGATACCTGTAAGCGACGTCACGCGTGTATGTCGAACCTGATTGACTTCTGAATCGAAAAATACCAGGATTTACCTACGATGACGTCACTTGCAGGTATCCAATTGAAGACGGAATCCTTGGCTTAAATCTCTATTGCAATTACTTTGGAAATGCTAAGTAAAACATTCCCCCGACTGTCCTTGTGAGTCAGAAAGGAATTTGAGAATACAGCTTTATAATTTCATGACCAACTGCATGATTATTGCAATGAGATCAGCATTACACACAAGCCGGTTTACTTCCCAGACAAGCTAGCAACCATTGGTCAGGTGCGACGCAGTCCTCAAGCTGCCATTGAGGATCGAAACACATCTTTTCACGATAGCGGTTTAATATTTTAAGCAGTGAGGTTTGATACACTGCGATTTGATAAAGCTTGTGACGAACTCAGTAAAATCGGTCATTTAAACTCGAACCATACTGCAAATATACATATCATCTTTATAAGGTTATAAATTTAATCATGTAAATTTTGTAATAAGATGTTCGACATATAACCTTACTAAAATTTAAAACTAATTCGTACAATATAGTTCAACAGTCACCCATACTTGAGTTTTTGCGCCATTTTCAAAATAAGCGTAGACAGTGCTGGCTTCAGATAGGCTAAACTTGACCTAACAGGCATGAGTAACAATGGCAAACTCACAGCAGTTATCAAAATAGCATATTATTCGCAAAAAGCATAATTTTATATGACGACGGAGCCTTCGAAAAACAGCCTTAAAAGCTAATACACATCCTATTTATTTCTGCCTGCCAACAGAGGGCAGCACAAATCAGACGTGACAGAAAAAAGAAGATAAAAAAGCACTTATTTAACTAACGGTCTGTACCTCAAAATGAAAAAGAAAGAACTCGTTCACTATTCGACTTAGACCTTCATGTAAGCAAATTGATGGAAAATCTGTGTAACGAGAAGATTACTAAACTTAATTAAAAAATTTGTTGAACACTGAAATAAGGGACAGAGGACTACATCCTACATTTAAAAATAGTCTGTAATAAGTTTCTTTGGGTTCCGGTAAACTTTTGAAATCTCTCTTGGTTAACTGAAATTAAATGCTCTACAATCACATATCCATCAATTAGAGTCAAATCTGAAATTCGCCATGGCATGAGCGGAAAAAAAAATAGCCACGCATAATCCATCGTTAAACTAAAGTTATTCAGGTTGCTTAATTAGTAAGAATTCTTACTAATATTTACTTTGAAACTCTTTCGCCAAGGGGGAGAAAAAAATAGTTTGAATGTCGCTGTTTTTCGAAGCCCTGTCACCAAGGAAAAAAAAAAAGCCATGGTTTAAGGGCATTACACTTGAAGCAATGCGATGATTTTAAACTATATTCATAATCTTGCCGTGAAGAATTATCTGGACTTAAGAACAGACAAATAACTTAAATATTTTAAAGGTTATTAAACTTTTTTTTTTCAAAAAATCGCCAATTTTTCCACTTAGATGAAAATTATCAAAATCACTGCCTTCTTCTCAGTTTTTGCCAATTTTTATGATCCCAAGTAATGGTTTTAGATAGACTAAACTTGACCTAACATTCATGAGTAACTGTTGCAAATTCACAGAAGTTATAAAAATAGCATATTATTCTCAAAAAAGCATAATTTCTTATGACGACGGAGCCCTTGATAAGCAGCCTTAAAGTAAACTATACTCAGAACTGTCTGGACTTAAAAATAAGCAAATAACTTGAATACTTTCAGAAAAATTTGAAGTTTTTAAAAAGTTGCCAATATGGCGAGATTTTTCCATCGAGGTTATTAAAATGATTAAATTAATTATTAAAATTAATGAAATGAAAATTGTTACTGACACTTCACCGACAGCTAATTTTCCGACAGTTCACATCACCGAGATCATATCGCTGACAGTTCACATCACCGATAGCTCATTTTTCGCCGACAGTTCATTTCTCTGACAAGATAATTCCGCCTACATGATCATTTGGCCGACATGACCAATTTAATTCTGATTTATGTTTTCTGACAAATTTTCTTAACTAATTAAGTTTTGTTATCTAAAAACTTTTTGAAATTTTTTTTCCATATTTTATTTGCATTATTTTTTTATACTCTTAATTACATATTTTAAATTTGGTTATTGCTGAAACCTAGGGAAGCAATTAGATTTCACAAATTTGAGAGAAAAGATTTTACAAGCATATCAACTTAAATTTTTGTTAAGTTTTATAAAATACTCGTTTTTGGAATAAATTCAAAAGTGTTTATCTAAAAATTGATTTAAAAATAAATTTAGAAAATCTTCACAATAAAAAAAAACAAATATTTTAATTAAAAACAATTAATCCAACGGTTATTATTATCTTTTACGTTTGTCACTGAAAATTTCACCGTTGCAATTTTATTTTTGTGAGCCCTTTGTATACCCTGGGGTTTTTGCAAAATACCGGAAAAAACAGTTCACAGTATGATATGCAATGCAACGTAACAACAAAAGTTGTGGCTAACAACTTTTATATTGGTTATATGACATATCAATATCGGTAACGAACGTATCTATACATATTTTAATAACATGGATAATTAATAATTTTGAATGGGGGCCAATTAGTAAATATGCAATCAATTTCCTTTTCATAAATGCTTTTGTTTTCAAAAAAACTATATTCCATGGAAAACGCAAGGCTACGTTTTCAGTGTCAATAAACTGTTTTTAAAAAAGTTTTGATACCAGTAGCAAATAAAGGGGTAGTAGCCATGCATCATTCCAAACCTATATTTGTCATAATATAACCAATTTAAACGTTTTGCTGTGGTGTACCCTAACATACAATGTAAACAAAATATAGACAAAGTTTTAATGGGGTTTATATATATATTGAGAAAGCATGGAAAAAATATATAAATCATAAATATTTTTTAAAAGAGATGAAGAAAAAATTATTTTTTAATAAATATTTAAAAAAATTACAAAGCCAGAAAGCAAATTAAGGAAAAGATATAATCTTGTCATCAGCTCACACGACTATATCCGCAAAAAAGAGTGCTTTCTAATATTGCATCAATATAGCCGAAGCAGAATATATCAATACAATATACCATTGTATTGATATATGTATTGTATACTATTGTAAAATATATCAATACTATTGTATTGATATATTTTGCTATACTGGTCTACTGATTGTTCAACGAAATAATGTCGGCGAAATGATGATGACGGCGAAGTGGCGTCTTTGATATGATCTGTAGGTGGAGTGATGTAAACCAAACCCTTCTGCACAGATAGCTTTTCTTTATACTGACATTTTGCACCATTTTCATAATTAGTAAAGAAGTTAAATGCTAAAGATAGTTAAAAACTCACAATAGTAATGAAAAGAGCATATTATTTGCTTAAAGAGGTTATTTCAAATGATGACATCAGAATTAGGTGCATGTTGAGCAACCCTCAGACAGATCATTGCTCTTTCTCGATGGAACAAAACAAATTTTTAATTTTCTTCGCCAATCACAAAAGTAGATGGTCTATGTTTACCTCACAAATTGATTTCAAACTAATAACACTGCTTCTATTATTCTACTAGTCCCTGAACAGCAATAAAAAAAAGAAACATGTAAAAACAAAGGGTAGTGCTCTTAACTTCTCAGGAAAGAAATCGTTCTAGAAAAATTCGAAAAAGAAAAAGAAGTGTCAGTCTAGACGTTGACAGTGATTGATGAAAGCGAATTCAAGGACAAGAAAGCGTAAAAAAAGGGGTTTCAGAATAAATAAAAGGCAATTAAACGCCCTCTTTTAGAAGAGTTTTTATTCAATTCTCAGAATGAAAAGTGTAGAATTAAGAACAGCGAGGGGAGAAGTCAAATAATATGTCACGAATCGAACATCGTTTGCATAGATCTAAAAAAGAAAAATAAGATTCGAAAATTTCATTTAATTGTATGCGACAGTAAATTGCCAGTTTCCTGTAATTTGGAGTCCTAAAATTTCCGAAAGCATTTAAAAGGGTACGGACGAGTTCAGGAGAGCGTAAAGTAACCATACGTATACCAATTAAGAGAGATTAAGGTTTTACAAACAATAAAAAAAATCTAACCGATAAGAATAGATTTCTTAAGGAAAGAAAAAAAATATTTGGCAAAAGGTATATGGCCAAAAATATCTTTCTTTAGATGAATGGTAAACTAGCTTAAAACTGTAAAATGTATGCTACAAAAGTAACGTTTACTTGGAGTGAAAAATATTGTTTTGCCTATTTAAATAACGAAATAATTGTTAATGTGGATTTGTCTTTAACTTATATTATACTAGGAGGCTTCGCCCCCTGCTCGCTGGCGCTCACCAACCCCCGGAACTGCTTTCGCAGTTCATTTCGGATTGCTTCGCAATCCGATGCTCGCTTTGCTCGCTCATTGGATACGCTCTTAACGTCTAGCTTTCGTATACTTTTTTGAACACTGAAGTTCCGAAAACTTTTCACTGTAGAAAATTCTAAACCTGTGCATTTCAATATTAATTTGAAATTGCAAACAGTTCAAATATTTTTCTTAATCACACTATTCTAAATTTCAGTTGTTGAGAAAAGTAACTGTTGTAAGTTTTGTTTTAAAGTCTTTCCCACCGGAGGGCTAAAACCATGTGCTGTAAAACAATATGAAATAGTACTGAACGCCGGATGCAAAGCATCGGCTTCGATGAAGATAATTTTGTGAGAATTTTTTTGATAATTCGTTGAGAATTCACCCGATTAGACATATGATGCTCACAACGTGCTCTTGCGCGCCGAAGCCTTTCAATTAAAACGTATTAGCGTTTTATATAATATAGATTAACCATATGATGCTCACTACGTGCTCTTGCGTGCCGAAGCCTATCAATCAAAAATGAAAATTGTTGCCAACGCGAGAAAAGAAATATCATCGATTCTAATGATACATACGTATTAGCGTTTTATATAATATATAGATGGATAGTTAAAAAAATAAATTTGCTTTTAAAACCCACATTAGAAATCACAGTTTTTCCAAGGCTGAATTAGATATTAATCGTCTGTATTATGCATGCTCGCTAATCTGTTGAAACATCTCAACTCTAATGACCCAGAGGGCGCTACTAGCATAACCAATCGTTTACATTACATCACATATTAAGGTTCGAATGCTGCGTCGTCATATGAAATGTTTTTTTGCAAATAATATGCCATTTTCATAACTGCTGAAAGTTTGCATGACTGTTAGGTCATGAGGTTAGGGTAATCATTAGGTTAGGTTAATCATGACTGTTAGGTCAAGTTTGGCCAAGCTAGCGATGTCTATGCTTATTTTCAAAATGCAGCAAAACATCAATATGAAGAAAAGCAACAGTTTTGTAGAAATGTGCTCTAATTTTTTAATATTTAAAAACTGGTCCAATGCTGCATAGTTTGTATTCATAAAAATTTACAAAAACTGAGAAAAAGGGAGTGATTTTGATAATTTCCATCTTATTGAAAAAATGTCGCCACATTGGCGATTTTTAAAAAAGTTTAATAACTTTTAAATTATTTAAGTTATTTGTAAGTTTTGAAGCCTAGATAATTCTTCACAACAAAATGATCTGTAAAGTGTAAAATAATCGCGTTTCTTCAAGTGTAAGGCACTTAAAACTATGGCCTTTCTATTTTCCTTGGCGACAGAGCTTCGAAAAAAATATGTTCCATCTCGACTGTAAGAAAGATGTTCTAGTTGCCTTGGCAATAAAAAGAATGAGAGAATTCATATTTAGGAATTAAATAGTATTTAATCGACTGTCTAATATATTGAAAGAGTGCTGATTTTATTGTATATTTAGGATGTTTTTTTGTGATGAAAAAGAAAAATGCTATTTTTGTATGTACGATGTGCGTCATTAACATCCTTAGCAAACTGTTTTTTTGATATTGTAAAAAACGGTTTAGAACAATTATAAAATTTATAATTTTAAATTGAAAATAATTAATAATTGAATTATAATGATTGAATTAATTAAATATTGAATATAATTTTAATGAATTGAAATTATTCAATTCATTAAAATAATCATTTTTAAGTGAAACAATATTTATTTAAAATTCTCTTTATTAATTTGATTTTAATATATATAATAATAGAAGAGTAAAGAGACATAAGAGATTACTAAGAACATCTCTAACCTACTACAATATTAACAATTTAGGTTTTTTTATTTTCATCTGATTTTTTAAAGCTTAATTGAAAACAAATTATTTTTAAACGCGATAAATCCTATAGCATCTCATTTCATAAATTGGCTTTGTCCACAAATAACATATAACCCGAAGTATTGACAAAGCGTAGTAGGCAGCTTCAATCAATGTTTACATAGAGGGCGTTGCCAGCCTAACAGAAGCGACATTGCTTTCGTAATAGTCCATTTTAGTCACAGTTAAGTGACCGATCTAGATCAGCCTTAATTTTGACCATCAATTTTACTTTTTTCGCTACTCTCAGACCAAATGCATATAACCTTAATATTTATTATAACTAAATTATTTAACTACATTACTTCAATTACATTTGCTAGAAAACATTTTAAACTATGAATACGATAGATTCTTTAAATAATGGAAACGTGTTGATATTTGATGAAATAAATTTTAGAATGCTGATTTTTTTAGCTGTTTATAAAACATTTCGGGAAAGAAAAAAAATTTATATCAGCTTATAGGTATTAATTTAAACAGAAGTCAATAAATAGACTTTTTTTCAAAAATCAATGATTTTTAATTAAAAAATCTTTTCTTCCCATGCCGGGAATCGAACCCGGGCCGCGTGGGTGAAAGCCACGAATCCTAACCACTAGACCACATGGGATACACACAATAAGAAAAAAATAAATACTGTATAACAATTTTTGTTTTGATATGTTTGAATTTTTATTTTAGCAATAAAATTTATTTTTGTTTATATATCTTTTAAATAAATTTTCAATTTCGTTTAAAAAATAAAAAAAAAGAAATTTTAAAAACCTTTCAATTTAAATTAAGAATAAGAAAATGTTGCTTTGAATATTGCTGAACAAAATGTTGCTGAACAAAAAGATAAACAACATAAAGTAAACAAATTGAAATAGAGAATGAATTATTGTAGTATCTGTAGGTGTCTGGTTTTAATTTATTTAAATGAACTTGACAAAAGATAAAAAGGGCACCGCAGAATTAGAAATCTACCGTTTCGAATAAATTTTGCCCAGTCAGCGATAACCATGATCGGGTTCAAGGTTTTTCCTCCCCTGATTCATTGAGCAGTGTATGATTCACTGTCCAGTTAAGCCTACGTGGGATTTTCGTCTTTCATTATCACAATTTTCAAGGAAAAATTATGACTCTTTTTGAATAAACAATTGATGGCGCTGTTATAGTTCTGAAATTCCACTTGCAATCAGGAATAGGGACAATCAGCGAATACAGTAATAGTTCCTAGTAATGTATTTACATCGAATTAGCTGTTATTTCATTTATTTCAATGACTTAAATGTTTAAAAATATTAAGGAAAAAACTATGGAACATTTATCACGGAATAATTGATTAAAATTAAATGATTGGAAAGTTGAGTCGGGAAAAAAATAAATATATTTTCTATTGTTTATTGATGTATTGAGTCTGTTTCAATTATTTATTTTTGAATTACAATTTGCGAAAAGAAATAAAAAAGTAGAAAATGGTGGATTTTTTTTCTTCAAAAATATGTTGTATGACTTTTAAGAAATATTGCACAATTATTTATTTATTTATTATTATTTTTTTTAAATCTTGAGTCATTGAAATTTATAAGTCGCATCATAATTTATGTTAAAGGTTAAGGTAGCATCAAAATTTAAGGTTAAGGTAGATAAATTAAAGGTTAAGGTAGCATCAAAATTTGCTGTGTAAAAGAAAATTCAAGGGCCAAGTCAATATGCATCTCTAAACTAAAGACAAATTAAAGGTAGCATCAAAATTTGCTGTGTAAAAGAAAATTCAAGGGCCAACTCAATACGCATCTCTAGACTAAAGACAAATTAAAGGTAGCATCAAAATTTGTTGTGCGAAAGAAAATTCAAGAGCTACGCCAATATTCTAAAGCCGATCTGCATTTACATTATATGAATAATTTTCCTTTAATTTGCTACAAGCAGAATAGTATTTATGTATCTTCTGTTTAAAAAAATAAAAAAAGAATTAAAAAATGAGGGTGAGAGGGGGCATAAAAATAAAGAGAAAACTTTATTTTTTTCCTCGATACATAAAACAAGTCTAGAAAATCCTTCCTGCAAAAGATAATTTAAATAATAGAATTTCTTCCATTTCGTAGAACACCGTGGCTTGAGAATTCATTTATTTTAAAACATATTGAGTAGATTAGCTCATTCTTCCTGCAATAATATTTTCTGTCTTAATTTTCGAAAAACGAATTAGAAATTTACTTCAATATCTTTAAAACCGATTTGAATTTAACTTTGAGAAAACGTTTTACTACATTTAGAAAATGTTTTTCAATTTTGGAACGCAATAAAAAAAGTCGTCACGACAACAAAATATAAAATTACTTGAGATGACTATTAACTTTTATTACTAAATTAATTATTTTCGCATTTGGCTCAAGAAAAATATTTTATCGACTGAAATATGATTTTGGGAATTTCCAAAGTTTTGGGAATTACAATTTTAAACTTCATCGCATTTAAGAAGAAGAAAAAAGGAGTATTTTGTTTGAGATATTTTTTTATTGCACAATAATTTCGTAATTTAAAATATGGATTTTTATTTTTATAAATGTTTGCCTTGATCATGCCCAAGGCACAGAAGTAGTCACAGTTTTTTTATTAATTGCAATATGAAAAAATTCTAAAGAAAAATAAAGTTTCTGCATTAACCCATCTCGAAATTTTTTACCCTCTTATGTGTGATGTTCTCCACTATTTGTTTACATTTTTGTCAAAAGGGCAAAATCCCTAGAAGAGGCGCTATCAGCTGGATCTTGCTAAGCGTGTCATTTACGATTAAGGGGGCATGCTACTCTTACTCCCCCCTCACAATATTACCTCCATGATTGGAGGAGAAACTGCACCTGCTGTTGCTATGCTCTTTCTCCTGTCATAGTAGAATAACTATTTAACTGCCTTGCGAGATACTAGATGGCGCTCTTCCTTTTTCATTTAAAATAGAAGTAGAACTTCAGCACGAGAAATTTTTTTCCCTTTCAATTAACAGCAATTATAATGAGCCATGTTTAATGCATGATATAAAAGTTTTACGAAGTAATACTACATAATAAAATTTTAAAAACGTACAATGCAATTTATTTCTTTTTATGTCAAAAATATATTAAGGTAAAAGAAAAAAGAAGAAAAAAACGGGATCAGGATAAAAAAAAATTTTTTTTAAATGCAAGGCAAAATTGAAGTACAAAGTAACGATATAATGCAAGGTTTAAAAGTTAGTCCGAAATGCAAAACATGAAAATTAAATTAAGATTTGTTAAAAATATTAATAAAAATAATTGTTTAATTTGAATACTATTAAAAAAACATTACTTAGTTGGAAAAAAAATAGCTTGCTTATGAATATTATATTAAAATTATTGGAATCTATAAAATATTTAGAGCACTTTCAAAGTCATAAGAATAAAATTAAAACATATAAAAATTGGTCTCACAAATTAGTCCTTATATATATTTTTTTCTCTTACAAAAAGTACCTAATTATTTTTGAATAAATATTCAAGTACTTTTTTTAAATATATGTATTTGATTAAAATAAGATAAAGATAGTTATTTTAAACTAATTGTTTAAAGATAATAATGAAAAAATATTTCCATTTTTAAAAAAATCTGTTAGATTATCGGGATTATATTTCTACAAAAATATAAAATCCAAAAAAAAGTGCTTTAAAAAAAATGTTTTTTTACTCGCTTTCAAAATTTTTTCAATTAATTGATTTTGTAAATGAAAGAAATTTCGATGATGAATAACTGTTTCTCTTAGATCTAAAAAACGGCAAATAAGTGCAAATTTGAAAAATTATCGTCTGGAAATGAGTCGTGTTTGGAAGATTTTTCCTGATAGAAGATTTTTTTTTCACAGAAAAAGACACTGGAGTTTCATATTGCATTTCATAACCATAAATTATTAAAATTTTTAATATAATATTTTTTATTTATTTTGCCCTAAATTAATTCAAAATGATGGAAAAAGTAGGAAAAATATGTTTGATAAAAATTCTGCGTCGAAGGATTAAAGAAACTTTTTTTTTTCCAGGGCTCCTTTTTATTTATTTTTCTTCCCCAAGGACTTCTTTACAAGTGATTTTCCACTAAATCTACTTTTTTTCGGAATATCAAAAAGCTGTTTTTCGAAAGCTTGAGTGTTTTTTCGGGTTATAGGGTTAAGAATACATTATAAATTGCAAACAAGTAAAATAATTATGAATAGAAATAAAAACACAAAATTAAAGCCCGTGCTGCAGGGAGTCTTTTAAAGAAAAGCATTTTTTGTTTCCAAGTAGTGCGTTAAAAATAAGCCGCATGAATAAGATACATAGATTATAATTAGTTATCCAGTAAACATATGTTGTAGTCAAAAATAATAAGTTCTGATAGAATTTAATTAAATAAAACATTTCGCGTGTTATTTATAGAGGTCATTCAGAACACAAACCTTGAAAATGATTAAGTGAAAAATATTTCCGGAAATGATTTAATAAAAAAGTATTTTATTATGATTTCTTGTAATCCGATGTAATTCGTATCAATTATTTTTGAATGTTTATGGGTGTTACTCGAGCAAAAAAGTAAACAGGGTAATAAGCTATTTTTCAATTTAAAATATTCTTAACATTTAGAATATAATCTAAATTAATAAGTAATTTGTAAATTGCTAAAGTTAATGTAATTAAAAAATATTTTTTAAAATTTCAATTAAGATTTTCAGTTTGAAATTTATAAATTTTTAAGAATAGAGATATAACTAACAACTCATAAAAAAAAAAAAAAGTACCGCCAAGGTTTTAAAAGTAAAAAAAAAAAAAAAACGGAATTTATAAATTACTTTTTCTTCCTGAGCTGGCTTTAAATCATGACAGAAAATGCAATTTTTACTTGAAAGTAAACTCATAAGTGCGACCAAATATTATTTTAGAATTTTAATTAATAAAATTTACTTTAATTCCTTTAAACATTTTTATTCATTTCATGAGAAAAATATATAAATTTTAATTTTTAGCACTTAAGGGCTGATCAATTATTACAAAAGCAACTAACGGGGGGGTGGAGGAGTTTGTGATTGGCTTAGGTCAGTGTTTCCCAAAGTGTGGTATGCGTACCCCAAGGGGTACACGTTCGTATGTGAAATATCATGCAACAAACGGAAATTTCAAAATTTTTTTATTTAAAAACAAAACTAGCCATGAAAATTTACAATTATGTATTTTTCTATTAGCTACTTTTTGCAGAGTTTACAGTTAATAATTAGTGGTGTCAACTGCCAGTTGTGATTTTTAACTTTGATACAACTTTTATAGTAAAAAATCATTCATTTTTTATTAGTGGTACACAGCGTTACGAAAAATTTAGAAAGGGTACACAAAACTCATAAGTTTGGGAAACACTGGCTTAGGTTGACAAGAGGGAGGAGTAGTATGAGCAATGTATGCAAATTATTAAAATTTCCTAGTTTTCCATTTTTTTTAAAATGTAAACAAAAAAATTACAATTTGAAAATTTCCAAATTTGATACTAATGCAGGGAATGAAGCTGAAAAAATATTTTTCAGAGGTCAAGTGTTTTGACCATAGAAGCGAAACACAAAAGATTCCTAACAAATATTCTACTCAAAATTTTATAAAATGTATGAAAACGTAATATTTTACTTTTTCTAATAAGTTGTGTTATTAATTTGAATTTAATCTTACTAGTATTACATTACGACACTAAAAGTCAAAGTAGTTACGTCGTCGTGCGTAAAGCAAAGTAGAGGAGAATGTTGCAGCATTCTAACGTAAGCATGGAGAGGGTTGGTGATTCGTTTATTTTTGATGTCAAGGGGAAAGATAGAATCCAAAATAGCCGAAAATATGCTTACGTGAAATTTGAACGGCCTCTTTGACATATTGTGGAATATTTTTACAGCATTATTCTTTAAATTTTGATCATAAAATAAAATCCACAAAACTCAAAACGTTCTTTCGATTAAGATGGCTAGAAGTAGGCTAATAAATTTTAAATATTTCGAATATTTACCCGCTTTAAAGACCCAATCATTTCTTTATAGTAATATTTTATAACTTAACTTCTATTTTTTAGGCATTCAAAAAGTGCCTTTTACTAAAAGTGATTTCGAAAAGCAGCTTTAAAAATATGTGCCCTTAAAAATTGTTGGTTTTTTATACAAGCAGGGATCCATAAGATTAGCGCGTCAATGGATTCACAGACCTCCGTCAGGCCAGACTGGAGATGAGTAACAACAACAATTGAGTCATGGGTAATAATACAGTGTCTTAAATGCGATTAAACTTAGATTTCTAAGTGAAATAAAAAGCATTGAATAATTACTCTTTCATCAGAAAAATGAGATGCAGTGTTTGGTAATGGTTAATATTGAATTTTAGACTTTCTCACGCGTTTTATTTATTTATTTTTTTTTTATTTATTTTTTTTTCATTTGCAGCGTTACATTAAAGAAGATATTTAAGTTGCCTTTGCTTCTCAGTTCGCGTCATGAAGAAGACAAAACCAAATTTTAGTCGCACCCCCAGTTGCAGAAATTCTCCTACAAGACAGCGGGAGCCGCAGAATATCAGAGCATCTGCAGATTAATTTTTCACATCTGAGATTTAAAAAAAAAAAATTCTAATGGCACTTAAAGATAATTTTCCATTTCAATTTTTTTAAAAAAAAAAACCGAAATAAATAAATATATAATTATTAAAAGGAGAAATAGGAGAGTCATTTTTAATTCTTTAACTTCACCAATTACTATTTATATCGGGTTCTTAAGGCTGTTTTTCGAATGCGCCGTCGTCATATGAAATTATTCTTTTTTGCCATTTTCATAACTGTTGGGACTTGGCAACAGATACTCATGACGGTTAGGTTAAGTTTAACTTATCTGAAGCCATCGCTGTCTATGCTCATTTTGAAAAGGGTGCAAAACGTCAAAATGGAGAAAAACCACAGTTTTTGGAAAATGAAAATTTTAGAAATGAACATATATATATATTAACCCAGCTGAAATTCAGTGCTTTATTTTCAAAATATACCTAAGTAAATGTTAAGTAAATTAGTAAAGTAAATATGCAAAATAAGAAAGTTACGTGGCAATAAGTAACGATAATAATAATTTATGTAGTAATGGGAAAAAATACTTCTGATGTTCAAAATAGGTTCTACCGAGAGTTGAACTCGGATCGCTGGATTCAAAGTCCAGAGTGCTAACCATTACACCATAGAACCCTTCTTCCCATGCCGGGAATCGAACCCGGGCCGCGTGGGTGAAAGCCACGAATCCTAACCACTAGACCACATGGGATTGACTTGCATCCTTTTCACTAAATTAAATTAAATCTTTTAACATAGATTCTGTGAATTGTTTTAAATAAGATTCTACAATAAGAAAAACTCTCCTTTTTATCTGCTAATTGGAAGAGTAAAAATATGCAATGAAATTAAAATGTAAAAATCTGTTAAAATTTTCTCAAGAATAGATAATTTTTTTTTCATCTTTGATTTCAGAGTCTATATCGAGATTTAATCTTGACTTTTTCTCTAAAGAAGATAAAGTTCGATTTTTAAAATGGCATTGCAATGAAGCAATAGAGAATGTCGGTTAAGATAAGATGGGATAGAGGTACTTAAAAAATATGTTCAGAATTTTTAAATTTTGTAGCTAATAAATACGTGTGTTAGAAAATTTCTTTTATTAACTAAATATCCTTTACTAATTATGCAAACAATTTTGTTCACTTACAGAAAAAAAAAAAATAATATTTTTTTGTTTTGTTTTTATTGAGATAATCTAAGCTTTTTTTTCTTTCTAAAATTGATTTAATAAAATTCCGAAACATAATAACAAGATATTGAATAACCCACCCACAAGAATTCAATTTATCAGTATTTGAAAATCGTTGAATGTGGGAGCAGGTGAGAGACCCAACTAGTATATTTACATTTTTTTCCCAATAAAAAATTTGAAAAAAAAAAAAAAAATAGTCGACTTAAATCCTACAGTATTGATTTTGAAGAACAAAGCATGCACAAAGAAAATGATACAGCCATTTATTGGTAGATTAAAATACGTCTATGCTCTGGATTCAATATTTGCTGAAAATTTTGGTAATTACTTTAGTTTCAGTCGAATTAAATACTGACTAATTAAACCATGATAGATATTGTAGGAAATATTTTTTTTTTTAAAATAGCCGTCGTAAAAAATAAAAATTGAAAATAATACTGATCCCTGAATTTAATAACATATATTAGGGGTTATTCAGCGTCAAGATTGGTTTGAGCAAATTTTGAATTTTCCTTTTTTTATGACTTTTTCTAGTAAACTCATCCATTTTCTGTTCATTTTTTTTTTTGTCAATTTAACGAACTTATCGTTCTTAGAATAATTGCAAAAACAAAACAAATGCTGCAAGCCTATTAGATGTAAAATGTTTCTTTAGTATATAACATTAAAATATGCATAGAAAAAATATCAATTTACATATTTTTCTCCGATATATTAACTATAATATATAAATATTAACTATAATAACAATAACTGTAATTTTTAATTTAACTAACTTATCGTTCTCAGAATAATTGTAAAAATAAAAATAAAAAAAAGAATGCTACAAACTTATAACACGTAAAATGTTTCCCTAGTATATAATAGAGTGCCTGCCTCTAGGCACTCTAGTATATAACACAAAAATCTTCATAGAAAAAATATAAATTAAAAATATTTCTCTGAAATATTAAGTTTTAAAATTTTTGATTTAGTCTTAGGATCAGTCCCATGTGGTCTAGTGGTTAGGATTCGTGGCTTTCACCCACGCGGCCCGGGTTCGATTCCCGGCATGGGAAGATGGTTCTATGGTGTAATGGCTAGCACTCTGGACTCTGAATCCAGCGATCCGAGTTCAAATCTCGGTAGAACCTATAGTTTTAAAACAAGAACTATTTTTTCATTTCAAAAATAATTTTTGTTAAATATAATATACGCTAATATGAAAGAGATATGCTAATTATTATAATAATTGAAATATAAAAGTGTTGTTAAATATAAAAATATATACTTGTTAATTTATAAATTGCTGTTTTATTATTAATTTTTATTTATTTTTTTATGGTTTATTCTGTTTTACTAACAACTGCATAATTAGGAGATTTCGTGTCATCTTAAAAAATTGCTGTACAGGATTTGAGAAAAAAAACTTCGTTGTATATTTAAAAAATTGCCAGAACTTAAAACAATACAATATGTATTTATAATGATTAGACAGATTATTTCTTTCCCAAATATTTTTTTTCTCTAAACTAGTTCTTTTTTCTTTTATGTAGCAAAAATAGAAAAAATATGCTCATAAATCTCATTTTAATCTATTTAGATGTCTTTTTTTCGAAGCAGCTTTTTACCTAATTTTTATAATTATTATCGATTATTTAAAATAAAGGGGAAAAAAATATTTGGTTTGCAGGCTTATTAAACAATTTTTTAATAAAACATATATAATAAGTTTGAGCTAAATTACAAAATAGTTTTCAAATGATATGGAAGTATTTTTAATCAAAGTTTTTTTCTTCCTTCTTTTTTATTATCTCATGCGGGTAATGATAAAAATAAATGCAATTAACAAGTTAGAATACTAATGTCTTTTTTAAGTTTATTAGCTCTTAATGGTAATCCGCTCGAAGCCTCTTATTTCAACAATGAATCATAGGTTTGAAATTCCCCTTTCCCTTCGTGACAGAGAAGGGCTAAATATTTAGTTGAGAGAGGGTTAAAATCTAATTTCAACCCTTTCCTTGTTTTTTGAAACAAAAATGGACGACAGTACAGAAGAGGTACAGCAGTATGAGAATAATTAGGTATGATTAAGCATAAAAATCAGTGACGGAGACAAATTTAAGGGGGAGAAGATGCGTGTAACAATCTTCAGATGATTTTTAATGTTTCCATTTTTAATGATAATACAACTCGAATTAAAGTGCGGTATAAACGTAATCTTGAATATATATATAAAAAAAAAATTTCTTTTCAAAAATTTTGTTCAATAATCTCTTATAATCGATAGTTGATGTAAACAGCTTTTCTGATAGCGCGGAATTGGTAAGCGAGATAAAATCGCCAAAATTTATTAAAAGCTTCAAAATAAAATGCTTTTTCTTCTTCTTATTGTTTTTGAAATAATGTCATCAATAAAATTTTAAAAAAAATGAACAAGTAAATTCTAGAAGATATCCTCGGCTTGAATAAGAACAGCCGACCCAATTTTTGGGTTTACAACTCCGTAGCCTTGTAATTTTGAACCAATCCAGAAGACAAGGAAACTCCTGGATCAGTACCCCCAGAGGTATTGATTTGTTATGGGAACATGGAGGACTTTGCGACTCGACAGATTTAACGTGCATCAGTTACTATTTACTTCCATTGTTTTACACCATCGTCTTTGGCCGGCGGGGATCGAACCCACGAACTCTTGGACATAAGCCCAGCTCCCTACCGACCAGGCTATCCCGGCTCAACGACGGTTATCAAAAAAAAAGAAGAAAAAAAACATTGAGAGGGAGCCGTGGTGGCTTAGAATATAAAATGCTCGCCACCCAATGAGGTGAACCGGGTTCGAATCCCAGCGGAGGCAGATCGATCCGAATTTCGCACCCGGCTCGCATCGACCACAGTGCTGACGTAAAATATCCTGAGTAGTAGACGGATTATTGGTTAAAATCCCTTTGTAGTCAGGTTAACAGTGGGAGGTTTTCGTAGTTTTTCTCTCCATGTAACGCAAATTTGTGTTAGTTCCGTCAAAAAGTTCTCCACCAAGACTAGTTTCTCCTAATACTTCATCCAGAAGTTCCCTTGTCTTCTGAACCGGGTTGGAAGTCAGATCTGAATACTTTGGAGTAATCAGATAAATTGGAAGTCAGATCTGGATACTTTGGAGTAATCAGATAAATTGGAAGTCAGATCTGGATACTTTTTTCTGCCAATTCGAAATCTGCAATGAAAAAAAAGGTGATTTATTTTTAAGATTTCAAAATTTTCCTCCAACGTAACCTCTAGTATTTAGGTTAGGGTTCGGGTGAATGTTTCTTTTAAAAATATTTCACCCGTGTTTCTTCAGATCTCTGATTCGAAGCATATTTTTCGAGATATTTGACACCCTGTAATATGCAACCTATAGTAAATATTGCAAGCTCATAGACAACAGATTTTAATCCTACATTTAAAAAAAAAAACAACAACAAAAAATATATAGTTTCTGTTCAGTTAGTCTCAATATTGTTAGGAAAGTTTTAATTTCAGCAAAACACGTTTGTAGGGTAAACTAACCAGTGAAAGAACACTTAAGCTTCGCTTGCCTTTTAAAAAATCATATTAATTTCAAAATTCGTGATTTTAGTTAAATGACACTGTCAACATATTTGTTACTAATTGCAAATTATGTAAAAAAATTGTAGAGAACTTACATAATATTGTTTTAAAGTTTTGGAGGTTCAAATAACAAGTAGTAAGAAGATCAAGTGAAGGAACAGCTCTTACCAGTGAATGAACACCCAGTAAAGGAACACTGAATTTTGGTTATTTTTTAATGCTCTTTATGAATTTATAAGCCATACAAATATTTAGAACAAGCCTATTCTTGAAATTATAACATATAAATACTTGGAAAATGTTAACTTTTTTTTTGTAATCATGAATTGAAAATTAAAGTGTCAACATATTAAAGTGTCAACATACTGTTCATTCACTGGGAAATCCATGCCCAGTAAAGGAACATGCCTGTTCTCTCACTGGTTAGAAGTTGTTTTTCGTATTTTTAACATACTTTTGATACGGAACATCACTAAAGGTACAAGAAAATTAAGGTTTATCTTTTATTTTCATTAACTTAGAAAAAAAACCCAGTAAAGGAACATTTGTTCCTTCACTGGATTTTCATCGTTTGGTGATCCAGTGAATAAACACCCTCTTATCTCAGTACTTTATGATGCTATAATGCTTAAAAAAAAACGTAACTTCAATAACTATATTTTGAATTCTCTTTTTCACAGTGAGAAAAATAAAAGTATTACATGCAATTAATTCCACTTCAAACATATAAATACAAACACTCACCTTTTAATTTTTTCAAAGAAACAAGGTGATGCAGAGATAATAACAAATTCAACAATTTTTCCAGAGAAGTCCATTTGATCAGGTAATGCAAAACATTGCTAGATGACTTCCTATTGTTTGGCAGTAAGCTATTGTTACCAATCAATCTAAAGAAAAACTTTCAATTTCTTATTTTTAATCAATATATATGAAATGTTCCTTCACTGGTTGGTTTACCCTAATGGAGTTGCATACTGATTTGTTTAAACGAGTCTTTATTAATAAGTTTTTTTTCACGACAATATCTTCAGTAATATACAGAATCTCATAACAATTTTTGAATAGTTAAATTGTCGATATAACAAAAAAAAAAACATATTTTATATTTAAAAGATACACACTCACAGAGAGAGAGATTTAAGATTATCTCTCAAAAATTTTAAGCAATGACGTTACGCACGTAGCAATTTAGATATTTTTATTGTATGTGAGTTCCTTTTTAAGTTTAAGAAAGCTTCAAACTTAAACGTGCTTTAGGAAGCCAAAGAAATTTTAAACTTCAACTAAAATATATTATAAAACTCGAATCGTCACTTAAAAAAACTAAAGTTGATCGACTACTGTCTAAAGTTTTTATAATTTCGTTTCTCATAATAAAAAAAAGTTCTTTATTAAAATAACTATGAAGAGAACGAAAATGACAGCAATTGTACTTTCAAATAGTTTACTTCTGTTATTTCAAAAGGTATAGTTATTTTCATAACACTTAATTTTATTTCACTCAAAAATAGGGGTTGTTTTAATATAAACCTGTTATCAATCAGTAATTTAAAAAAGAAAAAGAAAGATTCTTAGAAATCCCTACTTCAACTTAAAATACAATAATAATAATAAAAGCATAACATCGTGTGATATTTAATTTTATTTTAAAGGAGACATAACAAGCACAAGGAAAGTTTTTTTTTCTCTCAGAAACCAAGATGAAACAAAAATCGAATTCACCCGATCGACTAAGGAAAACAAAAATTTTTTTTAGTTACCCAGCTAAAAGATAAATATTATATAGTACGCAGTTTATAGGAGGGTTGCCTAATTTATAAAATAGCTTTCTGATAAAAAAGCTGTGCAAACAGTGAAAGTTGAAGTTTTAAAGGCGCACCTGCTACTTTTGCCAATAAATTCTATAATTGAGATAGTGACTGACATTCTTACCAAGAACAGTATACGGTTTCATTTTATATTTACAATGGATACACAAACGTTGCGGCTGTGGAAAGTAATGATATTTGCGTATGGCGTTCTTTCGAAAGTTGTTCCTGGAATTAAATTTTGCCTGCGGAAAAAAGTGTGTTGCTTTTATCAAAGTTCCAAAAATGAATTTCATGCACCAATGTGTTTTCATGAGGTTCTCAGAATTTATTTATGGTATAAACTGACCAAAGTTCGACAAATGAATTAAACGCACAGAGGTGTTTTTATGAAATGGTTCTCAGAATTAATTTTTGATGGAAATTTTGTTTTATACAAACTGTGTTGCTTTTACAAAATTCCGAAAATGAATTATGTGCACAAAGATGTTCTTATGAGATAGCTCTCAGAATTAATTTTCCATATAACCTGAGCAAATTTTATAAAATGAATTAAATGTACAAATTGTTTTCATGAGATAGTTCTCGGAATTAATTTTTGTTAGAAAATTTTCCTGTATATAACTGTATTGCTTTTACCAAAATTCCAAAAAGGGATTAGATTCACAAATGTGTTTTTATATGATAGTTCTCAGAATTAGTTTTCGATATAAACTGACCAAATTTTCAAAACTGAATTAAATGCACAGAGGTTTTTTCATGAGATAGTTCGCAGAAAAAATTTTTGTTGGAAATTTTTGTATATATAAACTATTTTTACTGAAATTCTAAAAATAAATTTGATGCCCGAATGTGTTTTTATGAGATTTTGAGAATTTATTTCTGGTATATTAATTGGCATATATAACAATTACCTAATTTATTTTTTGTATTATAATATATTTTAATATTATTCGGTATATATTAATATTTTGGTATATAGTATTCGCCTGGTTATTAAAAAACTAAATGATCTTCTGATGTGTTTTTTGTCCTTTTCAAGGGACTTTTTAGAAGAAATTTTTGTCAGTTAATGAACCCTACTCAAATCAATTTATCGCAAATAATTTTCTCGTAAAAATCTCATAAAAAAATTTTTCTTCGAAATAACCCCACACAATATTTTTCATTTTCAAAATAGAAAAAAAAATTACCTTAATTCAATCATTTTAAAACCCCAAATAGCATCATTTTACGCCTTTAAAGTTTTGAAGAGAAATTCATAGAAGTTCGAAAAATTATCATTTCCAAATCTAATAAAGCGATCCTTTTATTTTCTACCTTTTTTGAGGTATTGTACTGTCTATTATAAATGCATCATCAAAAGTTTGTCAAGTACAGTAGGGAACCGATTATCCGGAACGATCGGGACCATCGCTATTCCGGATAACTGATTTTTCCGGTTTTCTGAATCGCTGCAAAAAGCCGTTTTTTTATTGTTAAACCCAACTAAAAAAAAAATTTGGAAATAATCTTAAAAAGAGGAAAAAACGATGAAGTAATACACTAATGATTATTTCCAAAATGATGGTAAGGTAAACATCTTTCAAAAAAGAAAGAAAAATCCTAAAATCTTATGAGGAAAAAAATTTTTTTTTTTAAAAATGGGGGGGAAATTTATCGAATTTCTTTCCGGTTTTTTGGTTTTTCGGTTTTCTGAATTCCGGATAACGGGTTCTGTACTGTACAAAAAAATATCTAGAAAACAAAAATCCAAAATTTCACCCAGAATCCAAGATGGCGGGGGTAGAGGCCTCTTAGAAACAGATCCTTATTTTCTCACGTTCGCAAAAACTGCAAGAACGAACCTAATTTTTATGCTAATTTTAGGATCACAAAATTTGGATTATTTTTTTTTAAATAGAAAATTACCCTTTACAAGAAAGTCTGAAACAACCCCTTTTTCATGAAAATTAATCAACTATTATAATTAGAAAACATTACATTACTTTTTTAATACTCAAATTAAACCAAATGATTAGAGTAGAGAAATCACTTAAAAATAACGTTAATTATCCCTTCTAATAGATAGCTCTCCTTTCCCCTGATTTTTAAACACTAATTAAGAGACGCAATTTAGAAAAAAATAATAAAGAGAACATTCTCGGGAAAATGAGAAATATTAATGCAAGGTAAACGGAAGCTTCAGGCCTTTTACCGAACTCTAAATTATAACTAATCTCAAACAATCAATAAAGAAAGCAATAGCCGCGTTTTTTTTCTCCATGAGTTTTATGCCGAGTGAGTCATTTTATTTGCTTTCCTTATTGATTTACTCGAATCGGTTAATTCCATAAATCTTGAGGTACTGACAATGTGAAATTACCGATAATTCCGAAAAGGGAGAAAAGAATTGTATGAATCAACTTTAATGCAACTCTATCATAAATTAAGTCATTAGCCTCAGATTGGCAACATGATTTAATAGGATTTAATTACATTAAATTAAATATGATTTAATTACGCGGAAGATCTCATATCGAACTACAGCAGTAGGAGTTTTAATGACACATTCCAGATAAATATGAGGGACCCTCATTTCGTAGTTCATTCGTTATTTTTCTGAGTTTTAAATTTAACGTAAGTTTTAAACTCTGTCCAGAGAAAAAGCACGCCCACATCAGCTTTCAGTGATAAGTGACAACATAAGTATATTACAATGCTGTTTCTTTGATATTTTTACAGTTGTTTTTATTTTATTTAATAACCACAGTTGAACATTAGCCCATTTCCGAGTTAACGACTATCAATGTTCTAATCTTGTTCTAACCAACCGAGTTCTAACCATAATAATGTTCTAACCAACCGAGAAGACAGTGGAATTCCTGGTTCCAGCATTGGAACGAACTAGCTTCCGCGGAGGACTATTTGAACGAACAAATCCGCATTTGCGTTACGTACAGAAGAAATCCACGCAACCTCTCACGGTTAACCCAATGGTAAGGGGAATCTAACCCATTTACCACTAGGGATATTTTACGTTAGCACTGTGATTGGCGTGAGTGGGGAGTTAAATTTGTATCTACCAGACATTGCTGGGATTCGAACCAAGGTGACCTATTGCCTGAGCCGCCGCTGTTCTTTTTGCAGTTGTTATTACTTTCTTGATATTTAAACATAGCTGGTAAACATAGCTAAGAAAAAAAGATTGAAAGAAAGATTTAAAAAACTATATACACTATAAAAGATTTTATAGCAAATAATATAATATTAATGTAATAATAATAAATTACTGTATAATATAGTAATAATGAAAAAGCATATAATATAATAATAAAAGGGAGATTTCCGTATCGTTATCTGTGGCAGGATAGGATAATCGCCAAGTCTTGGTAATTTTCGGGCAGCTGCCCCTGCGAGAAACTTAAAAAAAAAAAAAGAAAAAAAGAAAAGAAATGGACCAACTTTTGTAGCCACCCCCGGGCAAACATCTATATGTTTTTTTGCTTTTTTTCCCCCCTTAAATTACAAATTTAAAATCTATTTGGCCCCTTGGCGATTGTAGTTGGCGCTACTGATAGCGATATGTAAAAATATCCCTGCAATAAAACGGATAAAATTACCTCTCAATGTTAATTCCCCCCCCCCTTCAGCCTTAAAAATTAATTAGAAGGATGAAACTGGATTTTTAAAGTTTTTTTTTTTTTAAACTGCTCGAGTTAAAAAAAATTAAATACAAAACTTTGATTAACTTAATACTTGAAAAATTTAAACTAACCTAAATAATAACTTTTTACGATTTGCTAATTACGTTATATCTTAACACATCAATAACAAATGTTTTAATTTGAAATTCACTTCTTGAAAATGAATAAAATTACTAAAAAAAAAATATGTTAAATAGAAGTAATGAGAAATGAGGAAAGGGTGTATTATTAAAAGCGGAGATTGATTTTTAATGTCGTAACTGTAAAAAGTTGGAGCCCAGCAGAGATCCGGTAAAAAAGACCTTCACCCCAGAAGAGTTGCGGTTTTGTGAAATGCAGTGGAACATGAAAAAGGATGCGCATGGCAGTGAAGACAAGATCAGGGAGCGTGTGTCGAAGGCCAATTACACGAACTTCACAGGTAACGGTCGAGAACCAAAGCGAGACAACACATACCACGCCTTCCGGTTCACAACCGGACGCTTTTAAAACTTCACAAAAGAAAATAAAAGCCGATTTATAAGTTGTTGCTAGGCGGTCATCATTTATTGTAAATGTTCCTTTTATTTATTAGATTTACTTAAAAACATAACATGAGCTACGGATTTGATCCTTATCCCAGCCTATATGATTGGATATTGTTTTCAAAAAGGATCTAACTTGTAGATTGCAAGTGTTCTTATATTTAAATCTACTTAAAAACATAACTATGGGTCTGATTCTTACACGAGCCTATATGATTGGAAATATTTCAAAAAGTGGTCAAATCTGTAGATCGTAAATGTTCTGATATTTAGAGTTACTTAAAAACATAACTATGGGTCTGATACTAACACAAGCCTATATGATTTTATTTTATTTTTTATAACCGTCGTCGTTGTTGTTGTAGTTCATTTCCGTCGCACTAGAGCTGCACAATGGGCTATTGGCGACGGTCTGGGAAACTTCCCTGAGGATGATCCTCTGCAGAGGAAATGTCACCCCTTCTTCGGTAGCCCGACGACCTGCACGCGAAGTCGAGCACTTATAACCGTCGTTGAACAGCCGATTCGATTTTGGGTTTACGACTACTAATGTTCAACTCCGTAGCCTTGTCATTTTGAACCCAATCCAGAAGACAAGGAAACTCCTGGATCAGTACCCCCAGAGGTATTGATTTGTTATCGGAACATGGAGGACTCTACGACTCGACAGATTTAACGTGCATGAGTCACCATTTACTATACGGGGAGTCTGGGATCGAACCCACGAACTCTTGGACATGGGCCCAATGCCTTACCAACCAGGCTATCCTGGCCCTAGAATCTTATGTATGCTCGTTGCTTGTAAGCACTCCACTCTCAGCAACAACAACAAAATTGCTAAACAATACAAGCTTTAGATACAGAATAGTGAGAAATCGTCCTCTCTGCAGTTGACTTAGATATAAATTCCAAAATCTGAGTTTGAATTGAAAAATTAGAGAACTAAAGAAATTTTATCTTGACCTCAGTAATGCTCGAAATTGGTTCTAAATTGCATCCAGAACGTTCTTGGAAGGACCAAGACTGGAATCTTAAGATTTTACACCAATAGACTTAGACAGGCTTAAAAAATTATGCATAGGTAATGCCTAGGTTGATGTTGTTGTTGTAGTTAATTTACGTCGCACTAGAGCTGCACAATGGGCTATTGGCGACGGTCTGGGAAACATCCCTGAGGATGATCCGAAGACATGCCATCACAATTTTAAACCTCTGCTGAGGGGATGGCACCTCCGCTTCGGTAGCCCGACGACCCTGCCTAGGTTGAATCGGACAAATCTATTTCTATATAAGCTCAATATAGGACGAGTAATGGTTATAAAATATATGACGAAATCCAATCATTTTATTTAGGGTGCACCTAGATAAAATATGGTTTCGTAACGGCCCCTCTAGTTTTTTTTATTTTTATTTTTAAAATTCAGATTTAAGTTGAATTAACTAGGATTAAAGAATTAAAGCAGCAATTAACAGCACTGGACTCAAAAATTTTATCGCCTTTAGGACACATATATTGTAAGTCAAATCTTGTACCATAAGGAAGCACTTCAATAAAAATAAAGTGTGCATATTTATTTCACCTATTTTTATTTTTTTCATAAGACAAATAATACACAACATTTACAGACAATAATAATGCAACCAAACTTAGAGACCAACATAAATGCGAAAATGATTCTGTCCAAAA
Organism: Parasteatoda tepidariorum; assembly: GCF_043381705.1. Taxonomy (NCBI): domain Eukaryota; kingdom Metazoa; phylum Arthropoda; class Arachnida; order Araneae; family Theridiidae; genus Parasteatoda; species Parasteatoda tepidariorum. The sequence goes on along the minus strand of NC_092206.1, from coordinate 88,229,822 downwards.
CTTAAATCGAACAATTGAGGAGTAACGATTAACATCGCAAATCTGTCAGATACAATTCATTCTTAGATAATCGAAGCAAAAAAAGTTGACTGTAATTTAACACCACCTGTACAATAAATCTTTGAGCCTGAGGTATCAGACATTATTAGCCTCCCCCCCCCAACCTAATTTGGTACAATTAAAAGTAAAATTCTGGTTTCTATACAGACAGCAGGCGTTAATGCAGGTATGACTTTTATGATATAACCATATAAATTGTATGGGGATAGAAGAAAAAAAAAAGTTTCGGTATGACTGGAGGGATGGTTGCCATCTTCAATGCAGATTCTATTCGGTGCACGTACCCGGGCAACAGCTGAAGGGACATAAAAAAAAAAGTGAAAAGGGGTGGAAACAAATGGCTCGTGCTGAACACGTGCCTCCGGGGGGTCTTTTGTACCTAGAGAGATGTGTCACCGTGAATGGAAGTAGCGATAAAAATGTTCGGAATTCGATGATGGTTGGGTAACTCCGTATCATGGGTTGATGAAGGTTGTACCGTTAGGTTCGACGTTATCTGGTTACCTTTTTTATTCGAATTAGAAGCCGAATTCGATTGCAAATCAACAGGGGATTTGTTATTTATAACGACTTTGCAAAAAAATTTTGAACTTTCAAATCGTTCGCAATATTAAACCGTTTAAAACCGAGCTTGATAATTAAAGTGTCAGTGGAACCCAGATCATGAACAGCAAAATTTCTTTAATGTATGCATAGTTATGAATGCATATGATAGAAATTGCAACAAGGAACACTTTTTTTTTTGTAGCATAAGATATTTTTTAACAGATCTTAGATGCTTTCTCATCTCTAATTTCATATCTGCAATAGGTCTCTATCTCCAAGCTACAGTTCAAAAAAAAAAAAAAAAAAAAAAAGTTTTAGTTAATTTTTTGTCGAAATGCACTATAATTAATATATTGAATATAATGAACAATGCAATAAAAACATTTAACATATAACATTAATGCTTAAAAAACGTTATATATAAGTGTCGTCGCATAAGCCCTGCCACAACCTTCTTAAGGAGTTAAGGCTGTTTTTCGAAAACTCCGTCGCAATATGAAATGATGTTTTTTGCGAATAATATGCTATTTTTATAACTGCTGTGAGAATTCAATTGTTACTCGTGACTGTTTTTAATAATTAAATACACAAGCAAACAAAGAATGAAAAAAGTAAAAAATATATCTTAATAGGGACTTTTTTCACTTTTAGGTAATATATGCAGAAACCAAGAGAATTTCCGATTAAACCACTAGATCAGGAGATACTGGGAAAATCCAGTAGAGTTAACAGCTATGTTTATGGAATCTCAGTTGCATGCAAATTCTTGAGTTAGTATTTTATATTTTAGGACCGGCCTAATTCTGAGTCATCTCCGTAGCCTTGTAATTTTGAACTCAATGCAGAAGACAAGGAAACTCCTAGATCCAGCATCGGAACAAACTAGCTTTCATGGACAACTTCTTGATAGAACTAACCGGCATTTGGGTTTCACGGAGAGGAAAACTGCAACAACTTCCCATATTTTACGTCCGGTGAGTGCCGGGTGCAGAATTCATATCAAGCAGCCATCTCTAGGAGTCGAACCTGCGTTACGTCATTGGGAAGTGAGCAATCTATCTCCTGAGCCACCACTACTCTCTAGTTAATATTTTATAACCATCTTTGAACAGCCGACTCAATTTTAGTTAACAACATTCAATGTTCAATTGCGCTGTAGCCTTGAAATTTTGAATTCAACCCAGAAGACAAGGGTTCTTCTGGATCAAATATTGGGGGAAATATGCCATCAAGGCGGACTTTTTGATGGAGGTAAATCGCATTAGCGTTACATGGAGTGGGAAACCTCGAAGCCAGACAGTAAGAGGACTCTAATCCATGATCTGTCTACCACTGGGGATATTTTAAGCCAGCACTGTGGTCGGTGAAAGTCGGGTGCAGAATTCATATCGACCAGGCATCGTTGGGATTCGAACTTCATTCGCTCTATCCCCGGATGGCCAAGGATCAGTAGTTATTATTGTAGCTCTTAATTATTTATTATTATTTTTGCTTTAAGAACGCAATCAAATTGTAAAGGAGATTGCCGTGTGATAGAAGCGTATTTTTTATCACGTGATCAGATTTAGGTACGCTATACTTCTTTTGATTGGATAAAACGATTCGATACACGCTGTTTAATGTACACTTTTGAATTGATCCCAAACTTAAACGCATTCCATTCTAGAGATATGCTTTTGAAGCACCATTCTAAACGCACAAAATAACAAGCCATGGCTGGTGTCTCCCATATTTACAATGTTCTTGGATTTATGGCGGCGACAGAGCGCTATATAAAGCAAACAGGAACTGGATGATCTTCTAAAGCGTCACCTGCTGCCTTTCCCCTCGAACTGCTCTCATTCATGTATTCAATGTCCTCCCTTTACCCTCAGGGTGGCAATCTCCCATCAAATACAGTCCATCCCTGTGCTCATGAAATTCCTAATGGACATCTTTCACATACAATGCCCATCACATCCTTCTTGAACACTGAATATCATAAATCAATTCCATAGAGAACCACATCTATCCGAATAAAATTTAGAATGATTAGAGATTTTTTTTAGTATTTAGGCTTTTGCGAATTGAATTTAATTGAAAATAATTTTTTTTTCTTTCAAAAAATGTCTATAGAAACGTTATATTAATTAGTCTTTATCGCGACATTGGTGTTCAAATCAGTGTTAATTAAAATTAAAGATGTTCTTAATCGAATTTGAAATCCTTATAATTGTTTCAAGTCATTTTAAATTTATACTATTTTTTATCTTTGTTTTAAAAGCAGGAGGACACTATTAGCATATTTTTTTTTAACATTAAGCGTTATAAAATGCAGAAACTTTTACCAATTTTCTTACCGAGTCTGTTGTGTTTTACCTTTATCTCCGACCGTTTTAATATTACTATATAAAATGTTGAAAATTTACGGAACTGACCGAGTCTCTTATATTTTACCTTCACCTCCAACCGTTTAAATATTACTTTATGAAATGTTGAAAATTTACGGAACTTATCGAGTCTCTTAAGTTTTACCTTTACCTCCGACCGTTTAAATATTAGTTTGCAAAATGCTGAAAATTTACGGAACTGACCGAGTCTCTTATGTTTTGACTTTACCTCCGACTGTTTTAATATTACTTTATAAAATGCTGAAAATTTATGGAATTTACCGAGTCTCTTATGTTTTACCTTTACCTCCGACAGTTTAAATCTTACTTTATAAAATGTTGAAAATTTACGGAACTGACCGAGTCTCTTATGTTTTACCTTCACCTCCGACCGCTTTAATATTACTTTATGAAATGTAGAAAATTTACGGAACTTATCGAGTCTCTTATGTTTTACCTACCTTTGCCTCCGACCGTTTAAATATTACTTTATAAAATGTTGAAAATTCGCGGAAAGGTCAATATGCTTTCAAACATTGTTCTGAATTAGTATCATGCTAGGGGTGATATTGTAAGAACCTGATCGTGTAACTGATTTTCACCATACATATTTAATTACCGATGGTCCCACGTTTTGAAACAAATAATCCCAAGAAACTGAAAAGGAAAGATATACTAACACTAATAACTTTTTCCATTGAGAAGTAGTATATCCTAGAGGGGCCACGGTGGGTCTGGGGATAAAGCTCTCACCTCCTGATGAGGTACTCAGGCTCGAATCCCAGTGATGGATGGTCGATGCGAATTTCGCAACCGGTTCGCACAGACCACAGTGCTAACGTAAAATAGCCTCAGTGGTAGACGAATCATGGGATAGAGTAACCGTGCCATCAGGCTAACCATGGGAGGTTTTCGTGGTTTTCTATATGTAGCGTAAATACGAGTTATTTCCATCAAGATGTCCTTCATGAAGGCAAATTTCTCCCAATACTTGATCCAGGAGCTCCCTTGTCTACTGGATTGGATTCAAAATTACAAGGCTACGGAGTTGAACATTTGTAGTCCTAAAGCCGAATTTGCTTCGGCTGTTTAAAAGACGGTTTTAAAATATAAAATAAAAAGTCCATAATCATCTCACCATCCATTAAAATGCCAAAATAATTGAATATGGTGCTGAGATGTAAATCAAAAACTGAAAATAATCACTTATTTAAGAGAAATTACAAAAATAATTTGTAATAATTTGTTTTAGTATGGATTAAATTAATAAAGCAACTTTGAAAAACGGTTTATGTAACGTTGAAATATAATTTAAAGAGTCTAGCCCTATTTAATAAAGCATAAATCAAAGGATTTTTTAAAAAAGAAAAAAATATGGATTAAAATCAATTCATGAAAATTTATTTAATTTTGTCTTATTATATTACGCATGTCCCTTAAAAAAATGGTTTAAATTTGGTAATGAACATTTAACATAATTTATAAAGTCAAACCGTATTTTGTAAAAAAATTATGTTGTTTTTTAAATAAAATAGTTTTTTTTTTATATATACAACTAAATCTATGATTTAAACCATTTTACGGTTTTCGTCTGATTAAACTATTTATGCGTTTTCATAAAATAAGTCGATTTTTTGGTAGACCCTTATTTATAGACAACATTAAATTCCAAAGATTTTACTAGTTAAATTGAATTGTATAAATGCAATTTATAGAATCTAAAAAACTGATAAAAATAGAATGATTTTAAATGAATGAATAATTTGCAATTATCTCAAGAACTTCCTAGGATTGCTTCAATAAATAACCACACTACAGAATAATGCGTCGGATGGTGTGGAGGCTAAATTTTGGGTTCGAGAATACAAATAGCAAGCCAAGAAAACCGGAATTGCTTTTAAAAAAAATTTACAAGGGAGGGAAAAAAACAACTTTTATAGACTCCCATAGAAATAAATCCCTAAAAATGGACCCCTAGAACAAGATTTTCAGTCATGTTCACTATGTTTCTGCGAGTTCCAGTAAAAAGAAAACGATAAATGGATCCTTTCATTTTATAGAAGTTCTTTTTCTTTTAAGTATCGTCTGAAATTCCTAAAAGGAGATTATGGAAACCCAAGCAGTATAACAACAGGTGAAGAAGGAATATATTTTTCGTCATCGTTAAAAAAATAAGACATCTTAACGCGACCTCGAGTCAAATTTCGAAGACCCCTCAAAACGCAGACGATGTAAACAAGGGGAGGGGGGGGGGGGNGGGGGGGGGGGGGAGAGAAAGGGAATAATTGCCAAAAAAATACTAAAATAAAATAAAATTGCAGGATGTTTTGAAGAACCGCCCACTTTCGTGAGAAAGGTCGTCAGAATGTTTTCAACAGGTATAAACCTCACTAGCTACCGATTCGGATATTGCATAAGTGTTTTGACGCAAAGCCTTATCATAGGTTGTTGATTTGACTTTTAAAAACACAAACTGAGAAAAGATAACATATAGTTAATTCAAATTCTTTTTCTTCAGCAGAGTAAGAAAATAGAAAACTGTTCTTTCTCATAAAATGAATTAAACTAGTTTTCAAGGAGTTATACAAATTCGTATTTTTCCATTTCGCCGGCGCAAGTAAATTCAGATATTTTATTTATCTATGTATTTCTTTATTTTTTTAAGAAAAATAATCATGACTTAAAAAAAATATGCATAGTGATAATAATAATAAAAACAGTTGAATTTACATGAGCCCGGTGACTTAATATTCGTGAAATGGAAAAGTACATTAATTTACTTTAAAATGAGAAGTTTTCTCAAAAATTCTAAAGGTATGGGAATAATTTATCAGCATGCTGATAAATTATGATATAATTCCAGCTACGCAAGATCCAACAATATCTTACACGCTTGCAAGTAAAGACCAAGGCTTGTTAATTAAACAAATAAATTCTTGTAATTTATGAGTTAGGTAACAAATAACTATTTAACTGCATCATAATTACGTGTTGGCAGTTATAAACATATATGGCAACGTTACTTTTAAAAAGTAACGAGTAAAAGTACAAGTATTTTTAAAAAAAGTAACGAGTAAAAAGTAAATATCTTGTATTTTAAAAAGTAACGAGTAAAAAGTACAAGTAAAAGTACAAGTACTAAACAAAAAAAGTAACGATTTAAAAGTACATTTCTAAAAAATCGAAAATTCAAAGTAACCTAAAATTTTATTAAATAATATTCTTATGTTCTTTAATGTTTTTGCAAAATTGTTGTTATTTATTTAATTATTTTTAATTTTGAAAGTTATGGA